>NC_141761.1:3221741-3549241 GCF_982258835.1 Parasteatoda tepidariorum
TCTTACAGGAAAAAAGCTTGTAGAACTGTTTCATCGTAATGTTTGATTTCAGTGGTTTGTTTCAACGCAACCAAATTCATTCCCCTAAGTTAATTAAAGAAAGATAATGAAAATGAATAGAAAGTTTCATTTGTAATAATTTTCTTAATTCCAATATATTCACCAATGAATTCCTTTGAATATTTAGGTATATAATATGTTTAGGTAAACTCATACAAGAAGTTTAAATTTTTCTCTTTTTCTGCAACGGTTTTTCGTAATTTAAATAGAATAATCTCTAAAGCACCTTGCTTGGAAATTTCGATTAAAGTATAAAAATCCAATCATGACTATAAATATAATTTCTATAAATTTGATTTTAGTTTTTATTTCTATGAAATCCTCATATAAATGAAGTGAACAACATGAGACGAGCCTTTTTAAATCCAGTAGCCCATAGTCAAGCACACGTGATTTCACTTTGGAAAGTTCTATTTAAATTTTCATAATGGCTGTTGAAGTTTCGTTTAATCTCTCACAGGCGTTGACATTCAATCTTTTGATTTATTACTATTCTATCCGGTTTAATTAAGCATGAAAATATCTGCACGTTTTTGGCTTTTTTGACAGAATATCGCTGATGAATAACTGAGCTCTGGGGTTTTGTTTATGTATTTTGATGGAATGGAAAAGAATGGGATGCTTATTGCTTTTTTGGGGTGTAGATTTGGGATTTGCTAAGTAGTATTTTGGGTTCGAATCCCAGTCGATACGAATTCCGCATCCGGATTGCACCGACCACAGTGCTTACGTAAAATATCCTCAGTGGTAGACGGATCATGGGTTAGAGTCCCCTTTCCGTCAGGCTAACCTTGGGAGGTTCTCATGGTCTCCATGTACCGCAAATGCGGGTTAGCTCCACCAAAATGTCCTCTAAGAAGGCATATTTCTCCCAAAACTTGATCCAGGAGTTCCCTTGTCTTCTGGATTGGGTTTAAAAGGACAAGGCTACGGAGTTGCACATCAGTAGTCGTAAACCCATAAAATTGGATCAGCTGTTTAACGACGGTTATAAAAGTAGTATTTTGCATGTTTTGGGTCAGTATGGCAGTTTCGTTTTCTTTCTTTTGCGAACATTTTAATACAGCAGATGATTTGAGATGAATTTTTAAATAAAATTAGGTTTAACGTTTAAAAAAAAACGAAAACTAGATTTGTCAGGTATATTTTTCGAGTTTAGGCAAAATGCTTCTTCCTTCTCCATTCGCTAAGGAAAAATAGGAAATAAAATTTCAATTATTTCACAGAGTTCAATATTCATATCTTTTTGCTTAATTTTTCGATTCTAGAAAAAAAATTAAAATAACATGTTTTTGATATTTTTTTAACGAAACTTTATTATTTTTCAGAGAAATTCACTTTTTTATGATAATTTTTTCTCTCAAATCGATGAAGATAGTTTTGTTTTAATTTCATCAAACAGAGAGTTCTGAATTTTCTGGAATTGAGAATTTTATAAATTTCTGAAGATATTTAACCTCTATATAATAAACGTCGTAGAGTTGTACAAAACTAATGCTTTATGGAGAATTCATTATAAGTCTAACTCTTTAATATTTATAATCATCACTAATAAATACCAATGTTAAAGCTATTAGCTAAATAAACTAAATAACGAATAAGTTATTTAAGTTATATCTAGTAACTAAAAATATGCAATACATGTTTTTGATATTTTTTTTAACGAAACTTTATTATTTTTCAGAGAAATTCACTTTTTTATGATAATTTTTTCTCTCAAATCGATGAAGATAGTTTTGTTTTAATTTCATCAAACAGAGAGTTCTGAATTTTCTGGAATTGAGAATTTTATAAATTTCTGAAGATATTTAACCTCTATATAATAAACGTCGTAGAGTTGTACAAAACTAATGCTTTATGGAGAATTTATTATAAGTCTAACTCTTTAATATTTATAATCATCACTAATAAATACCAATGTTAAAGCTATTAGCTAAATAAACTAAATAACGAATAAGTTATTTAAGTTATATCTAGTAACTAAAAATATGCAATAAAAATGCAGTAAATCAACTAAGTTACTACTATTTGTAAACTGAAATTGTTTTTACAAAAGAAATTTTTAAAAAAAATCGATTAATTCAAGCAATAAGTAATATTAAGAAATAATGATAAATAAGAATTCATAATATTGTAGACAGAAAAAATAATTGTGGAATGGATAAACTAGAAAGAAAAAGAATTATAGTGAAAATCTTCTTGAATTAAACTCAGTGTTTCGTTGATAAGTAAGTAATATACCTCTAGGAAGCAGTATCATTAACGATGATTTTACTACTATTCAAATTGTGCCTTCAATTCATAAAATTGGCTTTTATTATTTTAAGGGAAAAACATCCTTAAGATGTACTTCTAATATATAAGTAGCCTTGTACTTTTGAACCCAATCCAGAAAGAAAGGAAACTCCTTGATCCTTCGTGGGGGACGTTTTGTTGAAATTAGCTCACATTTGAGTTACAGAGTGGAAAACCACGAAAACCTCTCACGATTAGCCTGACTGCTAGGGGACTCTAACCCATGATCGGTCTACCACTGAGGGTATTTCACTTCAGCGCTGTGGTTTGTGTGAGCCGGATGCGTATCGACTAGCCCTCGCTGGTATTCGAATCACCTCATTTTGAGTCGAGCACTTTATCCTCTTATGTGCGGCAATTTTGTTTTATAATCATCGTTGAACAGCCGACCCAATTTTGATTTACGACTACTAATTTTCAACTTTATAGAGTTGCAATTTTATACCTAGTCTCGAAGACACGGGAACTGCGGGATAAAGTATTGGGAGGAATTCGCTTTAATGTAGGACTCATCGATGGAACTAATTCCAATTTTACTTTACATGAGGAGAAAAACTACCACGGTTAGCCCGATGGCAAAGGGACTTCAACCCACGAACTGAAGATACTCTAAGTTAGCACTGTGGTCGGTGCCAGCTGGGTGAAGAATTCGTATCGATCCGATATCGCTTGGATTCGAACTCGTTTTACTTCATTGGAAAGCATCGGGTCCATGAGGCAGCAATTGATGATTTCTCATATTCCTGATAATGTCTGTCGAGTACTTTCAATCAAGTCTTAAAGCGTTTGTACAGTAAGGAATGTGCCTTCAACTATTATCAAAACTGATGGAATGTTTTAGAGATCTATCAAACCTCAAAATGAACCAAAACTGGAGAGGATAGAAGCAATTTTATAACAAACTGTTAAAAAACGGCGAAGTAAATTCTGTAAAGTAACAAACTTCGTAGGGTTAAGTAACAAGCCTTGAAAATAGAAGCCTATTTTTGAAACATGTCGACGGTTATTTTCAGTCTGTATATTTTCTAAAGAGAATAAAGTTTTTTTATTCATATATATTTCCGTTTTAGTTTATTTAATCATAATAAAGTTGTATTTATAGTTATTATAGTTTTCTATAATATTTGTAGAAATGAATTTCATGAAGAAGATAGCTGCTTCCTGTCTGACAGGATTCAGATAAATGTTCGATTATAAATTCATTTATTTATTGTTCGTTCAATTCTTCAATAAATGTATTCATACAAATGGAATGCAGTAAAAGAAAGTAGCTCTACGAAGGAGAATTTAGAAGGGAAGAAATTTAATTTCTACAAACCTTTATAAAGTATTAAAAAGCTAGTAAATTATTTTTCAGATAAGAATATATATTTTTCATAGATGATAACAAAGGACAATTCTTTCTGCGTGTTATACATAAAATAATATGAAAGAGTATTTAAAGATGAGGCAATTTTCGGCATCACGATAAGGATAAAGTAAAATTTCTTGTAAAAAGAGTTGTAAAAATGTATTAAAATTTTTTTTTTAATGTGATGACGTTTTGCTGAATAATTTTTAAAATCATTTTCCTTTCAATGTCGGTTTATATTCTTGGTTATGTTATGTATATAAGGGGCATTCAAATGAAACCTGGTGACTAGTGTAAAGTAACGATTTTATTAACTCACAAATGTAGTTATGCACAGTACACATACTCAAAAATAGTCGCCAAAACTGTTTGCACATATTTATCCCATTGCGACACTAGCTGGTCTATTCCATTTTTGAAGAAGCTAGTAGGCTGCTGTCGGATCCAGGCCTGGACCCAGTCACACACTTGGTCGTCCGTTGTGAATTGATATCCTTGAATAGCTTGTTTTAGAGGTCCGAAAACGTGAAAGGTGAAAGGTCTGGCCAGTACGGTGGATGTTCCAGCGTTTCCCACCGAAACTCGTTGTTCCTGCTTACTCGCCTGCATGTTCGTAGCGCACGATAACTTGTTATAATATTGATTTTAGATAAATAATAAGCAGCCATTGTGTAAGCATCTAATAACTTGTTTCTAACAATCAAAGTTTTTGAGTAAAAGCTAAACACACTTAAAAACAATATTGAGTCTTCCCGATGAAATTATTAATCATATGAAAAGCTATGAAAGTAAAATTGGTTATTTAAATTCAATAAATAAAAAAAAACTATAGAATATAAACTATTGATTTCATTTTATTTCTGGAGTATTTTTTTAATGGAGACAGTTGTGTAGATGTTTTAATGCTAGATATTTAGTTATCTGAGCAATTTTAAAATATTGCTTATTTTTGCTATTTCAAATTTGTATCAAAACAGTGAAAAACTTGCTACGTATTTTTAAATTCCAGTTTTTATCCTAATTATCTCATTTGATTTGTGATCTAAAAATCTTCTTTCTAAATAATAAGGAAAAGAGGAAGAAAAATTCTTTCGAAAATGTCATTTAAAGCATTTCAAAAAGTTGAAGTATTTTAAAAAGTTATATATATTAAAAAGAGGATCTGGAATTACAAACATCTCGATAAATTACGACTGCTTTTTTTACGATATTTCTTCAATGCTTCATTTATTATACAATTTCACAACTGTCTTCCCCTTTAGTAATAAATTTCTTGAAACTGGTAACTTAGTGTAATATTATATTATTCCATTGTAAAAGGTAAAGCTAGGAGAGAAAGAATATTAATACTATTCCAGTAGTTTTACAACAGAACTCTTTCATTTAATGAGCAAATTGATTGTTCAGATATAAAGCTATTTTAATTTATTTTACTAAAATCTCTGACAGATCTACGAACTACTTTTAAATGAAACTATTTCTGAGAAGCTTCGCCAACAAACCTACGCTTTTTTTTCTCTCTAAAAACGATTAGTGTTTAAACAAAAAGACTATATAATCACAAAATAGGAGATAGTCGTCTGTTACTTAGAAGACTATTTAATTTTAAGAGTTAACTTTTTCTGCTTTTTTGACTTTTTGTTGGAAAAATTTTTTTACTCAAATCTTACACTTCTATAATGTTTTAATTGCAATTAAAATTAAATCCTTTTCCAGCTTTATGCTGCTGAAATCCTTTTATAGCTTGCTCAGAGCTTTACCTTACTCTTGAATTTAATTAGTTTTATACCTAAAGTTCATGACAAACCGGATCATAAATAATTGTTATTCATTTAAATTTAAGTTTTGAATCCTGGGCTATTTTTACTTTCTTTTTATTTAGAAAATAAACTTTTTTTGTTCAGCTGTTTTTGTACACGATTGTATGATAAATTCTTACTGCTGATTGCACATGCTGGTGATTGTATGAATTGGTGATTGTATACAAGTAATATACTCAGAAGTGTCAAACATTTCGAGTTTTCCATGATTATTATTGTTTTATATTGAAAATTAAGTAACAAAAATTGCAGTTTTTGACAATTTCGTAACAATCTCTTTCTGTATGACAGCACATAATGTTTTGCTAACTTACTATTATTTTTAATTAAATAATACTTTAATGATTTATAAAACCTTCAAAAGGATGATTTCGTTCACTGATGTTGTAAATTGTTTCGTAATTTGGCATCTTTACATAAGTGTTACTTATTTTATTCAATAGTAAATTAATGCATAATTTAATTTATTTTATATATCTATATCGAATTAAAGAATAAATACACTTTAAATGTGAGTAAATTTAAATTTCATAAAGGCTGACATGTATATATTTCTGTTATGGTTTTTCTGATAAATGATAGCGAGATTGGAAAGTTCATAAGTCTGTATACTGATGGTAACTGATTTTATAATGGAATTTAGATTAAAAACTGTATTTTTGACTTGTAAATAACAAAAAAATTTTAATTTTCACTTTAGGCTACAGTAGACTCCCAATTGAAAATTATTCTTAGTTGATTCTGACTCATTTTAAATAAATATTAAATAAATATAAAATTAATGATTTAAAATAGTTTAATTAATATATCCGTAAATACATCCATAGAGTTCTTTTTATATAAATAATATATTGCACAAATAAATTTCTTGATAAAACTTTAAAAAACAATGCATTTAAAAAAAATTGTAAAAATTTAAAATTTTAATTACAGAAACATTTATTAAGATATTTTAAGAGAAATGCTGACAACTTATTATGATTTTGTTCAAATGTTTCAATTTTTATATTTAGTTCATAGTTAAAGATAATTATTTTGGATTGCCTGCTGTAGCCTGAATTTGTATGTTTTTCTAATATGTTTTTATACTTTAAAATTTGAAAATATCGAATTATTTTAATTTGTGTCAAAAGTTTTGTCATTGTCCATTTAATAAAATGATAATGTTTGATTAAAAAAATGATTCCTTCTTGTTTGTTTATAGTGCGGTGTCTTTATTTTCGAAGCTCAGTGGATTCATACTCAGAAACTATAGTAGACACTAGCCCGATTCAGAAATTAATGTAATGCCTAATTTAAATAACGACGTAAAATAACAATTGAGGAAACTTTAAGAAAATAACCGGAATATGCGTTACACGCAAAGGGAAACCACTAAGACGATGTGCTCTATGACTTTCAACTTTTGTTGGATGAAATACTCAATTAGACTCAATGTTTGAAATAAGGTAAAAAAAATACTTTTTGAATGGCTACACGAGTAATTAAAAGTAGAAGAATAACAAAAAGAGTCAAATAATGGGACAACTTTATGAAACCAATTATGAGTTATCTACGTTAACCAAAGTCTTTTTAAACAATGGACTGTTCCGTCATATCAGTTTTAGAATATTTGTAAAAAATGATAAGAATAAAAGTGACAATCAATGGGAAAAATCTTTTGTGCCGAATCATTATCGAGAACAATTAAAGCAAAGGTGCCTTGAAATCAATAAAAAGCAATCGGATTTGCAGCTGAAATACAATTACTCACACTGGGCATCGCATTTCAGTCTCATTTGACAAAAGAGTTTTCGATGATTTATTCATACCTTTTGCTCTAATCAATCTTCATAACGTTTTCCTCAGTTGTCATTTTGTATGTAAGTTCTAATATCCTGAACGCGTGCGATTTCTCAAAAAGTAAATCTTAGAAATTTCATTTCAAATCAATGTAAAAGCAAAGTATTTTCTTGATATAGCATAGTGAAAGATATTAAGGACAAATTAATATCTCATTTATAAATACATCAACGTTACAATTGATAATAAATAAGTTGTTTTATGTAATACTAATTCTCATAGAACAGAATTACATCCCTAGTGACGATTTTCCCCCTGCTCCATGAAACCCAACTGCAGTTAGGTTAAATACTGGCTTAACTTGTGATCCTATGAAAACATGCAATATGGGTCCAAGAATGGCCTATATAGAACCTATATTGTCTGTTGTTGCCTTTAATTCAAGGGCTGGGATTGTTCTTGTTTTCCAGTTGACCCATTTATGGCCAAGAATTCGACTTCTGCAACACCCATACGTCACACCCATTTATAAGGTGGAACCATTCTTCCATCAATCCAATCATTCATCGACTGATCGTAATTTTGACCTGAATCAGAGAACGATCAATCCCCAATTCAGTACCACCAGAGATATAATTTGTTATGGTAATATGAAGGATTTTGTAAAACGAAAGATTTAATGTGCACCAGTTACCATTTATTACAGAGGGAGTCTTCGGCCGGTAGGATTCGAATTCCCGTTCCCACGAACGGAAGTCCAGCGCTCTGCCAACCAAGCTATCCCGGCCTGATGCCTATATTAGCTAAATAATGCATGCAAAATATTAGGTGAATCTGACAATTCTATGTAGGCCGATATTCGTAGCAAGGTGACTGAAAAAAAATCGAGTCAATCGGAGCCAAGATAATATTGGTCCAATAATTTCCAAGTTATTTTGCTACTAGGGATGGTCCAGTTAAAGTGTACCATATTTATTTTGATAAGGAGTATTTTAGCACTGGTAGATAATTTTTAAAAATTTGCTACATGAACATTTAAAATATGCTTATGTAAGAATAAGACAATAATTACAATTACAGTAATCTCCCTAAAAATTAAAAAGGGTAGTGTGACAAAAAAAGAGCACCTTCAAAGGGCATTAATCTTGCAAATTATCATTTCAATCATATTTAGCTAGCAATAACAATTATATTTATCTGCACATTAACTTCTAGTCTGAAAATAATTTGCAGTAAGTTATTGTATTCTGAAGCTACTTCAATCTCTTTTCTTATAATATACATTTCCTGGCCAAACTATTAGACGCACTCTAAGATTCTATGTAAAAGATTAATCATCAGATGATACTAAACAGCTTTATTGCTTTTACGGGACTAAAACCCGTTTGCACTTGTTTACGTCAGTGTATCCATTGGTTAAATTAGGCGATATATAGCGCAAATTGAACGATTGGATAAATTAGACGATATATTAGATAAATATAGAATATTTATTACATCAGGTATTATATAAGTATATTATAATAATTATACGAAATTATGTAGTATAAGTACTATAATAAATATATTATAAGTATAAGTATATTATAATAAATATACGCACTGTAATTTTTTAATAATTACATATTTTCCACGAGTTTATAGGCAATATTTTTGTATTTAAACATTCATGTAATGGGTTTTTATTCAGGAGATTTTCTATAAACTTCCTATTTATATTTATTTTTTAACGTATTACAACATTAACCAATTGATACACGAACATAAATAAATGCAAATCGGCTTTAGTCACATAAAAACAATAAAGCTGTATAGTATCACTTGATAATTAAGATTTTACATAGAACCTTATAGTGAGTTTAATAATTTGTGAGACAAATCACATAAAAGTATCAATGTGACTTTAGTAACACAACGATGTGAAAGGGATCCCATGTGACTTTAAAGGTAACAAATTTGCGACAACGTTTCTCATTGACTTTAGTCCTAGTTATGTATGGTTGTGACTGCAAAGTATCAGTAATTAAATAGCCACTGAGGTCTCTTATGAGATGTCGCAAAATAAAGTAACACCAAAGTCACATTAAGACCTATTAGGAGTAGTATAAAGCGGTTATTTAGTGTGACTTTGACTACTGTAACAGTTTTTGACTTTATTGTGACGTCACTCTGACAGTCTGTGCTATCTGGGCACTCACATAAGCATATATATATATATATATATATATATATATATATATATATATATATATATATATATATATATATATATATATATATATATATATATATATATATATATATATATATATATATATATATATATATATATATATATATATATATATATATATTCTATATATATATATATATATATATATATATATATATATATATATATATATATATATATATATATATATATATATATATATAATATTTTAGTATCATAATTTGGAATTAAAATGCGGCTTGGACGAACAAGAATAGTTATGTTTAAAATTACCAGTGATGGGGATATACTTTATTCCTTCAATAACTTACGTAAGCCTACATTTATCACTCTTTACTTCTGTACTTAAACAATAAGGGCAGAGAGCTTTAAGAATTTTTAATTTCTTCGTGTGGTTTTGCGTAGATCATCTTAAATACCTCATAAAAGTGATGACTCTATGATAGCACACGTTTTAATCAATAGCAATGGTTTTCATAAATGAAATATCGTATTTTCGATATTCTGCCCGAACCACATAACGCAGAAATGCGGTGATTGTACACTGTGTCACCACAGTATCCGCATATCTTACTTTCCCCTACCCCCGTAATTATAATAATATACAGTTATGAGTTATAGATACTCCTCAATTGCGGCTTGAATAAAAATAGTGGACTTGTTGCCAGTCACACTTTTACCATAGCGACGAAGGAAGTAAATATGACCTTGAATCCCCAATTTTAACTACAAGAGAGGACTCAAAATCGGATATAAAATAAAATTACAAGAGAGGGCTAGGATAGCCTAGTTCGTAGGGCAGACTCCTCGTGTAGTAAATAGTGACTGATGCACAATAAATCTGTCAGGTCACAAAGTCCTCCATGTTCTCATAACAAATCAATACCTCTGGGGGTACTGATCCAGGAGCTCTCTTGTCTTCTGGATTGTGATCAAAATTACAAGGATAAAGAATTGAACATTGGTAATCGAAACCCAGAATTAGGTCGGCTGTTCAACGACGATCATAAAATAAAATTGATAGTATTCCTCAGTAAAATATCCTCAGTGGTAGACGGATCATGTGTTAAAGTCCCATTGCCGTCAGACTAACCGAGATAGGTTTTTCGTCGTTTTCCTCTCCAATGTTACGCAAATGTGGGATAGCTGCACCAAAGAGCTCTGTACGAAAGCACATTTCTCTCAAAACCTGATCCAGGAAGTTTCCTTGTTTTCTAGATTATGTCCAAAACCCCTAATTTGGATTAACCCTAAATTGGATCGGCTGTTCAAGTGAAGGTTATAAAGGGAATTTACAAGGATTATAGATGAGAGATAATTATGCACTCTTATTAGTAGAATACTTAGAGCAGATAACTAAAAAAGTGGCTTTTAGTATTAGATTAGCAATTTTTATTATCAATTGAATGCTGATAACTTTTCAAAGACGATAATCAAAGGTGATATCTTAGCAACTAATATTTTTCTGGGAATCGGCGAAAATTTTATTTCAGTCAAAATTGTTTACGAGTTGCTTAGGAAAATTGGAGTTTTATTCGAACATTTGAACTATCAACTCCACTGCAATTTAGGCAGGAAAAGATTTCTGTACAGTGATCTGTAGCCGAATAATTGCCAAGTCTTGGCAACTTCCGGGCAGAGGGCAGCGAGAAACCAAAAGAAATGTCCCAGAAATAAACCTACTCGAAATTTAAATCTTGCAGCCAATTCCGGGAAAACATCTACACGTTTTTTTTTAATTTTTTTTTTTATTTTTCCTGTTGAAAATCAATTTGGTGCCACTGCGATTGTAGTTGGCGTGTCAGATCACATTACGGTAGTATCCCTTTTAACAGAGAAGGACGCCACTTAATAATATCCAGGGTTTTCGTGTTCACTGTATAATAAAAAATATATACCAGGTTGTTGTAGTAGTTCATTTTACGTCGCACAATGGGCTATTGGCGACTGTCTGGGAAACATCCCTGAGGATGATCCGAAGACATGCCATCACAATTTCGATCCTCTGCAGAGGGGATGGCACCCCCGCTTCGGTAGCCCGATGACCTGCACTCAAAGTCGAACACTTTACGGTGGAACAGTTTAACGACAGGACCAATACCGCACACCCTCGGTCCCTACGCAGACTGATCCAAGTGGTCACCCACCCGCGCACTGACCGCAACCAGTGATGCCTGACTTCGGTTATCTGCTGGGAACCGTGTCTTTACGATCCGTTCATTGCGGGACTTATATATACCAGGAAATAGGAATATTTGGAATAAAATCCGGTAAAAGTGGGATTCGACAAGCTACCTCTTCGCTTAGAATGGAATAAAGCGATTTATTCTTATTTCTGCTTCCTTTCAAGATGTTTACTCAATAGTTTGCTGCGCGGTTTTATCTTACCCCTTATAAAATTTGAATTCCAAGGAGAACTAAAAACGTCATAGAAAACAAGTAAGCTAAAAGCGTAAAAATATTTTCTCACATTCTTTGGAAATTGGTTTTAAACCAATACTTTGCCAATACTTTATCTTTACCATTTAAATTTGCTATTAGTTTGGATTTTTAAATTAAAGAATTCAATTAAAATAGAAATGTATTTTTTTAATAGTATCCCCTACCTATTTCAGGGTGCACAATCTTTTTTTAAATTCACGGCTACTTGTATTTCTGGTTAACTAATGAAAGTTCGCATGTTCGAGTATATAGGCATGTTGATGACATTTATTGTAATGTTTATATAAATAATATTGTTTTTGGCACTAAATTCTTCACATGAGTTGACTTAGTTACATATTTGCATATTATTTGGCTGCCTCTTTTGCTTGATCTATTGAATGTGCCTTGTGAATGAATAAATTTAACTAAATTGTAATTGCAATGTTAATGTTAATTTGTGTGGAAGTTCTGCTGTTTGTTCTGTTGACTGTGCCTTTTGAATGAATCGTAACTGGTGTGAAAGCCCTTGTGCCTGTTCTGCTCGATGTTCCTTGTAGATGAATTGTTGAAGTTGAATTATTATTACACCAATGAATTTATTTGCTTGTTTATGCAATTATGTAAACACGTCAATTAAATCCAACGAAATTAGTTTTAAGCGTTTTCAATTTATTATTAAATTTGATATATTATTTCGAGTAGCCGTTTTAATTTAAATCGTCATACTAACTGTTTGATTACTTTTAAGGAGGAGTCTCAATCAATTCGGGGTATCTCAATCACCTAGTTTCAAATTTGTATGTATTTTCATCGTTTAGAAAAAAAAGATCAATGTTATTTAAATATTATTAATCCCATCGTCTTAAAAGTACTTGGTGTACCCCCAAAATATGACTCATGGACCCTTAAGGGGTCCATGAACCACAGGTTAAGAAACCCTGTTCTAGACCTCAAAACTACTCTAGTTTATTTTCCGTCTGGGGTCCTCATGATAGCAACAGTTCTTTTGTCTCCAGTCATTATTTCTAAAATAATAAATACAAGTAGTATTCAAATTCATTATTCATTTAAAGACGACTGCTAACTAAAAGCAGTGCAGCAAATTTGTAATACCAGTTTCTTCTAAATGATTATAAAATCTCTAAAATTTACTTTTTCTAGAATGTTATATAAATGACTTGAGAATTGGTATGAAATTTACATTTTTATAAAATCCTCGGATTGTTATTTTCATGTTGGCAACTGTGCCTATTTATGCACTTAATTTAAAATGTTTTTTCTTTCCAGATGACAAAAATATTGAACATCTTTTTGGAGGCTGAGATTACAAATATAAAAAAATTGATGGTGGTATCACTGGTAGTCAAAAACAAATCAGGTTAGCTGATTTGATGGTTAGTTATTATTTAAACTACCTTTCTATTTTTAAAATTTTCTATCTTTGCATTGCATTTAAAAAAAAAAAATTTTTTCTTCACTTCCAAAATTACTTTGCTATTACACATTGCTAACCTTTTTACATTTCTTTTTTAGTGCAATAATGTATCATTTTATTTAACATTAATTTTATGCATTGTTTATCATTTTAATGCAGTATTGTTATATGTACTAAGTATTTATAGTTATTTAAAGTATTTATTCAGAAAATGATATATAAGTTTCAAGTTTATTTGTGAAAATTAAAAATAATATTATCCTCAGAACTATAAGTAAGACAAATCTTGTTTAATAGAGTAGCACTTAAATAGAGTAGCAGATAGCTCTTAGGGAACAGTTTTAGTAGTCATTTTTGTTACTGTCAGTTGTTTTAAGGATGTCAAATTTTTGTGGCATGGTTTGTTACTCTAATTCATGTATTAACAATTTTAAAAAAATTACATAATATTACTTGTATTCCTAGCTGAAAAAATGCTATTTGTTTGGAATAAAGAGTGTTCTAAAAGTCACCTAATCTTTGAGCTTTATGTCATTTGATTAATAAAATGCGGATATTGAAATTAAAATGCCAGTGTTGTGGGAAGTTCTGGGTTTAGACTATTAAAATTTCACACGCGCTATCACACATGCAATTCTAGGTTGTTTTTTTGTTGGTTTAAATCACAATTTTTGGTTTAAAACTTGTGATTTCAATCAAAATTATTTCCTGCTTGAATTATGGAACACACTGTAGTAAAACAGTATTACTCTTGTAATAGCAATAAAATCTGCATAAACGTGTAGCTGACTAGAAGCATATCTGCTATACTTTAAATTCCAGAGATTTTAAATTTTCTCTCCTTTTTAATTGTGTTTAGTTCTGAAAACTAAAGCTCTTTTGTTATTTGCAGTGATAGGGAGCGAACGGATCGGAGTTCATCAAGCGGTGGCTGTGATTGAGGTCCTGGACTCAAAGCTCTCCTGGTAATATAGGGATGACCGCTAGCATGTTCTATGGGTGTTGTACCTAACCTCTTGCAGCAGCATGGTTTGAACACATCTGATCATCAGTCTTCACCACAGCATAGGCTTCAAGACTCAACAATATCAGATGAGGTATTACTTGTGATTTTTATAACTGTTGTGTTACTAAAATTGTAGTAAGACTTAATTATTGTGAACAAGTTTTTTTTTTACACTTTTAGCTTTTTAAGATAACTGTGTGTGAAACCATTACAGTGAAAGCTATCAAAAACCTTAAGAATTGCTTTTATGTATTGGTATAACATTAATATTGATATTTTAAATGGATAAACTTATGAGAAAAAGTGTATTGAAAAATTCCTCTTTTGTTACAGTTAAGAATTCAAATTATATAAAACAAAATTTTCACCATTATTATGCACTATTATCTAAAATAACCAGTGTATATAAATAAACTTTAAGTATTGACCATAGTATAATAAGCAAAAGTTCTTCTGAAAACTCTTTTTATAAAATTACTGACCAGAATTTATATTTCAACACAGATATTTTAAATTAAAGTAAGAGTTAATTTTGAACTATAATCTCAATTTAAACATAATTGTTAACTATATTACTATATTTAAGTGTGTATATATTTTAAAGTTTAAAATGCATGCATGAGTTAATATTTAATATAATATATCTATGGTAACTAATAAAGTTCTTGCTGTCTTTGCTTTGCTATTGAGTGAAAAGTAAATTAGTGTGTAAAGTGGAAAAAAATCCTGTCCGTTCAGAGTAGGAATATTAGTTGTTATAAAAGCAGGTACACCATACACTGCTTATCACTAGCTGCATGAAAACTCCGAATATGTCAAGTGTCAGGGGGTAGTGCTGTGAATAAGCATACTGTATGGCATTGGTTTCAAAAATTAAGGTCTATTTAGAAGAAATTTGGGTCCATTAACAAACCCTTAACAAAATATTTTAACTTAAAAGTGGACCCTTCACAGATTTGTTTATCTTCACTATTGTTTAGCTAATCGAATGAACCTTTCCCAGGAAGCGGGGGGGGGGGAGAAAGACAAATGCAAAGGAACTAAGTATAGACTAAATACCAAATATTTGTGTGTTGCATTTCTAATTTAGTGGCAGCAAAGCTGTTTATTTTTGAAAATTTAATTTGTTTTTATTATTATTTTACAGTGTTGAGCATAATCTTGTATCCATTTACAATTTAAAAACTCATTGTAAAGGATTTTTGCAATAACAGGACCCTATTTGCACAAATTCACAAAAGCAGGACCCTGGTTGAAAGAATGTGACTTAACGTTTATTTTTTATTCACAAATTACGATTAATTTTTTCACAATTTTACAAAAACGGACCTTTTACAAAATGTCTGGACAGACCCCTGGAAACATCTAGTTGATTTGTTACTTGATGCATTTATTGCACTTAAAATATTCTTATTGTTTTTAAAGCATAATATATTTTTTTCCCCTTCTGTTTCCCCATTTCTTTAATGTCACCCCTGCAAAATATTAGTTGGAATTAAGAAATTCAATTTTTCCTATTGTGACTTGTATAACTGGTTCATTCAATATATATTCTAAGTAAGATATTCTAGTGACTGAAACATTAATAATTTTTAAAGTTAATTATCAGAAAATATACCCACATGTGCTATTAATATGTGATTTTTTTTTTTTTAATAAAATATTCGCTTAAATTTTATGTGTTTCTAGAGAGAGTTTGAGAGAGTTATGCTTTTTAAGTAGGAATTATGATAATTTTGTTTGTTTGTTTTTAGAATTTATAAATAACATATTTTAAATGGAACAACATAATATAATATTCTGGTTTTAATCTCATTATAATTTTTGTGTATGGTTATCTTTTTTAATAGTAATTAGTTATGTTATTGGAAAGAGAAATTACCAAGTTTTTAGCATTCACTATAACATATGTAACTACATATACATTCATTACATAACTTTTGTTGAAAATATTTAGTTTTTATTTTAACTGAAATGAAAAGTAATATTACTTATGTATAAATTTGACTTTCGCTTTAAATATTCTAAAGAAATCAGTATAATAAAAGTCTCTTAATTTTCATTGCAGATATATCAGGAAGTAAGTGTTAAAAATTTTTTTATATGTTACTGCAATTGCACTAAATGTTAAAATAAAATCACCACTTTTTTAAAAATAAGTATTGGCTTTGTTTGTTGTGCTAATTTTAAATAATACAGCATGAATTAATATTTATAGTTTCTTGATGCTTGCTTTTTATATTGCTTTATTGTCTGTTTACCTCTTAGTTTTATTTTTCTAATTGAATAACTTTATTCTTTTATGTAACAGTATAGGCAAGCTGTTGGAAAGGCCCCTCCTCAACTACAACACAAACAGTGCTCTTTTCTCACATTTGGGTTTGGTGATGGTACTGGTCCCTTTCCATCTCCAAGGAGAGAGAGCCATGTTAGTGTCAATGTTACACCAACATCGCACGAGTCATCTGATGACACTCCAGAAATAAGAAAGTACGATTCAACTCTGATATTCTATGCGCTGCCTTATGGAGTGAGAATCGAGCACTTTTTTAAAAATATTTTCTCCGTCTCTTTTTTGATACACGATTATTTAGCAAAGTAAATTATGTAAATATTATTCCTGAAACCTAAATTCTGTTACAGGGTTCCTATAAAGTGCTTATTAGTTCTTATTTCACTCCTCATAATGTGTTCATTTCCTTTTGAAAACAAAATCCTTTTTCTCAAACATCAAAAGTTTATATCCAAATTACCTGATTTAGTTTTAGTGCTAGATTAGTGATAAAATTAGGTGTGAGTTTTTAAAAAAAAACCGTGATACATTTAGAACAAGACTGAATACATTATAGCCCTTTATATTGACTTACGTTTGTATGTACTTGCATATTTTAACTGCTGGCTTTTTTACAAAGAAAAAGACTATAATTGTTTTAAAAATTTTTGGATGGCATTGTTTTGTATATTTTAAAAACTAGGCTTTTAACCATTAATATTTTTCATATAGATTTTATGAGTTTAACTTTGTTAATAATTTCATTATTATTTTCATTAATAGTTATCATATTAAATTGTTTTATTTTAAAATATGATTGTTATTTCAACCTTCTTAAATAAATGAGTTCACTTACAACTAAATAATTTCACTTCAAGCAGCGGATCTTGCCTTTTCAAGGTAATTTACCAGGCGATGATCGCAAAAGAAATCAAAATCTGCTCGCAAAAGAAATCAAAATAAATAAATAAAAAACTGTAAAAACATGCCATTTGTTTGAAAGTCAAGCATTCAATAGTGAAATATTTTTTTAAATAATTTTAAAGTCTTTGATGGTGTTTATTTTTGGTGTGAAAAGTAAACAGTAAACCTTACGTTATTAATTTATTAATAAATTATCACTCATTATTATTGCAACACGATGTTTAAATGTTTTATTGTGTATCCTTCTAAGTTTTCTCGTGGCTAACGAACAAGGACATTAAATTTTTAATATGGCATAATAAAATTATAAATTATTTTGTAGAAAAAAATTAATTAGTAATTTGCTGATATTAATTGGAATTAAAGCAGGTTAACATTTATTAAAATAGATTAAAAGCTGGTTTAAACTCATTACATTGTGTAATTTACTTATTTATTTGTTTGTGCTACTAACTGTGACTTAAGCATTAGGTGGAATTTTTACATTGCTGATAGCAATATTTTATCACACTGTTGCTTGGAATTATCATTTTTTATATTAATTTCTTTTTGAACTTAATTTTGTAGCTAAAATTTATTTTATTGTTTTTTAATATAAACTGTTGTTACTTAGGAGTAAATCTGCTGATTGGTACAGAGAATGGACTCATGCTTCTTGACCGTAGGGGTCAAAGTCAGGTGTATCAGTTAATATGGAGGAGAAAATTTCGGCAAATTGAAGTCCTAGATGGCCAAAATATTCTTGTCACAGTGTCTGGTGAAAAATGTAGAGTACGCATATATTACCTCTCATGGCTGAGGAGCAAAATATTAAGAACTGATGGAGTGAGTATTAGCTAGTGTATTATGAGTTTAACATATATTCAAGTTCAGGATTGTTTTTTATATATTCCTTACAGTTATATTTTAGTTATTAATGAATTATTTTTTATTAGCTTATAGGGAAACTGAAATAGCTTTTAATGCATGTTTTATGATTCAGCTTTTGATTTTAATCAATGTAATTAATTTTTATTTGATTTCATTTATTTTTTATTATTAAAGGTAACCTAATATACTTTTAAGCTTATTATAAGTAAATTATTAAATTTCAGATTTCAATATTAAATACAAATTCGTTTTCATCTCTCCCAAACTTCTTTTTTGTCCTAGTTAGAGAAGAAGTTATAAAAGTTTTAAAAACCCATTTTCTTATAGGGAGCTGCAGCAAGACTTGTCTTTTAGTAATATACAGTGCCTGTCACTTAATAAAGCATCATTCGTTCTTAGGAAGTTTGATTGTATTAAGTGGCTAATTTTATTAACTGGTATTCTACATTTAAATTTACAAAAAAAAGGTTTCAATATTAAACTTTACAAATACTACAGTGGCTAAATTTATTTCTGTATTTTTGTTTAATTTTAATGGTTTTAATTTAAGTGTCACATATTATTAAAAAAATAGCTTCATTTTTTTTTAAAGATTTTGTTATTTTATAAGCAGCATTTTAAAGATTCAGCTCTTTTAAGGCTTGTAAAAGTATTTATAACTTTTATTATTTCATTGAGAGTTAAATTGGAATTGATGTCAAATTTATCTTTGACATTCAAATCTTGAGAATATAGCTAGTTAACAAATTTAATTAAATGTACCCACTATTTTTATTGTGTCTAAATAAAATAAAAAAAGAGCACAGACTGGTTTTTATTTTGCTCGTTTTTCGATATTTTAGCACCACTTTTTTGTTTGATTTAATAAATGATGAATATTTTTTAAATGTGTTTATCTCATTAAATATTTTAGGAATTTAATTTATTTTTTAGTTTATTTTTTTAAATTTTGCTGCAGTTATTTTCTCAATAGTAAAGGTTAATGAGTCAACGATTTAAACTGATATTGAATGATAACTGTATTCAATACTTTTTCTTAACTCATCAGCAATTTTTGTTTACATTCCTTTACACTTCTCTTCCCCGTTTCATTCTTTTTTAAATATAAGTGCAATTACTGCAGCTAAAAACCTGTTTTGTTATTTTCTCTATTGGTAAGTATGATATTTTAAATATTTGTTTGCCTTATCTTATTGAAATTTTGCATAAATGCTCACTACATGCTGTTTGTCTATAGTATAAAGTTAGGACTAAGTTAATAATTTTTTATTTTACACCTATACCTAAATTTGTATTTTTGATTATTTAGATTTATTTAGGTCTAAAAAAATGTATTTTAGACCATTTTTACTAGTGGTTGCTATATTAGTGGAAAATTATTTAAAAGTTATTGTTATGCTTAATGAAAAGCCCCAAGTTCATTACAAAAGCATTAAACCACACAAAAAAATTCTGGCTAAACACCCTGTTAAAAAAATTATGTTAAGCATGTTCACGTTAACGAGGTACCACTGTGTATTTATAAGTGTGTTTTTTCTTAAAAAAAACAGCTTGCAGTGTTTATATTTAGACTATTCATTTTAATGACTCAAACAGTGATGAATTCTTGTAAAGTGTCTACTTTTGACAAAAGTATGATTTCTTTGTTTAGTGATTATTTAAAATTTTATTTTGAATTTTATATTTACATCAATTCTAATATGTATAATCTTAAACGTAAATTTATTTCAAAGCATAGCAAATATTATATATAAACCTGTTTGTAGGTTTTTCATTTAACTACTTATCACAGCATTGTAATGATGATTAATTCTAATTAAGAGTCCAGTTTTTACCAGAATTTGATTTCTTTATTTTATAATTTTAAGAACTTTATGAGTAATATATCACTACTATACCAAAGAGTGACTGTTTTTATAATTTTTCCCCAGTCGAATTTGAAAGAATAAAGCTCCTTTTGATCGCCTTGGAAGAAAGCATAGAAATTTATTAATGGGCACCAATACCATATCACAAATTCATGGCCTTCAAATCTTTTGCAGACTTGGCTCACTGGCCTGCTCTAATAGATATGACGATTGAAGAGGGTGTTTGGCTCAAAGTAGTGTACGGTTCTACTGAAGGTTTTCATGCTCTAGATTTGGATTCTGGTGCTGTCTACGATATTTATATACCAGCTCATGTAAGTAAATTATTTTGATATCCTTCTGAGTTTTAATGAATTTTTTTGTAACTGATGTTTGAGTTTTCTGTGGGTCTCTAAACTATGATTTGGTGATAGATCTTCATATCTGACTCGCTACCGTTTAATATGATTCTATGGTATTTATTTGAATTGAAGCTGTACTCCAAATTTTGAACACAGATTTGTGAAAAATAAAAAGTAGGGTAAAAAGGTTTATTGATAACAGATATTTATAAAATTAATAATAGGAAGTAATAATAAGTGAATGATTGATTAAATTAATTGTTCACTTCTTAAATTTTCACAATTAAAAACTTTTGAATAGATTAAATACACACATGAAACTATAATTGTTCTAACTGTATCATGCTCCGAAAATGATTGGTCACTCCCACTGTCGCAACTGACTTTGGAATTGGTGTTGGTGTCGCTATTTTCCTACAAAGAGTAGTCTATTATGAAATCCTATGCATTTGTTATGCAGACAATCATGTTCAGGATAGATTGAACACTAAAGATATACCTATGGAACGTGACTAGTGCAGTGACCAGAATGGATCGTGACATTTTTCCATTTGAAAGGGGTAAAAACTAAATTTCTCCCATTCAACAAATTTTTACACCTTTGACTCTAAGCTGCATTCGATTTTCAGTAACATTGAAAAGGAAAGGGTGGCTTATATTGCAATAAATATGGTATTTTAAAAATTGCAACTTTAGTAAACTTAAGAAAATAATAATCCAAAGAAACACAATGACTAATATGTTGGTTAAATAAAAGAAGTTTTTTTTTCTGAGTTAATAACATATAATAGATTTAAAAGTAACAAAAGTTTTCTCTTTGCTTTATTTAGGACTTGTTTTATTGATGTTAAATTTAGTTCTCAAGCATGTAGTTATCAAGACATCATTGAATTGTGTGTTTTTTGTCTTTGTTTTCTAAGTAGTTTACCTTATTCTTTTTCTGATGTAACTAGAGTAAAAGTATAGTTAAGTGAGTAAAGTTTGTACTCTTTTTATTAGAGTACTAGACTACATGCTATTTTTACTAGACTAATAGTTTTAATATAATATTTAGCCACAGGAATCTGTTTCTGTGTTCTTGAAGATCACTTTAGTTCATATCTTGACATTTTGTGGCTGATTGTCATGATGTACATAATAACGTGGAAGATATTTATTATAAATTATACGAAATTAGTCTTAAAAACTTACAATAAGTGGCATACTGCAACGCAAATATCCCTCACTCCATGGTTTGTTTGAAAATTTGCATAGTTTGAAATTACAGGGTTTTAAGAGATAAGTTGACACACATGCTCTACAACTTTAATGCTTAGCAAAATATCAGTACCAGACTTTCAAATGAGTTTGAAAACTTTATTGCCTGTAATATAATAACAAATTTTCAAAGTGAAGACCTTTGCATTTAATGCAGAGTTGTGTGCAGGTCACTGAATTTTATATGTATGCATGGCGCAGTTGACCTAATATTTTGTCCCATTCCTTATGCAAGGATCTTTTTAGACATGCCAAAATTTTGAGGTGTCACACAAATTCTTATCACCAAGATAAATCATAGGAAAAATTCATTGGAGTTAATTTCGTGGGATTTGATGACAATTTTCAATCTGTAAGAGATTCAAGGAAATGTAAATTTTATGCATAAAGTTTTGTATTTTATTTTTGCTGATAGTTTGCACTTCAATATCTAAATTTTTATTTTGCATAAAATTAAATTTTTTTAAATCTTTTATTTAGTTTACTTCAAAGCTCTTTTCTTTAAATTAAATGATAGTTTTACCTTTTAAAGGCCTTATAATCACTGTTAAACATTTTCTGCATCTATTTCCACTTCATTAAGCTCCTTGATGATTTTTTAATTGAATAATAATATTTCCTTTGATCTTTTTCTTGCGCTCCTTTTGGATAGTTTCGCAATTGAGTGTGTTTTAAATATGAATACATTATTTAGCTTTTAGTAGGCTTCATGAGCTCTAATCCTAATTTTTGATGCAGACAAAACTATCATTGCTGCTTGCTTTTAATATATTTCTTCTCACATTCCTGAACTGGCCACCGCATTCTCCACATTTAACGTGCTTGCATTTCTTCATGTGGGGTCAAATATAAAACAAGTAACCTGTACAATCAATAGTTTTGAAGCATCTAAAGATCTGGTTGTCACTGAAAATGTGCTGACTGTTTTTTCTAATGTACACCAATTCATGTGCCACTTCTTTGAATCTTGTTGATACTCGCTCTATCAAGTAATTCTATAATTTAATTGTAAACTGGTTGCAAGCTATTAGGAACTGTTAATAAATCTGTTAATATTAGGAACTGTTAATAAATCTGTTAATATTAGGATAATTTGGATAATATTAATAAATCTTTTATCTAACTTGTTTTTCAGTTACTTGGGAGTAATACTGCATTACATACTAGCACTTTTAACACTGCATTTGAGCATATATTGTACATTCCTATACAAAATCAGTTTATTTAGGTCACCTTTAGCTGCCTTCACATTTTTGACTTCATAGTTTTGAACCACCCTGTAATATTATGACTTCCCCTAAATAAACTGATAATTTTCTGATCAAATACTAGTTTTCTTACCAAAAAGTTATTCTTGATAGAGAACTTTGTGAATTAGCTAAAAATAAGCTTTAGTTCTTATATTTAAAGAGCTGACTCAAAGCAACTTGAGGTGTAAATATGTATCCTTTGACTAAAAAGTAATGAAATGTGGATTTTGAAGCAGAATAAGAATGGAAACTTCATTAAGTGTTGCAATTTATTTTGCCACATTTTTCTACTACGACCCTAATCTATACAATTGTGAAGCTATTTGTTGTAAAACTCTTTAAGTATAAACCTCTAATATAGATAGTTCAGCTTTAACCTTTTTCTGGGGGAAGGGGTGGCTGTGGGATGTGTTTTATTTCATGCAACACTTTCTCATAAGGGTAGAAAATGTTTTCTACATTTCCCACTTACTTTCAAATATCAATTATAAGTTTGGGTATACATCTACTGTTTTCTTTCCTGTTTTTTTTTGTAGTTAATTTAAATTTTGTACATTTTTTTGTTTAAAAAAAATATTTTAAAGTTATTTTTCAAAGATAATTTCTTTATTGCTATTTTAATTTAACAAATAGCAATTTTGATTATACCTTTATAAAGCATTTTTTTTTGATTATTTTTTTTATATTTTGTGGTTTTTAAAAAAATTCTATTTCTTTCGTCCTCCTTGGTAAAAAAATATTTTTTACTCCAGATATTTACAATACTTACAATATTTACACTTGTTCAATTTTTCAATCGTTACTAAAATACTTTTTATTCCTTCATTCAATTTCAAATACATTTTTTTAAACTTGTTGTGAATGGCACTTGATTTTTATACAGTTTTTTCAAATATGAATTTTAATTAAATTAATGAATTAATTTTAGTTTTATATGAGAAATTTTTTCCCCCTATATTCTTTATTTTGAGCAGTATAATTTAATGACAGTAATTTGTATTTAAACGTAGTGCAGTGGCTTATTACATTTATTCTTTCTTTTTTTTTTATTTATGCAAATTTATTTTTTAATGCTTGTATACTTTTTCTGAAAATTTTTACTGTTATAAACTGATAAATTTGAAGCTGTTTTTATTTTTAAGAAACTTAGATAAAGCTTAAATTTGATTATTTTTTTAATTTTTAAGATTTGGCCATTAGTTAAGGAAAAGATGGTTGAATGATATTGAGGAGGATGTTAAAAAATTAAAAACTGGAAGTTTTAAAATCCAGAGCCGTTATTAATGATTAACCATCGTGAAGCAGTCATAGTTATTGCTACAGATTTCTTGTGTTTTTTTTAAATTCATATTAGGAAATTTACATGCAATACCATATAATTTTACATACAATATTATTTAGAATGCACATTTGAGTAATTACTTTCAAATGCATTGGATCATCACTAAATCCAAGCAACCTTTTAATATTTTTTTTTTTTAAATCAATGCTGTAGATTTTCAAGTTTTTTTTAAGATCACTACATTATTGTGGTATGCGAAATTTAAATCGCACATTTAAGTGTTTTCTATTTATAATTATATAATTTTACAACCAGTTATTTGGCATTTATCACTATTTATTTTTCTTATATTTTGTTAAAATTTCAGTATTTTTAATATGTTTTTAAATATATCAAAAATATCGAGATAATGTCTGAATCTCAAAACATAAATTTAATTAACCCCTTTTTCTCGTTCTCTATTCGTTATAAATACACTCTGGTTAATCATTCTTTTTTCAGTTATTCCTGTAAATTTAAAGTTTTTTTTTCATGCGTTGACGATTTGCAAAGTGCGAGAATGGAGTATTATGGGATTTTTCTCAATACATATATTTTTTTATGTATCAATAGAAATGATTTTCCTTTATTTATCCTTGTAAAAAGAATTTAAATACAAAAAAAATATACATGGTGAATGAAAAATTTAAGATAATTTCTTCTAGCAATCATATGTCTGTTAAACTTGTTACTTGATCACCTAAGTTTAAAATATAACATAATCTAAGAATAGTAACTGAAATATTTAGGAAAATATTTTATTTCATTTATTTATTTCATTTATTTTTTATTATTTTATTTATTATATTTATTCTAACTTCTTTTCCAGGTAAGCCTGCTAGATTTCATTAATAATTATTTTAATGCCTTTGGTTAAATTTTTAAAAATAATTTTCAATTATTTTGTTAATTTTGATACTTGTTTAATTAAATAGGAAAAAAAATTCAACATTTTCAAAAAATTACTGTGTAGTAATTTTGGAAAATATTGCATTACTGTGTAAATTTTACTTTGGTTGGAATGAGAAATGCATGGAAATGTTTCCTCTGGCTACAAAAAAAAGCACTACAGTAAATTGTACCTGAATTCTAACTATTCAATTCTAATCTCTATTCGATATATTCCATATTTACTATGATTTCTACTAAAACTGCAGGATATTTTGTTATAGTTTTAAACTTTTTATATGTATGTTAATATCACTTTTTTTAGTTTTAATTAAAATATAGGAAATAAAATTAACAATTAAATTAATTTATTAATAATTATTTAAAATTAATAAAAAAAGGGAAATAAAATTAAAAAGGAATATAAAATTGCATACATTCCAAGTCTCCTGTTTTTTAACAAAGACTCCTATATTTTACGACTGTCTTCTGTTTACATGTATATTCTCAAATTTCTTCTTATTTGTTGAAGAAATTTTTTAAAAAATTGGCATTGAATTATCCGCTGACATACTCAATAATATAATAAATTGATCATCCTCATGATAAGTGAGCTGCAAATAATTTTTTGAAATATTCTGTTTAACAGACTGTGTTAATTAGACAAAAAATAAGTTCTGTCTTGAAATTTTTTAGAGTGGCACCCATGAATATTATTTATTACAATACTTGAATCACACTGCATACATTTAATTAACCCCTTCTTAAAGGGAATCGGTTCATGTGATTTTGTAGTAAATACAAATGAATGGCTATATCATCAATCTCAGTTACTTCTTTAAATTTCGCGATTTTTAAAATCCTCTTCTTTTTTATCTTTCTTTTAATGCTTGAAGACTCATAAGTATGAAAAAGGAGTAATTATATAATTTTCTCAATATCTATATTCTTTTCTGTGTTGATTCGAAAAAAAATTGTATAAACAATTTTATATCTCTTTAAATTTTGTAAATGTTACTTTTGTGCATTAAAATTACCATCTTTTAAATATCTTCTATGTACAGTGCGCAAAAAAAAGATATCACGCTAAATAACTTTTGTTCTAATGATCAAATTTTCTTTGTTTTAAGTGTCAATCTAAATGGTTTCTGGGCGTGACCTCAAATATGCTAATTATTAAGTGCTAACCATTAATTAAGTTACGAAATCAAACACAAAAATGTATTTTCTCTGCATTAACATAATTGTTTTTTTGCATCTTTGGATTCTTAACCTTCCAAATATGGGAGGTAACCGCAATCTGGCAGGGTTGCCACTCCACAGGAAAAACAGGGAAAACCTGGAAAATACAGGAAATTTAAAAATCACCAAAATAACAGGGAATTTTTATTTTTTCTTTATAAACTGGGAAAATACAGGGAATTTTGTTTCTTATTTTTATCTTTTAAAAAATGGTGACTACTTAAAGCGTAATGAATGGGATATTTAACCATGATATTTCAGCTGTACTAAACTATTTCATTTACTATAGCATTATTTAAGTATGCTCAGCCTTTTTTGCCAGCAATTAAAACTAATAAATATAGTTTGCCTAATATAGCTCACATAAGAGTGCAGTAATTCTTGTTTCCTCTTAATATATTGCTTATATGTAGAGGGGAAAACACATGAAAGTTTTTTTTCCTTCCAGATTTGAGTGGCAACCCTGTTTGGAAAATAGGGTCCCCATAGTTTGACCAGGAGAGTGTTCCAAAGTTTGGACCCCTTAATGTTAATTTCACTTTTTGTGTTTTTAATCAATTTTCTAAAACTACTAAGGAAATTTTAGAAAAAAAATTACACCCTCTCATAAAACCTGTTTACTCAAACATAATTTCACGCAAAAAAAATTTGTAATAGTTAATTGTTTTTCTTATCTAATTGTAGATGAAATTTTTTTTAATTATGTGGTATGAATTTTTTTATACCATATTAATCTATTTTTTTTTCAAGAAAAATAAAATAGAGATCAAATTATTAAAGTAAAAATTTTGGTATCAATATTTTTAAATAGTAGTTCTATTTAAGCAATTTTGGTAGAGTCTTAAGAACAATTACAATTTACTAATGTTCTAAATTCAGAAAAAACATTCTGAAAATACTTATTTTGATATTCTCTGTAAGTTTTTATGATTCTGTTACAAATTAATGTTGTACTTAAATTTTCAGGCAAGAGTTAGAATCATTCAAAAACAATGAAAGTGAATTATTATCTGCATCTTCAGAGGTAGTTGGTGTGATAGTGACTAGCAAGAGACAAAATCGATTGAAAAGATGATACTGGGAATCAGTATGACTTTATATCCCGTTACTTTGCACCGTGGTTGGGAGTAGCTGAGGACCCAGTTACTGGTATTTATCTTATCTTAATTATTTGATGTTAAATTTACAATTATGCAAAATGAAGTAAAAAGTTGAGATTTTCAAATTTTTGCTTTTTTGATGATATATAGCCAGGCCTCAGTTGATCTATTTTTCTTTTAAAATAAATAATCTCAAGAAACAGAAGCTGGAAAATATATTTCATAATGAAAAACAAAAAACTTTATTACCTTTAAATATGAAGTAAGAAAAGTTGAAATTATTTTAGTACTCTTGTTATCAGCCTTTAGATAAATCAGATAATGTCCCATATCTATCTGTTTTGTCTCTTGTCGACAGTAAATTTTTTTTTCTTTCACTTTAATTTCTTTTTTGGACATTTATTCCTTTAAAAAATTTTTTTTGGTTTCCTCATTTATTCTGGTGGTTCCTGAGAATGGGTGGCTATGTTTTGAGTGCTCAAAACATTTCACTTTTAATACTTTAACAATTTTTATTTGTGTTATGAGTTAGTGACAGCACACTGAATTAAATGTTTGAGAAAGTAAGAGAGTAGATGAGAGGCCGACATATAAGGTTGGTTTTTTCTGTAATAGTGTAAATTATTCAATTTTTCGCTAATTTTGGCTGCTGAGGGCCATTGTTTTCATTTCCGGTCATTATTCAGGGTGGCCACCCACCTGGAAAACCTTGAAAACCTGGAATTATCAGTGAATTTTTTTTATACTGGAAAAAACCTGGAAAAATCAGGAAAATATGGATAAAAACCTGGAAATTTTAAAGAAAAGCTGGAAATTTTTTCTTATATATTTTTTAAATTTCACTAATTTAAATTATTTGCTAATTTTCTTAATTTAAATTGTTTCATCCATTATACCCACATTTTTTAGACGGAAATGTATCACCAAACAGTTAAAATATCATCAACTTACTTTGCTTTCATCAAAATTTGCTCCATTATAACCCTGTTAAACTAGAATACAACATAAAATTCTCCCATGCAAATGTAGAAACCTTTGATCTCTATGCAGACTGTGCAATTTAGGAAAGGCAAAGATTATGGTGGATGTGAAAGACGGGGTTAGGATTCGGTTTTTAAATTCTGTCCGTGTTCACACAATGATTCAAGTTTGTTCGCAATTGAGAGTGGTAATTTTTTTCTATTTTGACAAAATGTTTTTGTATTTTTAACTTTATTAAATGCTCTAAAAATTAGTTGGTTATAATAATAGATTTTATATTGCACTCTTTTTCTGAAAGCTTTTGAACTCCCATTCAAAGAAATCTGTAAATTATTTTTTCTCAGCAAACCAACCAATCACGCATTTCCCCCCATCACTAACAGCAATGTTTGTCGACAAATTTTTACAATTCTTGCATTAATGCTAATTTTTTCTATTTCATTTTAACCTTTTATATTATATTTTTATTTTGAAAAAAGTTTTTTTTTGGAACTAACTATAGATTAATATCAAATTTTATGGTTTTGTTGGTAAATATTAGTTTTTTGATTCAAAATTCGAATTGTATAGTTATCACAATATCGAAAGTTCGAAAATGTTGCTTGCATTCCAGAGATGATATTTCAAAACTATTCCTCTTTTTACCTAAAAAAGCTGACAATGACTAAGGAATGTATAGGAAACATATTAAATGATGTATATGCATAAAATATAATTTTTTTTATTCATATGTGTTTAGTCAGGAGAAGGAAAACGAAACTTAGTTCTACACTGTACAAGATTCCAGTTCAAACAAAAACAATTAACTATGCTAAACTAAAGAACTGTGTATTTAGATTGGAATTCTTTAAATGTTTTAGTTTCAAATAAGAAAAAAATCAAAAAAAGTATAAATTTTAAGGAATTTTATCTATTTTTTTTCTTCTATAGAGTATAGAACTACAAATTAGACAATTTTACATTTCTGACATTTATTTTTTTATACTGAATCTCTTAAAATAAAAATGCTATTTCAAAATACCATTATTTAAAAATATTGGTTTATTGGAGATATTGGTTTAAGGAAAATATGATCAGTGAATTTTATAAAAAGCACTGGTAAGATGAAATACAGTACAATGTAGTATACAGTACAGCTTTATATTGAAATGTAATTACAGTGATTCACAAAAGTGTTGATACACTTATGGCTTTCAATGAAATAAGACTATCCATTAATTAAAATGAGTGTTTGAGAATGTATATTTAATGATAAAAAATGTGTTCTAATCTTTACAAAACTGAAATATTTCAAATGACAATATGAAATATTTTAAAAACAAAGGAAAAGTTTATTTTTAAGGAATCAATCATTAAAAAGTGACAGAAACTTTATCCCACAAAAGTCATCATACACTTTTAAAGAAAAAACACAAAAATTAGATTTACTAATAGACATTATAGTAAATCTAATTTTTTGTTTAATTACCATTTAGTGGAGTTTCCTTTAGCATCAACAATAGCTTTTAAAGGTTGAAAATATGGGTAACTAGTTTTTTTTTTGTCCGGTGAAATTCGTGCAGAATATTTTTTTTAAAAATTTTTACGGAAACTTTTACAACACTCATTTACAAATTTATGAATTTTTCCACAAAATATATAATTTTAGTCTCTGATATGAAGTCCTTCTTTTAAGCATTTTATCACATATTGCACAGTTCAATTGAATACAGTAAACTAATTTAACATATTCATTACTGATTTACCTCTTATGAAGACAAATAATCAAATTTGGTCAATTTTATTACGACCACAAGTCATTTTTAAATGATAAAATAAAATATTACAGAGTTAGCAAGCAAAAATTAAAATATAATTTTGCTATTATAGGTTTGATACTAAATTGCTAATAAAGATATAAAAAATTAAATGAAAAATAATTAAATAAAAAAAGCAATTGACGATAATTTTAATTCTGAGATCCAAAACATTTAAATGTACGATGACTTTCTTGGGGTAACATTTTTGTTTCTATTTGATTAAAAAATTCACTTTTGCTTTGTTTTTAAAATATTCTGTGCAGTTTTTCTAAGAATAGATTATACATCTTATTATCAAATACCCATTGTGAAATATTGATTTGAATTATTGAATTTTTATTTCCTATTTCAATATAAGTTATAAGTGAGTGAGCACTTTTGGGAGTCACTGTAATTATTAAAAATTATTGATATATAATCACCTGAAACGGTTTTCTTTTCCTTAATGAAAATATATTAAACAATACTTATCCAAGGTTTCATTGGTTATTCTGATTTTGTCATTTTGTCGGTACACTTTGAGCAAATACTATTTAAAGTAACACATTAAATTCAATTAAAACAGTTAAAATTATTCAATAAAAACAATATGTTCTTCAAGCTAAACATATTATTTTCTCCACGTCTTAATTTTTTAAAAATTAATGTTGTACCAGAACATTAAAAAATAATAAAAAAAATATCTTGTAAAAAAAAGTAATTTTTTTTCAAGATATGTTTAAAAGAATGACATTTTGAATAAGATATTTTATAATACAGACACTTTTCTTGTACACATCCTACACTTTATAAGAAAAAAGGAAAAAAACACAAACCTGGAAATTTTAAGAATTTTACCTGGAAAACCTGGAAAAATCAGGGAAATTTGAAATCTGTTTTGAGTGGCCACCCTGTTATTGTTATTTTTAGTCGTATAGCATATATTATTGCTTCTATTATGACTTGGATTTATTATAAAATGAGTGGTCACTGACAGGGTTTGTTGATTTAAATCAGCTTGATTTTATGGAAACTGTTATTCCTGTTAAAGAAAAAAAAATTTGTGGAGTAAAATTTCTTTATATGTCACATAACTTTTATAAGGGTAAGCTAAGTAAGCAAGATCCAAGCTAGAATACATCATGAATGTGCAAAAATAGTGTTTTATCCCTGTTAGGATGTTTGTATGTTATTTATAAAAGTTTAACCCTGTTCATAATTGATAAATTTGATTGCTTAATTTGATAAATTTCAGAAATGCTTCCAACAAATTTAAAGGGAAATCCTCATGCAGGACTTTTAGCTTTCTACTTTACATTGTAGCATTTGATCAATGTAAGAAAAAATGCATCCTAGACATTAACATGTTAATATTATTTTCTCAGTTTTTGAAATTACTTACTACTAATTATTTTATGCCATTCTAAAGTCGCTTAAGGAAAATACTGCATATATATATATACATATATTTACATACTGATATAAATATATACATATCACCTGACACCCCATAAAAAGTAAAAAGTGCATCCACCACCCTCCAGCAGTCCATCCCTGCTTTCATAATTCTATAAACAAACATTGATGGAAAACTTATCTTTAAAGACTCATTAAATTTTTAATATTGTCCATTACAATGTGTATTTTTATTACAAATCACAAAAGAGTTTAATTTAAAAAATATTTAATTAAAACTTAATGTTGTAAATTTAATTAAAAACTCAGAGCAATATTAATAATCAATATTTCAGATAAAACAGGAAACAAAATACAAGATCTTAATAAATTTGACTCAATCAATTTTGATTATTTTTAAGCAATAGCTACCTCTTGTTTAATTGACTAAGTTATCTTGTATTCTTAAGGTTCAGTAGTGTTTTGCTCATAATTAACAAAATAATTCATTAATACTGAAATTAAGTTATATAATTCACTATTATTTGAGAAAATGAAATTTTAAAATTATACTAAAATATCGATGACTTTAAAAAAAATCATTTTTATTGTTTCTAATAAGATGCAAAAAGAAAAAATACTTAAACAAATTGTAGAAGAATTTTAAACTTACATTTATGAAAAACTCATGTATTTTAAATAAAATAGTAATTTTTTTTAAAAAAAAATACATATGAAATCTAGTTTTAGTTTTATCACTTATATAAAATGTATAGAATTAATAGACCCTCCCTATGAATAAAAAGGGCACTCATTCAACACCATAAAAATTTATCAAAATGTGTAATAACGGAATTTGATTCTCAACAATTTTTAAATTATTCTCTATTTTATGTGTATATTTCAGAAAATAATTCTCTCTCATTATCAGAATAAGAGAAAAATTTATAGTTTATAAAAATAATTAAAGGCAAGCTAGACAATCTGTAAGCTTATATTTTTTTTAAAAAAAGTTATTAATTGATAACAACTTGAAAGTAGTTAGAATACAAAAGGGAAAACAAAATATATTGATCTAACTTCCAATAAAAATTATGAAAACAAATGTACATTTAAGCTTTAAAAAATATTGTTTTTTTTTTTTTTTTTTTAGTTTTTATAGTTTTTTTAAAGCAAAATTATCTGTTTGACGCAAAACAAATTAACAGTAATAAATTTGTTCTTTCATTTTAAAATTTTGTTCTCTTATATTTACCGACTATGTTCGTATTGTTAAACAATAGCATTCTTATTCCAAAATTGTTTGAAATCTGACAAAATAGAAACAACATATGTAATTACATTATTAAAATTAAAAGTTCACATAAACTGTTCAAGCAGAATGAGCAAAAAAAAAAGAAATTTTCTAATTGGTTAAGCATTACCCATTGTTTTAAATTTAACTTTTGATAATTCAATTTTTCAAATATTTTAAAGCTGACATCGGTAGTGATATTTGTTAGCCTATAGGTTTAATAGTTAAAAAAAAAAGAAAATTAATTGCTCTCTCGCTAGTACATTAATATTTAATTATTTTTTTAATTGCTTTGTCAGATAAATTCAATGAACAATAATGGTAGCATTTTATTTATTTTTTATTTTACAACTTGATAACTATTCCAATTTTATTGTTTCGTGATATTAGTTAAGTTTCTTTTTTTAAAGTAGAAAAAACACTATACATTTGAATACAAATAGTTTGAATAATAGAGGGAGAATTAAACTCTCTTGGATGTTTAACACTCATCACTTGACTTGTTCTAGGGATTAGCGGTTCCCTTTCTTGAATTCATCCCCCAGTCTCAAAAAGAGCCCACCAGAGGATCTCGATTTCGTATTTTTGCGCCCACGTGAAAAGGTTAAGTGAAACTTTTCTATGTTTCCATTCTCATTCAATGTTTTTGCTCACAAAGTCTAATTTTTGACGTAGCAAAAATAAAAAAAATAAAAAAACTAAGTTTTCTGATAAAAAATCGCATGGTATAAATAAAATATGAGATGAATTTCCATTTAAATTTACCTAATATACCTGGAAAAGTCAGGGAATTTTTTATGAAATTCAGTGGGAACTAGGATGTCCTAACAGTTGTTGCAAACTCACAGCAGTTATAAAAATAGCTTGTTATTCAGAAAAAAAGAGCTTTATTTCATTTGACGACAGAGTCTTTTAAAAATACCCTAAAACTTAATCAGGGCTGATTGTGCTCCGGAAAAAATCCGGATTTCCGGATATTTCTCTAACTGTGATTCGGAAATTTCCGGAGATCGAAGGTTCAGATGTTTAAAAAAATCGTTGATCACAAAAGTTTTCGGAAATCAAATTTTCAAAGGTGGAACTTAAAAACGCAGTTTACTTTATTTGTTTGTAAGGAGAGCTATTTTATAAGCTTGTATTCAAGATTAATATTCATTTTTTATCAGTAAATAGTTATTATAATCATAAACTCAAGAAAGAAAGACATATTTGTAAATTTCAATTACTTCTCTAAGTCATCATAGGTATGTGTAAAATTTTAAATATATTTTATGTAAACTAAATTAAGTATAACTTAAGTAAACTAAGTACAAAAACACCTTGATTAAATTTTTTTCTAATGTTTCGATTTAAACTTTTTTTTTTTTTTTACTCGAGAAATTTTCCGGAATTTTGACTTGGGCTCACAATTACCCCTGTGGTCAATGACTTTTTAAGATGAATACAAAAATTATTTATCCCTGATGGTTACAAATTATTGTAGCGATTTTAAAAAATAAAATGATACAAAATGCAAAGGTATTAAAAATACTTAAGTACATTTTAATGAATTTCCATTTAACATTAAATAAATTATAATTCATAACATTAAAATTCAAAATTATTACACAAAAAACGGCCAAAATTTTAGCATCTAAAATTGCATATACAATTCAATATACTAAATTTAAATTAAGATTGTAAAATAAATAAAAATTACATTGTATTATTCTATTCTCATTTCTGTCATTAGGAATCACAAGCTGTCATTACAATTCTTTTACAAATTTTAAGATGTATGCGCTTAAGATGTATTTTCATATGTTTACAAGTTTTAAGATGAATGGTAATAGTATAGTTTAAGATGTATGAACATTTTTTTTATTTTACCCTGCAGCATAGCGGCCAACTCTACTGGATCTACCAGCAGACTACTGGATTTTGCCATTTTCTTCTGGCTTTTCTCCTGATTTTTGTGCATTTTAGATCTATAATTTAGTTTTCTAAAAATCGCCCATTAAAATAGAGATTTTACTCAATTTATTGCTGGGTTGAATATTTTAAAAAGTGTTACTAATACATAATGAAGTGGACCTCGCAGGAATCAGTTTAAGGCTTTTCTTTTTCTTTGCTCTAAAAATTTGTTTCTTTTTTTCAGAACTCCCTTTTTAAATTAAATCTTTTAACTATCAATAATTATTTACTTGTCTACTACTATTTAAAATTATGAGTTAACATAAAAAAATTTTGAATTCATTTAATGCCAATCATAAAGAAAAAATATTGCAGACCATTTATAGACATTATGGTAATAAAGTTTTTGTATTTTGATGGCAATAAAAATCCCTAAAATTCTCTATATGTAAAATATTTAGTATATTATGCAGCAGTTAACGTGAAATTTATAATATTTCTTATCCATCTTGATTGCTGTTCTGCAGGAAGCAAAATATTGTTACTGTTGTAAAAACTTTTATATATTTTGTACAAAGACTTATCTAATATAAACTAATCAAGAACAAAAATTTTCAATAATGTTAAAATCAACTCATAAGGGGTCAGGATGGTAATGACAGCAATAAAAATAGTTCAACTTACTTTATTCAATATACCTAAGCAGGATTGCTAAATATTTCCATACAAATATTCGTTTTTCGTTCTAAATCAGCTGCTACTGAGAATAAGTGTTATATGAGTTACTAGTGGCCATGAAACTGTTGAAAAGGCTAGGAAGTCAAATTCAGTGCAAAAATATTTTTAAAATGTAGTGAAACATAAGGAAGAGACTTAAAATTTTTAATATTTGTGGTAATCATAGTTTTTTTTTTCCTTCATGATTAATTTTAATTTTTATTTAAAAAATGGATAGAGCATGAAAGACCTTTTAGTATTTATATTTAACCTGATTAAAGGAAGGTAGCATGTAGCTCTGTAAAGTGCATGCAAATGACGAATAAATACAAACAGAAATTAGATGAAAATTCTTCCTTCTGTGTCTTCTGTTAACAGGACATTAAATAGTCGGAAAAAGAAAAGTCGTTCCCAATTTTTATTTTGGCTATGAAGCCCTAAATGATTAAATAGTCCGGTAATAATTAGGGTAAAAAACTTTATTTTTATTTTAAACTTTTAATATTTAAAAGGAGAAATACATTTTTTTCATCCTTTTGTATTTAATAATCTTAATTTAGGTTTTACTCGTATGTTTAACAGTTGAATATACACTGTCTTAGAGATAAATCTAGTCTAATTGAAGATTTGTTTGTATATTGCTATTAAAAACTGTTTTTAAATGTTGAAAATAGTTGTTAGGGAAACATATTTCTTTATTAAAAAAAATTCTGTTATTTTATTTTGATTTGAAAAACGCAATGTTAAATACTATTTCAAATTCTTATAAATGCATGTTTTTTTTCATACTTTTATAAAATTTTTGTTAAAAAAATTATATATTCTTTTTTTAAATTTTCATTTCCCATTTTTTGGCATATTACTTTAAATATAATTACAGATTTCAAAAACTGTTCAAAAAGTCTCAACTGTCAGAACTCTCACGGAACCCCTAACATCATTTGGAAACCGTTGTTCTAGAGTGTGATCCATATATATATATTTGAATTTGCAAACTATTTTTAATGTATTTTAAGATATTTTAATTGAACTCCAGCCAATTGAATCCATGAATTTTATCATTAAGACTGAGCCATAATTACGTTATTAAATAATATTAATTAATTAAAATAACTTTCATCTTGAATCGAAACAAAGATATCTCACTTGTACAATAGCCATCCTTGTACATGAAAATATTCATTTTTATTTTATTTTATTTATTTATTTATTTCAAATGATTGACTGTGAACAATTTTGGTTATGGATAACTTGAGCTGAGATCCTAAAGTATTTGTACTCAGTTAAAACTTTTCATAGTACTGCCCTGATATCTTGTGTCCGGTCATTCTAGACTAGCTCTCTGTCAATTTACATAAAGGAAAGTCTGGCATTTACATATTGAACAAAATTAGTCATGAAATGTCATGATTTTAACTATTTAAAAGAAAAAAATCATGGAAAGTTCATAGATTTAGGTGGCCAAAAAATCATATTTTTTAAAACGGAATCCCCTTTCCCCAATTTCACAGATTTCATATGCTCCAAATATCTGAATTAGTAACAAAATCCCCACTCACAGTCAGATTTCAATAAGATATAAAAAAAAAAAATTTTCCTTTCCTGTTCTTTATTAAATTATGGTGTTCTTTCAAAAAATGAAAGAAAGAACAACATTTCTAGAAGGAATTATCTTTTAAACTCCAGTGATTCAAAAGGGCTTAAGGATTTTGAACTATAATTTCTTTTCAATAAGAAATAATTAGGAAAAAATAAAATTATTACTTGAGAGTGGTTATAAATGAAATATTTTTCAACTCTTGCGCAGTGATACTGAGATTTTTTGGTTTTGGTATTGTTACAGAAATCTACCTATTAAATTTTAGACCTATTAAAAATTTTTTAAATGATTTAAGTCTTAAAGAAATAATCAATGCTAATAGTTTTAAATTTCGTGTTTTCAATGTAAAGTTTAACTTTTTCTCTCTTATAATTTTAGCTTTGTCTGGGCTGCTGGATAATGCAAATGGAAAATGACATTCTGGTAGAATACGAGGGCCCGTAAGTTCAATCCTGACAGAAAACAAAACAACTGATGTGTATATGCTGTTAGATTCTCTTTAAATCTGCCGGAGCTGAAAGTCCTCTTGTTGTTGTGCAGAAGTTTGAAGAAAGGCGTATCTCTGCGTGATTCATCCCTGCTGTGTGTTTGTGTGGTTACTGTTGCTGACAATTTTATAAAATCTTTCAATAAAGCAGATTCATCAGTTTATTGCTCTGATATATAGTTGCACATAAACAAAAAATTGCAATTGAAGGGAAAAGAACTGCATGAAATAAATTACTGTAAAGTTTTGGAATTCTTTTTATTAGAAAATAATAATAAAAATGATAACACATAGTCCAACTGTTGCTTTTTGCAATAAAAATTATTTTATTTAGTAACAAATATGTGTTCTTAAGGATTATATGTTTATATTAAACAATGACGGTAAGAATATATTGCTTTTATAGTTGAGTGAAGTTTATATTGTGTTTTGTTTTTAAATAAAATAATTAAATTGTGAAATAATGTTTGTCATGATTTGGTTTGATTAATTTTTTTTATTCTTAACTACTGCATTGGGTAATTTATACAGCAACTTTATAATAAATCTTCAAAATTTTAGAAAATGGGGTAGGCAGATATGTGTTCATTAATAAAACTTAATAAGATATAATGTTGGAAATTTTTTTATAGTCATGATAGTAATGTTTAAGTATTTAGAAATTAGATGAAGTTAAAATTCGGTTTCTTTAAAATTTGCAGCATATCGGAAGCAATTTAATTTTAACATCATTGTTAAACATTAACTCCAGCTTATGAGCATTTATACTACTAGCATTGTATTTTTCACTTAATTTTGAATTTTTTAGTTCTAAGTTAAGATAAGAAGTAAATATTTTTATGATGTTTAAAATAATGATAATAGTAAAAATTTCTTTGGCTTAATATTTAAAATTTAGCTGAACATTTATTTACATTATTGTTAAAGCAAAAAATTTAAACCAACGTAGAGTAGAATCTTGTTTGTTTAAGTTTTCATCAGTAAGGTTCTTTGCAAAGCAAGTTTTTAAATGCATAATATAGTTTTTTTATGGCTAATTGATCAATACCAGAAAATTGACTCTAGCATCTGCTTAATTTTTTAAAATTTATTTTCTGAAAAGCTCTGTTTAAAATGTTTACATATTACACCTGCTTTTTTCTAAACCTATTTATGTCATAACGCATAATCTATAATCGGCGAAATAAAAGCAATGGAATTGTTTCAAACAAAAATCTGATTTTTTTTAATTTGAATTTTCAAACAAAAATCTGAATTTTTTTTAATTTGAATTTTCAAACAAAAATCTGAATTTTTTTATAGCAATGTTCTCAAAAGAGTAATGGATTGTAGTCAAATTTTGATCATTGAAGCTGAAAGCAACTTTTGAAAAATAATGTAGAAAATGTTATTATATTTTCGTCTCATTCTTGTATGCAAGTATATGTTAGTGCAAATTTAATTTAGATAAAACATAATATTTACTGACAGTTTTGAAATTAAATTGTTATGTAAGTTTTTTGCAAAAATTGTTGGTTTCGTACATAACACCTTTAAATAATTATCAAATTGATGAAAATTTCTGAAGTGAACATAAAAGTTATTTTTACATTATAAAAAAAATAATTCCAATTTTCATAGTATTAGTTGCTTTCCTTGTTTCTCTCCGAGGAAAAATTTCTAGATTGCGTTTGGGTTTTGTTTCAGGTGTTTTGTTAAATAAAATTTCAGATACTGAAAGAATAAAGCTATGTAAGTATTTCTACATTTAATTTCTGTAAAAGAAGAAGGGGCAGAAAATGTGTAAATTTGTTGAGATAAGTAATTTGAATATTTTTAAATTTTGTTCTTTATTGTGTCAATTATTACAAGAAATGACCACTTAAAAATTGAACAATTTTATTTTAATATTATAAGAAGAAAAAAATTTTAAGAATTTCAAATGTAAATATATAACTTTATAATTATGTAGTGTGGTTTTTATTACATAATTTCAGAATATAAATAATTAATGTTAATTGTGAGATTAAAAATGGCTTAAGTTACAGCTTTTATAAACAAGTTTTACAAACTAACAAATTCAATTAAAATTTTGATAAGAATCTAAAAAAATCATTTCATGATCATTTCCAAAAAAAAAAAAATTAAGAATGCATTTTTAAATTAACGATTTTAAAATTATTAATGATACAAAATTCATCATTGTATGAAGAAAAGGAAAAAAATAGCAATAAAAGTTGCAATATAATATTTCTTAATTAAATTTGAAATATTTAAAAAAATCAGCTGAACATATATACTTTGGAGTAAGAAGGAGAAAAATGGATGGTTAGCAGAATTCGCTACAATTATTTTATTTATTATTTCTGTATCGCTAAGAAAATAATTCATGGAATGACATTATAAAACTATTGTTCTATGCTTTACTGCTTCACAGCAATACAGAAAATTAAGTAAAATTATATCTCCCAATTATTCTACTACCCAAGGACGGGGAGCAAGAGGGTGCGCTTGCACCCCCTAGCTTTTTTTTTTTTTTAAATACTTAAAGAGATACAGAAAAACAATTTTGTTATAAAAATGTTTTATTAAAAATATTTTTATTGAAAAGCAAATAATTAAGTAATTATTGATACGTAACAGTTAAAAAATTTTTTAATCAAGCAAGAATTGAAATCGTCTTGTTTGCTGTCCAAGCCTGTTTATAACTTTTTCAATGAATTCTGAGTCATCTTTGATTCTTTCCTTATGCACACTGAACATGCACAAACTTGGCAGATATCTAAGCTATAATTTTAAATTTCATTTAATGAAGTATAAATAATGTTATATTTTCTATTAGTTATTTAGTGTAACAAAGGTGTATAACACAAACTGACTTATCACAACTGTAAAACTTCATCAGCACAATAAATACCAATGTTAAGCGTGCACAAACAAACACGTTAGTATACGAAACTACTGTTTGTAGTTATTTGTGTTTCAAACTCAGTAGCTATGCCAGCGCAATCAATACAGTTTTTCGCGGCAAAATTTGCAAGTACTACAAGAAATTCGTACTTTTATTTTAAATATCTTGTTAACAATGAATAAATTTATCTTGAAAAAAATTAACAGATTAAAGTATATGTAATAACAAAACAAAATGTAATAACAGAGTATTTTAATTTTTTTTTTTTGGAGGGGGGATAGTTTGTTAGAGGGTTGCATCCCCTTTTATATTATTCTGCCGGATCCCTTGCTACTACCTCTTACTTACTCCAAAAAATAAAAAGCGACGCAAGATAATATCAGAAAATATATATTCTAATATTATATAGCATCAAAACTAATGAAAAATAATATTATGGCGAACGCTAGATAATATTAGTTCGCGTAGAATCTAACATTATAAGGCAGAGTTAACAGCGACCTCTTGTATCTTTCTAATATTAGAAGTTGTACAAGATAACGTTAGATTTTACCGATTTTTCTGATATTATCTAATATTAGGTGCTACTTGGGTTGTGATGTCAAAATGATCGATGGCCTCAATTCTAGAAGTCACAGTTTTCCGCGATAAGCTTACAGCCTCAAAATTATTTTTCATATCTGGACATAAAACGTCACTAACTTGGAGCATACATTGTTTAACAAACTCCCCATCACCTAGAGATTTATTATTTTTAGCAACATTGTATGTTACAATACAACTTACATGCGTAGCTACTTCTTGGACAGAGTTTATCTTCGAAAAAATTTTGTCCGCCTGATAATTCTCTAAGTAGACTTTCCGTATTTTGTCGTCATTCACATTCAGATATTGCTTCGTAATTGGCATTCTTCTGCTTGACTGTAATATGCCGGTCAATGTTGTATTCGTTAAAAACAGCTACATCTTCATTGCAGACAAGAGATACTGGTTTATCTTTTGCAACTGTAGAAAAATATTTCCAAGTTCCATCATTGAACTCACAGCACTCTGAATCAACCTTGCGTTTTTTCACAGCCATTTTGGAGTTAAAAATGTTTGCAAATAACTCAAACAAGCACTATTGTTTATATATTTAATAATTTCACCATAATTAACAATAACGTTATATGTGTTCAATCCTTCCACATGTAGTAGTTAATGTAGTAATGTTGTAGTTAATTTATGTCGCACTAGAGCTGTACGATGGGCTTTTGGCGACGGTCTGGGAAGCACCCCTGAGGATAATGCGAAGACATGCCATCACAATTTGGATCCTCTGCAGAGGGGATGGCACCCCCGCTTCGGTAGCTCGACGACCTGCACACGAAGTCGAACAGTTTAACGAGTTAACATACCACACACCGTCGGTCCCTACGCAGACTGATCCGTTGGAGCTTTAACTGCGTAGTCTGCCACATCTGAAGTGCGATTCACATATATTAGATACCGTATGTTTTCTCTTCGATAAAAACAAAAAAAATTCAAAAAATTTTCATATTTTTATTAGTTTATTTTAAATTATATTATTTTTTAATGTGTTTTTCGATATTCAGGAGGGTCCTGAATATTCCCCGAAGAGAGTTTTTAAAGGCCAATAAGGGGGGGGGGGTCACAGTGGGCCCCTAAAGGTATATTGCGAAGATGAGAGGAGAGAGCTTGTGACGAGAAACTGTAGAAGGCTTCACGTATCACCGTGGACTGGAAGGTAGGCCACCGCGGACCAGCAAGTTCGCTGCTGGAGGGAGGGGTCCTGGGTGCGAATCCCAAGGTAGGACAATTTTTCTATAAATTTTCTTTCTTTCTTTTAAATTATATTATTACACTTTATTCGCTTTAAAATATAGAAAAGAAGTTTACACTTTATTCGCTTTAAAATATTGAAAAGAAGTTAAAATATAATATAAATTTAAATAAATTTTTCCGTTTATTAGCAATTATTCGCTATTTCCCACAGAAAAAAATTTTTTTTTATATACAGAAAAATTGATTCACGATGAAATATAAAAAAAATACATTTAAAAAAAATAATATATAAAAAAAAGAAAAAATTTGAATGTCGACCGTCGCAGGGTTTCGAACCCATAGCCCCCGGTACACCAAATCTGACTTGCCACACAGCTTTACCAACTGCGCCATGATTCACATGCCTGAACGCGAATATTTAGCTTAAAACGCTTCCTCCTCGTCAGTAAACAACATTTGTTTTGGCAGATTGTGGGCCCACAAATTGGTATATAAAAAAATCCTTCGGTACATATGCTCCATACATTAAATTCTAATTTTAGGCGGAGTTTGAAATTTATAGGTTAATATTATAGGGAGTTACGGGGTGTTATGTGTGCGTGCCTCCTGATATGACTTTTGTCCCTTTTTCAGCCATTATTCGCTCTTTAACAAAGAAAAATATTTCTTTTGCAATATAGAACACTTTATTCGCTTTAAAATATTAAAAAGAAGCTAAAAAAATAATATAAATTAAAATAAATAAATAAATAAAAACTATCCGAAATGTATCCGTTTATTAGCTATTATTCGCTATTTCCCAAAGAAAAAATAGTTATTTTTTATATACAGAACACTAGATTCAGGTTAAAATATAAGAAAATATATTTAAAAAAATAATATAAAGAAAAGAAAAAATTTGAATGTCGGCCCTCGCAGGGCTACGAACCCATAGCCCCCGGGACACCAAACCTGACTTGCCACACAGCTTTACCAACTGCGCCATGATTCACATGCCTGCCCGCGAATATTTAGCTTGAAACGCCTCCTCCCGGTCAGTAAACAAAACTTATTTTGGCAGATTGTGGGCCCACTAATTGGTATATAAAAAAATCCTTCGGTACATATGTTCCATACATTAAATTCTAATTTTAGGCGGAGTTTGAAATTTATAGGTTAATATTATAGGGAGTTACGGGGTGTTATGTGTGCGTGCCTCCTGATATGACTTTTGTCCCTTTTTCAGCCATTATTCGCTCTTTAACAAAGAAAAATATTTCTTTTGTCATATAGAACACTTTATTCGCTTTAAAATATTAAAAAGAAGCTAAAAAAATAATATAAATTAAAATAAATAAATAAATAAAAACTATCCGAAATGTATCCGTTTATTAGCTATTATTCGCTATTTCTCAAAGAAAAAATAGTTATTTTTTACATACAGAACACTTGATTCAGGTTAAAATATAAGAAAATATATTAAAAAAATAATATAAAGAAAACAAAAAATTTGAATGACGGCCCTCGCAGGGCTACGAACCCATAGCCCCCGGGACACCAAACCTGACTTGCCACACAGCTTTACCAACTGCGCCATGATTCACATGTCTGCCCGCAAATATTTAGCTAAAAACGCCTCCTCCCGGTCAGTAAACAAAACTTATTTTGGCAGATTGTGGGCCCACTAATTGGTATATAAAAAAATCCTTCTGTACATATGTTCCATACATTAAATTCTAATTTTAGGCGGAGTTTGAAATTTATAGGTTAATATTATAGGGAGTTACGGGGTGTTATGTGTGCGTGCCTCCTGATATGACTTTTGTCCCTTTTTCAGCCATTATTCGCCCTTTAACAAAGAAAAATATTCCTTTCCTCATATAGAAAACTTTATTCGCTTTAAAATACTGAAAAAAGGTTAAATAAACAATATAAATTAAAATAAATAAATGAATAAAATTTATCAGAAATTTATCCGATTATTAGCTATTATTCGCTATTTAACAAAGAAAAAATAGTTTTTTTAATACACAGAACACTTGATTCACATTAAAATATAAAAAAAAAAAATAATATAAAAAAAAAGAAAAGATTTGAATGTCGACCGTCGCAGGGTTTCGAACCCATAGCCCCTAGGACACCAAATCTGACTTGCCACACAGCTTTACCAACTGCGCCATGATTCACATGCCTGCCCGCAAATATTTAGCTAAAAACGTCTCCTCCCGGTCAGTAAACAAAACTTACTTTGGCAGATTGTGGGCCCACTAATTGGTATATGAAAAAATCCTTCGGTACATATGTTCCATACATTAAATTCTAATTTTAGGCGGAGTTTGAAATTTATAGGTTAATATTATAGGGAGTTACGGGGTGTTATGTGTGCGTGCCTCCTGATATGACTTTTGTCCCTTTTTCAGCCATTATTCGCTCTTTAACAAAGAAAAATATTTCTTTTGTCATATAGAACACTTTATTCGCTTTAAAATATTAAAAAGAAGCTAAAAAAATAATATAAATTAAAATAAATAAATAAATAAAAACTATCCGAAATGTATCCGTTTATTAGCTATTATTCGCTATTTCCCAAAGAAAAAATAGTTATTTTTTATATACAGAACACTTGATTCAGGTTAAAATATAAGAAAATATATTAAAAAAATAATATAAAGAAAAGAAAAAATTTGAAAGTCGGCCCTCGCAGGGCTACGAACCCATAGCCCCCGGGACACCAAACCTGACTTGCCACACAGCTTTACCAACTGCGCCATGATTCACATGTCTGCCCGCAAATATTTAGCTAAAAACGCCTCCTCCCGGTCAGTAAACAAAACTTATTTTGGCAGATTGTGGGCCCACTAATTGGTATATAAAAAAATCCTTCTGTACATATGTTCCATACATTAAATTCTAATTTTAGGCGGAGTTTGAAATTTATAGGTTAATATTATAGGGAGTTACGGGGTGTTATGTGTGCGTGCCTCCTGATATGACTTTTGTCCCTTTTTCAGCCATTATTCGCCCTTTAACAAAGAAAAATATTCCTTTCCTCATATAGAAAACTTTATTCGCTTTAAAATACTGAAAAAAGGTTAAATAAACAATATAAATTAAAATAAATAAGTGAATAAAATTTATCAGAAATTTATCCGATTATTAGCTATTATTCGCTATTTAACAAAGAAAAAATAGTTTTTTTTAATACACAGAACACTTGATTCACATTAAAATATAAAAAAATTTATAAAAAAAAAATAATATAAAAAAAAAGAAAAGATTTGAATGTCGACCGTCGCAGGGTTTCGAACCCATAGCCCCTAGGACACCAAATCTGACTTGCCACACAGCTTTACCAACTGCGCCATGATTCACATGCCTGCCCGCAAATATTTAGCTAAAAACGCCTCCTCCCGGTCAGTAAACAAAACTTACTTTGGCAGATTGTGGGCCCACTAATTGGTATATAAAAAAATCCTTCGGTACATATGTTCCATACATTAAATTCTAATTTTAGGCGGAGTTTGAAATTTATAGGTTAATATTATAGGGAGTTACGGGGTGTTATGTGTGCGTGCCTCCTGATATGACTTTTGTCCCTTTTTCAGCCATTATTCGCTCTTTAACAAAGAAAAATATTTCTTTTGTCATATAGAACACTTTATTCGCTTTAAAATATTAAAAAGAAGCTAAAAAAATAATATAAATTAAAATAAATAAATAAATAAAAACTATCCGAAATGTATCCGTTTATTAGCTATTATTCGCTATTTCCCAAAGAAAAAATAGTTATTTTTTATATACAGAACACTAGATTCAGGTTAAAATATAAGAAAATATATTTAAAAAAATAATATAAAGAAAAGAAAAAATTTGAATGTCGGCCCTCGCAGGGCTACGAACCCATAGCCCCCGGGACACCAAACCTGACTTGCCACACAGCTTTACCAACTGCGCCATGATTCACATGCCTGCCCGCGAATATTTAGCTTGAAACGCCTCCTCCCGGTCAGTAAACAAAACTTATTTTGGCAGATTGTGGGCCCACTAATTGGTATATAAAAAAATCCTTCGGTACATATGTTCCATACATTAAATTCTAATTTTAGGCGGAGTTTGAAATTTATAGGTTAATATTATAGGGAGTTACGGGGTGTTATGTGTGCGTGCCTCCTGATATGACTTTTGTCCCTTTTTCAGCCATTATTCGCTCTTTAACAAAGAAAAATATTTCTTTTGTCATATAGAACACTTTATTCGCTTTAAAATATTAAAAAGAAGCTAAAAAAATAATATAAATTAAAATAAATAAATAAATAAAAACTATCCGAAATGTATCCGTCGATTAGCTATTATTCGCTATTTCTCAAAGAAAAAATAGTTATTTTTTACATACAGAACACTTGATTCAGGTTAAAATATAAGAAAATATATTAAAAAAATAATATAAAGAAAAGAAAAAATTTGAATGTCGGCCCTCGCAGGGCTACGAACCCATAGCCCCCGGGACACCAAACCTGACTTGCCACACAGCTTTACCAACTGCGCCATGATTCACATGCCTGCCCGCAAATATTTAGCTAAAAACGCCTCCTCCCGGTCAGTAAACAAAACTTATTTTGGCAGATTGTAGGCCCACTAATTGGTATATAAAAAAATCCTTCGGTACATATGTTCCATACATTAAATTCTAATTTTAGGCGGAGTTTGAAATTTATAGGTTAATATTATAGGGAGTTACGGGGTGTTATGTGTGCGTGCCTCCTGATATGACTTTTGTCCCTTTTTCAGCCATTTTTCGCTCTTTAACAAAGAAAAATATTTCTTTTGTCATATAGAACACTTTATTCGCTTTAAAATATTAAAAAGAAGCTAAAAAAATAATATAAATTAAAATAAATAAATAAATAAAAACTATCCGAAATGTATCCGTTTATTAGCTATTATTCGCTATTTCCCAAAGAAAAAATAGTTATTTTTTATATACAGAACACTAGATTCAGGTAAAAATATAAGAAAATATATTTAAAAAAATAATATAAAGAAAAGAAAAAATTTGAATGTCGGCCCTCGCAGGGCTACGAACCCATAGCCCCCGGGACACCAAACCTGACTTGCCACACAGCTTTACCAACTGCGCCATGATTCACATGCCTGCCCGCGAATATTTAGCTTGAAACGCCTCCTCCCGGTCAGTAAACAAAACTTATTTTGGCAGATTGTGGGCCCACTAATTGGTATATAAAAAAATCCTTCGGTACATATGTTCCATACATTAAATTCTAATTTTAGGCGGAGTTGGAAATTTATAGGTTAATATTATAGGGAGTTACGGGGTGTTATGTGTGCGTGCCTCCTGATATGACTTTAGTCCCTTTTTCAGCCATTATTCGCTCTTTAACAAAGAAAAATATTTCTTTCCTCATATAGAACACTTCATTCGCTTTAAAATATTGAAAAAAAGTTAAATAAACAATTTAAATTAAAATAAATAAATGAATAAAATTTATCAGAAATTTATCCGATTATTAGCTATTATTCGCTATTTAACAAAGAAAAAATAGTTATTTTTTATATACAGAACACTTGATTCAGGTTAAAATATAAGAAAATATATTAAAAAAAATAATATAAAGAAAAGAAAAAATTTGAATGTCGGCCCTCGCAGGGCTACGAACCCATAGCCCCCTGGACACCAAACCTGACTTGCCACACAGCTTTACCAACTGCGCCATGATTCACATGCCTGCCCGCAAATATTTAGCTAAAAACGCCTCCTCCCGGTCAGTAAACAAAACTTATTTTGGCAGATTGTGGGCCCACTAATTGGTATATAAAAAAATCCTTCGGTACATATGTTCCATACATTAAATTCTAATTTTAGGCGGAGTTTGAAATTTATAGGTTAATATTATAGGGAGTTACGCGGTGTTATGTGTGCGTGCCTCCTGATATGACTTTTGTCCCTTTTTCAGCCATTATTCGCTCTTTAACAAAGAAAAATATTTCTTTCCTCATATAGAACACTTCATTCGCTTTAAAATATTAAAAAGAAGCTAAAAAAATAATATAAATTAAAATAAATAAATAAATAAAAACTATCCGAAATGTATCCGTTTATTAGCTATTATTCGCTATTTCCCAAAGAAAAAATAGTTATTTTTTATATACAGAACACTTGATTCAGGTTAAAATATAAGAAAATATATTAAAAAAAATAATATAAAGAAAAGAAAAAATTTGAATGTCGGCCCTCGCAGGGCTACGAACCCATAGCCCCCGGGACACCAAACCTGACTTGCCACACAGCTTTACCAACTGCGCCATGATTCACATGCCTGCCCGCGAATATTTAGCCAAAAACGCCTCCTCCCGGTCAGTAAACAAAACTTATTTTGGCAGATTGTGGGCCCACTAATTGGTATATAAAAAAATCCTTCGGTACATATGTTCCATACATTAAATTCTAATTTTAGGCGGAGTTTGAAATTTATAGGTTAATATTATAGGGAGTTACGGGGTGTTATGTGTGCGTGCCTCCTGATATGACTTTTGTCCCTTTTTCAGCTATTATTGGCTCTTTAACAAAGAAAAATATTTCTTTCCTCGTATAGAACACTTTATTCGCTTTAAAATATTGAAAAAAAGATAAATAAACAATTTAAATTAAAATAAATAAATGAATAAAATTTATCAGAAATTTTTCCGATTATTAGCTATTATTCGCTATTTAACAAAGAAAAAATAGTTTTTTTTAATACACAGAACACTTGATTCACATTAAAATATAAAAAAATTTATAAAAAAAATAATATAAAAAAAAAAAAGATTTGAATGTCGACCGTCGCAGGGTTTCGAACCCATAGCCCCTGGGACACCAAATCTGACTTGCCACAGATCTTTACCAACTGCGCCATGATTCACATGCCTGCCCGCAAATATTTAGCTAAAAACGCCTCCTCCCGGTCAGTAAACAAAATTTATTTTGGCAGATTGTGGGCCCGCTAATTGGCATATAAAAAAATCCTTCGGTACATATGTTCCATACATTAAATTCTAATTTTAGGCGGAGTTTGAAATTTATAGGTTAATATTATAGGGAGTTACGCGGTGTTATGTGTGCGTGCCTCCTGATATGACTTTTGTCCCTTTTTCAGCCATTATTCGCGCTTTAACAAAGAAAAATATTTCTTTCCTCATATAAAACACTTTATTCGCTTTAAAATATTGAGAAAAAGTTAAATAAACAATTTAAATTAAAATAAATAAATGAATAAAATTTATCAGAAATTTATCCGATTATTAGCTATTATTCGCTATTTAACAAAGAAAAAAAAGTTTTTTTTAATACACAGAACACTTGATTCACATTAAAATATAAAAAAATTTATAAAAAAAAATAATATAAGGAAAAGAAAAAATTTGAATGTCGACCGTCGCAGGGTTTCGAACCCATAGCCCCTGGGACACCAAATCTGACTTGCCACACATCTTTACCAACTGCGCCATGATTCACATGGCTGCCCGCAAATATTTAGCTAAAAACGCCTCCTCCCGGTCAGTAAACAAAACTTATTTTGGCAGATTGTGGGCCCACTAATTGGTATATAAAAAAATCCTTCGGTACATATGTTCCATACATTAAATTCTAATTTTAGGCGGAGTTTGAAATTTATAGGTTAATATTATAGGGAGTTACGCGGTGTTATGTGTGCGTGCCTCCTGATATGACTTTTGTCCCTTTTTCAGCCATTATTCGCTCTTTAACAAAGAAAAATATTTCTTTCCTCATATAGAACACTTCATTCGCTTTAAAATATTAAAAAGAAGCTAAAAAAATAATATAAATTAAAATAAATAAATAAATAAAAACTATCCGAAATGTATCCGTTTATTAGCTATTATTCGCTATTTCCCAAAGAAAAAATAGTTATTTTTTATATACAGAACACTTGATTCAGGTTAAAATATAAGAAAATATATTAAAAAAAATAATATAAAGAAAAGAAAAAATTTGAATGTCGGCCCTCGCAGGGCTACGAACCCATAGCCCCCAGGACACCAAACCTGACTTGCCACACAGCTTTACCAACTGCGCCATGATTCACATGCCTGCCCGCGAATATTTAGCCAAAAACGCCTCCTCCCGGTCAGTAAACAAAACTTATTTTGGCAGATTGTGGGCCCACTAATTGGTATATAAAAAAATCCTTCGGTACATATGTTCCATACATTAAATTCTAATTTTAGGCGGAGTTTGAAATTTATAGGTTAATATTATAGGGAGTTACGCGGTGTTATGTGTGCGTGCCTCCTGATATGACTTTTGTCCCTTTTTCAGCCATTATTCGCTCTTTAACAAAGAAAAATATTTCTTTCCTCATATAGAACACTTCATTCGCTTTAAAATATTAAAAAGAAGCTAAAAAAATAATATAAATTAAAATAAATAAATAAATAAAAACTATCCGAAATGTATCCGTTTATTAGCTATTATTCGCTATTTCCCAAAGAAAAAATAGTTATTTTTTATATACAGAACACTTGATTCAGGTTAAAATATAAGAAAATATATTAAAAAAAATAATATAAAGAAAAGAAAAAATTTGAATGTCGGCCCTCGCAGGGCTACGAACCCATAGCCCCCGGGACACCAAACCTGACTTGCCACACAGCTTTACCAACTGCGCCATGATTCACATGCCTGCCCGCAAATATTTAGCTAAAAACGCCTCCTCCCGGTCAGTAAACAAAACTTACTTTGGCAGATTGTGGGCCCACTAATTGGTATATAAAAAAATCCTTCGGTACATATGTTCCATACATTAAATTCTAATTTTAGGCGGAGTTTGAAATTTATAGGTTAATATTATAGGGAGTTACGGGGTGTTATGTGTGCGTGCCTCCTGATATGACTTTTGTCCCTTTTTCAGCCATTATTCGCTCTTTAACAAAGAAAAATATTTCTTTTGTCATATAGAACACTTTATTCGCTTTAAAATATTAAAAAGAAGCTAAAAAAATAATATAAATTAAAATAAATAAATAAATAAAAACTATCCGAAATGTATCCGTTTATTAGCTATTATTCGCTATTTCCCAAAGAAAAAATAGTTATTTTTTATATACAGAACACTAGATTCAGGTTAAAATATAAGAAAATATATTTAAAAAAATAATATAAAGAAAAGAAAAAATTTGAATGTCGGCCCTCGCAGGGCTACGAACCCATAGCCCCCGGGACACCAAACCTGACTTGCCACACAGCTTTACCAACTGCGCCATGATTCACATGCCTGCCCGCGAATATTTAGCTTGAAACGCCTCCTCCCGGTCAGTAAACAAAACTTATTTTGGCAGATTGTGGGCCCACTAATTGGTATATAAAAAAATCCTTCGGTACATATGTTCCATACATTAAATTCTAATTTTAGGCGGAGTTTGAAATTTATAGGTTAATATTATAGGGAGTTACGGGGTGTTATGTGTGCGTGCCTCCTGATATGACTTTTGTCCCTTTTTCAGCCATTATTCGCTCTTTAACAAAGAAAAATATTTCTTTTGTCATATAGAACACTTTATTCGCTTTAAAATATTAAAAAGAAGCTAAAAAAATAATATAAATTAAAATAAATAAATAAATAAAAACTATCCGAAATGTATCCGTCGATTAGCTATTATTCGCTATTTCTCAAAGAAAAAATAGTTATTTTTTACATACAGAACACTTGATTCAGGTTAAAATATAAGAAAATATATTAAAAAAATAATATAAAGAAAAGAAAAAATTTGAATGTCGGCCCTCGCAGGGCTACGAACCCATAGCCCCCGGGACACCAAACCTGACTTGCCACACAGCTTTACCAACTGCGCCATGATTCACATGCCTGCCCGCAAATATTTAGCTAAAAACGCCTCCTCCCGGTCAGTAAACAAAACTTATTTTGGCAGATTGTAGGCCCACTAATTGGTATATAAAAAAATCCTTCGGTACATATGTTCCATACATTAAATTCTAATTTTAGGCGGAGTTTGAAATTTATAGGTTAATATTATAGGGAGTTACGGGGTGTTATGTGTGCGTGCCTCCTGATATGACTTTTGTCCCTTTTTCAGCCATTATTCGCTCTTTAACAAAGAAAAATATTTCTTTTGTCATATAGAACACTTTATTCGCTTTAAAATATTAAAAAGAAGCTAAAAAAATAATATAAATTAAAATAAATAAATAAATAAAAACTATCCGAAATGTATCCGTTTATTAGCTATTATTCGCTATTTCCCAAAGAAAAAATAGTTATTTTTTATATACAGAACACTAGATTCAGGTAAAAATATAAGAAAATATATTTAAAAAAATAATATAAAGAAAAGAAAAAATTTGAATGTCGGCCCTCGCAGGGCTACGAACCCATAGCCCCCGGGACACCAAACCTGACTTGCCACACAGCTTTACCAACTGCGCCATGATTCACATGCCTGCCCGCGAATATTTAGCTTGAAACGCCTCCTCCCGGTCAGTAAACAAAACTTATTTTGGCAGATTGTGGGCCCACTAATTGGTATATAAAAAAATCCTTCGGTACATATGTTCCATACATTAAATTCTAATTTTAGGCGGAGTTGGAAATTTATAGGTTAATATTATAGGGAGTTACGGGGTGTTATGTGTGCGTGCCTCCTGATATGACTTTAGTCCCTTTTTCAGCCATTATTCGCTCTTTAACAAAGAAAAATATTTCTTTCCTCATATAGAACACTTCATTCGCTTTAAAATATTGAAAAAAAGTTAAATAAACAATTTAAATTAAAATAAATAAATGAATAAAATTTATCAGAAATTTATCCGATTATTAGCTATTATTCGCTATTTAACAAAGAAAAAATAGTTATTTTTTATATACAGAACACTTGATTCAGGTTAAAATATAAGAAAATATATTAAAAAAAATAATATAAAGAAAAGAAAAAATTTGAATGTCGGCCCTCGCAGGGCTACGAACCCATAGCCCCCTGGACACCAAACCTGACTTGCCACACAGCTTTACCAACTGCGCCATGATTCACATGCCTGCCCGCAAATATTTAGCTAAAAACGCCTCCTCCCGGTCAGTAAACAAAACTTATTTTGGCAGATTGTGGGCCCACTAATTGGTATATAAAAAAATCCTTCGGTACATATGTTCCATACATTAAATTCTAATTTTAGGCGGAGTTTGAAATTTATAGGTTAATATTATAGGGAGTTACGCGGTGTTATGTGTGCGTGCCTCCTGATATGACTTTTGTCCCTTTTTCAGCCATTATTCGCTCTTTAACAAAGAAAAATATTTCTTTCCTCATATAGAACACTTCATTCGCTTTAAAATATTAAAAAGAAGCTAAAAAAATAATATAAATTAAAATAAATAAATAAATAAAAACTATCCGAAATGTATCCGTTTATTAGCTATTATTCGCTATTTCCCAAAGAAAAAATAGTTATTTTTTATATACAGAACACTTGATTCAGGTTAAAATATAAGAAAATATATTAAAAAAAATAATATAAAGAAAAGAAAAAATTTGAATGTCGGCCCTCGCAGGGCTACGAACCCATAGCCCCCGGGACACCAAACCTGACTTGCCACACAGCTTTACCAACTGCGCCATGATTCACATGCCTGCCCGCGAATATTTAGCCAAAAACGCCTCCTCCCGGTCAGTAAACAAAACTTATTTTGGCAGATTGTGGGCCCACTAATTGGTATATAAAAAAATCCTTCGGTACATATGTTCCATACATTAAATTCTAATTTTAGGCGGAGTTTGAAATTTATAGGTTAATATTATAGGGAGTTACGGGGTGTTATGTGTGCGTGCCTCCTGATATGACTTTTGTCCCTTTTTCAGCTATTATTGGCTCTTTAACAAAGAAAAATATTTCTTTCCTCGTATAGAACACTTTATTCGCTTTAAAATATTGAAAAAAAAGATAAATAAACAATTTAAATTAAAATAAATAAATGAATAAAATTTATCAGAAATTTTTCCGATTATTAGCTATTATTCGCTATTTAACAAAGAAAAAATAGTTTTTTTTAATACACAGAACACTTGATTCACATTAAAATATAAAAAAATTTATAAAAAAAATAATATAAAAAAAAAAAAGATTTGAATGTCGACCGTCGCAGGGTTTCGAACCCATAGCCCCTGGGACACCAAATCTGACTTGCCACAGATCTTTACCAACTGCGCCATGATTCACATGCCTGCCCGCAAATATTTAGCTAAAAACGCCTCCTCCCGGTCAGTAAACAAAATTTATTTTGGCAGATTGTGGGCCCGCTAATTGGCATATAAAAAAATCCTTCGGTACATATGTTCCATACATTAAATTCTAATTTTAGGCGGAGTTTGAAATTTATAGGTTAATATTATAGGGAGTTACGCGGTGTTATGTGTGCGTGCCTCCTGATATGACTTTTGTCCCTTTTTCAGCCATTATTCGCGCTTTAACAAAGAAAAATATTTCTTTCCTCATATAAAACACTTTATTCGCTTTAAAATATTGAGAAAAAGTTAAATAAACAATTTAAATTAAAATAAATAAATGAATAAAATTTATCAGAAATTTATCCGATTATTAGCTATTATTCGCTATTTAACAAAGAAAAAAAAGTTTTTTTTAATACACAGAACACTTGATTCACATTAAAATATAAAAAAATTTATAAAAAAAAATAATATAAGGAAAAGAAAAAATTTGAATGTCGACCGTCGCAGGGTTTCGAACCCATAGCCCCTGGGACACCAAATCTGACTTGCCACACATCTTTACCAACTGCGCCATGATTCACATGGCTGCCCGCAAATATTTAGCTAAAAACGCCTCCTCCCGGTCAGTAAACAAAACTTATTTTGGCAGATTGTGGGCCCACTAATTGGTATATAAAAAAATCCTTCGGTACATATGTTCCATACATTAAATTCTAATTTTAGGCGGAGTTTGAAATTTATAGGTTAATATTATAGGGAGTTACGCGGTGTTATGTGTGCGTGCCTCCTGATATGACTTTTGTCCCTTTTTCAGCCATTATTCGCTCTTTAACAAAGAAAAATATTTCTTTCCTCATATAGAACACTTCATTCGCTTTAAAATATTAAAAAGAAGCTAAAAAAATAATATAAATTAAAATAAATAAATAAATAAAAACTATCCGAAATGTATCCGTTTATTAGCTATTATTCGCTATTTCCCAAAGAAAAAATAGTTATTTTTTATATACAGAACACTTGATTCAGGTTAAAATATAAGAAAATATATTAAAAAAAATAATATAAAGAAAAGAAAAAATTTGAATGTCGGCCCTCGCAGGGCTACGAACCCATAGCCCCCAGGACACCAAACCTGACTTGCCACACAGCTTTACCAACTGCGCCATGATTCACATGCCTGCCCGCGAATATTTAGCCAAAAACGCCTCCTCCCGGTCAGTAAACAAAACTTATTTTGGCAGATTGTGGGCCCACTAATTGGTATATAAAAAAATCCTTCGGTACATATGTTCCATACATTAAATTCTAATTTTAGGCGGAGTTTGAAATTTATAGGTTAATATTATAGGGAGTTACGCGGTGTTATGTGTGCGTGCCTCCTGATATGACTTTTGTCCCTTTTTCAGCCATTATTCGCTCTTTAACAAAGAAAAATATTTCTTTCCTCATATAGAACACTTCATTCGCTTTAAAATATTAAAAAGAAGCTAAAAAAATAATATAAATTAAAATAAATAAATAAATAAAAACTATCCGAAATGTATCCGTTTATTAGCTATTATTCGCTATTTCCCAAAGAAAAAATAGTTATTTTTTATATACAGAACACTTGATTCAGGTTAAAATATAAGAAAATATATTAAAAAAAATAATATAAAGAAAAGAAAAAATTTGAATGTCGGCCCTCGCAGGGCTACGAACCCATAGCCCCCGGGACACCAAACCTGACTTGCCACACAGCTTTACCAACTGCGCCATGATTCACATGCCTGCCCGCGAATATTTAGCCAAAAACGCCTCCTCCCGGTCAGTAAACAAAACTTATTTTGGCAGATTGTGGGCCCACTAATTGGTATATAAAAAAATCCTTCGGTACATATGTTCCATACATTAAATTCTAATTTTAGGCGGAGTTTGAAATTTATAGGTTAATATTATAGGGAGTTACGGGGTGTTATGTGTGCGTGCCTCCTGATATGACTTTTGTCCCTTTTTCAGCTATTATTGGCTCTTTAACAAAGAAAAATATTTCTTTCCTCGTATAGAACACTTTATTCGCTTTAAAATATTGAGAAAAAGTTAAATAAACAATTTAAATTAAAATAAATAAATGAATAAAATTTATCAGAAATTTATCCGATTATTAGCTATTATTCGCTATTTAACAAAGAAAAAAAAGTTTTTTTTAATACACAGAACACTTGATTCACATTAAAATATAAAAAAATTTATAAAAAAAAATAATATAAGGAAAAGAAAAAATTTGAATGTCGACCGTCGCAGGGTTTCGAACCCATAGCCCCTGGGACACCAAATCTGACTTGCCACACATCTTTACCAACTGCGCCATGATTCACATGCCTGCCCGCAAATATTTAGCTAAAAACGCCTCCTCCCGGTCAGTAAACAAAACTTATTTTGGCAGATTGTGGGCCCACTAATTGGTATATAAAAAAATCCTTCGGTACATATGTTCCATACATTAAATTCTAATTTTAGGCGGAGTTTGAAATTTATAGGTTAATATTATAGGGAGTTACGCGGTGTTATGTGTGCGTGCCTCCTGATATGACTTTTGTCAATTTTTAAGCCATTATTCAATCTTTAACAAAGAAAAATATTTCTTTCCTCATATAGAACACTTCATTCGCTTTAAAATATTAAAAAGAAGCTAAAAAAATAATATAAATTAAAATAAATAAATAAATAAAAACTATCCGAAATGTATCCGTTTATTAGCTATTATTCGCTATTTCCCAAAGAAAAAATAGTTATTTTTTATATACAGAACACTTGATTCAGGTTAAAATATAAGAAAATATATTAAAAAAAATAATATAAAGAAAAGAAAAAATTTGAATGTCGGCCCTCGCAGGGCTACGAGCCCATAGCCCCCAGGACACCAAGCCTGACTTGCCACACAGCTTTACCAACTGCGCCATGATTCACATGCCTGCCCGCGAATATTTAGCCAAAAACGCCTCCTCCCGGTCAGTAAACAAAACTTATTTTGGCAGATTGTGGGCCCACTAATTGGTATATAAAAAAATCCTTCGGTACATATGTTCCATACATTAAATTCTAATTTTAGGCGGAGTTTGAAATTTATAGGTTAATATTATAGGGAGTTACGGGGTGTTATGTGTGCGTGCCTCCTGATATGACTTTTGTCCCTTTTTCAGCTATTATTGGCTCTTTAACAAAGAAAAATATTTCTTTCCTCGTATAGAACACTTTATTCGCTTTAAAATATTGAAAAAAAGATAAATAAACAATTTAAATTAAAATAAATAAATGAATAAAATTTATCAGAAATTTTTCCGATTATTAGCTATTATTCGCTATTTAACAAAGAAAAAATAGTTTTTTTTAATACACAGAACACTTGATTCACATTAAAATATAAAAAAATTTATAAAAAAAATAATATAAAAAAAAGAAAAGATTTGAATGTCGACCGTCGCAGGGTTTCGAACCCATAGCCCCTGGGACACCAAATCTGACTTGCCACACATCTTTACCAACTGCGCCATGATTCACATGCCTGCCCGCAAATATTTAGCTAAAAACGCCTCCTCCCGGTCAGTAAACAAAATTTATTTTGGCAGATTGTGGGCCCGCTAATTGGCATATAAAAAAATCCTTCGGTACATATGTTCCATACATTAAATACTAATTTTAGGCGGAGTTTGAAATTTATAGGTTAATATTATAGGGAGTTACGCGGTGTTATGTGTGCGTGCCTCCTGATATGACTTTTGTCCCTTTTTCAGCCATTATTCGCGCTTTAACAAAGAAAAATATTTCTTTCCTCATATAAAACACTTTATTCGCTTTAAAATATTGAGAAAAAGTTAAATAAACAATTTAAATTAAAATAAATAAATGAATAAAATTTATCAGAAATTTATCCGATTATTAGCTATTATTCGCTATTTAACAAAGAAAAAAAAGTTTTTTTTAATACACAGAACACTTGATTCACATTAAAATATAAAAAAATTTATAAAAAAAAATAATATAAGGAAAAGAAAAAATTTGAATGTCGACCGTCGCAGGGTTTCGAACCCATAGCCCCTGGGACACCAAATCTGACTTGCCACACATCTTTACCAACTGCGCCATGATTCACATGGCTGCCCGCAAATATTTAGCTAAAAACGCCTCCTCCCGGTCAGTAAACAAAACTTATTTTGGCAGATTGTGGGCCCACTAATTGGTATATAAAAAAATCCTTCGGTACATATGTTCCATACATTAAATTCTAATTTTAGGCGGAGTTTGAAATTTATAGGTTAATATTATAGGGAGTTACGCGGTGTTATGTGTGCGTGCCTCCTGATATGACTTTTGTCCCTTTTTCAGCCATTATTCGCTCTTTAACAAAGAAAAATATTTCTTTCCTCATATAGAACACTTCATTCGCTTTAAAATATTAAAAAGAAGCTAAAAAAATAATATAAATTAAAATAAATAAATAAATAAAAACTATCCGAAATGTATCCGTTTATTAGCTATTATTCGCTATTTCCCAAAGAAAAAATAGTTATTTTTTATATACAGAACACTTGATTCAGGTTAAAATATAAGAAAATATATTAAAAAAAATAATATAAAGAAAAGAAAAAATTTGAATGTCGGCCCTCGCAGGGCTACGAACCCATAGCCCCCAGGACACCAAACCTGACTTGCCACACAGCTTTACCAACTGCGCCATGATTCACATGCCTGCCCGCGAATATTTAGCCAAAAACGCCTCCTCCCGGTCAGTAAACAAAACTTACTTTGGCAGATTGTGGGCCCACTAATTGGTATATAAAAAAATCCTTCGGTACATATGTTCCATACATTAAATTCTAATTTTAGGCGGAGTTTGAAATTTATAGGTTAATATTATAGGGAGTTACGCGGTGTTATGTGTGCGTGCCTCCTGATATGACTTTTGTCCCTTTTTCAGCCATTATTCGCTCTTTAACAAAGAAAAATATTTCTTTCCTCATATAGAACACTTCATTCGCTTTAAAATATTAAAAAGAAGCTAAAAAAATAATATAAATTAAAATAAATAAATAAATAAAAACTATCCGAAATGTATCCGTTTATTAGCTATTATTCGCTATTTCCCAAAGAAAAAATAGTTATTTTTTATATACAGAACACTTGATTCAGGTTAAAATATAAGAAAATATATTAAAAAAAATAATATAAAGAAAAGAAAAAATTTGAATGTCGGCCCTCGCAGGGCTACGAACCCATAGCCCCCGGGACACCAAACCTGACTTGCCACACAGCTTTACCAACTGCGCCATGATTCACATGCCTGCCCGCGAATATTTAGCCAAAAACGCCTCCTCCCGGTCAGTAAACAAAACTTATTTTGGCAGATTGTGGGCCCACTAATTGGTATATAAAAAAATCCTTCGGTACATATGTTCCATACATTAAATTCTAATTTTAGGCGGAGTTTGAAATTTATAGGTTAATATTATAGGGAGTTACGGGGTGTTATGTGTGCGTGCCTCCTGATATGACTTTTGTCCCTTTTTCAGCTATTATTGGCTCTTTAACAAAGAAAAATATTTCTTTCCTCGTATAGAACACTTTATTCGCTTTAAAATATTGAGAAAAAGTTAAATAAACAATTTAAATTAAAATAAATAAATGAATAAAATTTATCAGAAATTTATCCGATTATTAGCTATTATTCGCTATTTAACAAAGAAAAAAAAGTTTTTTTTAATACACAGAACACTTGATTCACATTAAAATATAAAAAAATTTATAAAAAAAAAATAATATAAGGAAAAGAAAAAATTTGAATGTCGACCGTCGCAGGGTTTCGAACCCATAGCCCCTGGGACACCAAATCTGACTTGCCACACATCTTTACCAACTGCGCCATGATTCACATGCCTGCCCGCAAATATTTAGCTAAAAACGCCTCCTCCCGGTCAGTAAACAAAACTTATTTTGGCAGATTGTGGGCCCACTAATTGGTATATAAAAAAATCCTTCGGTACATATGTTCCATACATTAAATTCTAATTTTAGGCGGAGTTTGAAATTTATAGGTTAATATTATAGGGAGTTACGCGGTGTTATGTGTGCGTGCCTCCTGATATGACTTTTGTCCCTTTTTCAGCCATTATTCGCTCTTTAACAAAGAAAAATATTTCTTTCCTCATATAGAACACTTCATTCGCTTTAAAATATTAAAAAGAAGCTAAAAAAATAATATAAATTAAAATAAATAAATAAATAAAAACTATCCGAAATGTATCCGTTTATTAGCTATTATTCGCTATTTCCCAAAGAAAAAATAGTTATTTTTTATATACAGAACACTTGATTCAGGTTAAAATATAAGAAAATATATTAAAAAAAATAATATAAAGAAAAGAAAAAATTTGAATGTCGGCCCTCGCAGGGCTACGAGCCCATAGCCCCCAGGACACCAAACCTGACTTGCCACACAGCTTTACCAACTGCGCCATGATTCACATGCCTGCCCGCGAATATTTAGCCAAAAACGCCTCCTCCCGGTCAGTAAACAAAACTTATTTTGGCAGATTGTGGGCCCACTAATTGGTATATAAAAAAATCCTTCGGTACATATGTTCCATACATTAAATTCTAATTTTAGGCGGAGTTTGAAATTTATAGGTTAATATTATAGGGAGTTACGGGGTGTTATGTGTGCGTGCCTCCTGATATGACTTTTGTCCCTTTTTCAGCCATTATTCGCTCTTTAACAAAGAAAAATATTTCTTTTCTCATATAGAACACTTTATTCGCTTTAAAATATTGAGAAAAAGTTAAATAAACAATTTAAATTAAAATAAATAAATGAATAAAATTTATCAGAAATTTATCCGATTATTAGCTATTATTCGCTATTTAACAAAGAAAAAAAAGTTTTTTTTAATACACAGAACACTTGATTCACATTAAAATATAAAAAAATTTATAAAAAAAAATAATATAAAGAAAAGAAAAAATTTGAATGTCGGCCCTCGCAGGGCTACGAACCCATAGCCCCCGGGACACCAAACCTGACTTGCCACACAGCTTTACCAACTGCGCCATGATTCACATGCCTGCCCGCGAATATTTAGCTTATAACGCCTCCTCCCGGTCAGTAAACAAAACTTATTTTGGCAGATTGTAGGCCCACTAATTGGTATATAAAAAAATCCTTCGGTACATATGTTCCATACATTAAATTCTAATTTTAGGCGGAGTTTGAAATTTATAGGTTAATATTATAGGGAGTTACGGGGTGTTATGTGTGCGTGCCTCCTGATATGACTTTTGTCCCTTTTTCAGCTATTATTCGCTCTTTAACAAAGAAAAATATTTCTTTCCTCGTATAGAACACTTTATTCGCTTTAAAATATTGAAAAAAAGAGAAATAAACAATTTAAATTAAAATAAATAAATGAATAAAATTTATCAGAAATTTATCCGATTATTAGCTATTATTCGCTATTTAACAAAGAAAAAATAGTTTTTTTTAATACACAGAACACTTGATTCACATTAAAATATAAAAAAATTTATAAAAAAAATAATATAAAAAAAAGAAAAGATTTGAATGTCGACCGTCGCAGGGTTTCGAACCCATAGCCCCTGGGACACCAAATCTGACTTGCCACACATCTTTACCAACTGCGCCATGATTCACATGCCTGCCCGCAAATATTTAGCTAAAAACGCCTCCTCCCGGTCAGTAAACAAAATTTATTTTGGCAGATTGTGGGCCCGCTAATTGGCATATAAAAAAATCCTTCGGTACATATGTTCCATACATTAAATTCTAATTTTAGGCGGAGTTTGAAATTTATAGGTTAATATTATAGGGAGTTACGCGGTGTTATGTGTGCGTGCCTCCTGATATGACTTTTGTCCCTTTTTCAGCCATTATTCGCTCTTTAACAAAGAAAAATATTTCTTTTGTCATATAGAACACTTTATTCGCTTTAAAATATTAAAAAGAAGCTAAAAAAATAATATAAATTAAAATAAATAAAGAAATAAAAACTATCCGAAATGTATCCGTTTATTAGCTATTATTCGCTATTTCCCAAAGAAAAAATAGTTATTTTTTATATACAGAACACTTGATTCAGGTTAAAATATAAGAAAATATATTAAAAAAAATAATATAAAGAAAAGAAAAAATTTGAATGTCGGCCCTCGCAGGGCTACGAACCCATAGCCCCCAGGACACCAAACCTGACTTGCCACACAGCTTTACCAACTGCGCCATGATTCACATGCCTGCCCGCGAATATTTAGCTTAAAACGCCTCCTCCCGGTCAGTAAACAAAACTTATTTTGGCAGATTGTGGGCCCACTAATTGGTATATAAAAAAATCCTTCGGTACATATGTTCCATACATTAAATTCTAATTTTAGGCGGAGTTTGAAATTTATAGGTTAATATTATAGGGAGTTACGGGGTGTTATGTGTGCGTGCCTCCTGATATGACTTTTGTCCCTTTTTCAGCCATTATTCGCTCTTTAACAAAGAAAAATATTTCTTTCCTCATATAGAACACTTTATTCGCTTTAAAATATTGAGAAAATGTTAAATAAACAATTTAAATTAAAATAAATAAATGAATAAAATTTATCAGAAATTTATCCGATTATTAGCTATTATTCGCTATTTAACAAAGAAAAAAAAGTTTTTTTTAATACACAGAACACTTGATTCACATTAAAATATAAAAAAATTTATAAAAAAAAATAATATAAAGAAAAGAAAAAATTTGAATGTCGGCCCTCGCAGGGCTACGAACCCATAGCCCCCGGGACACCAAACCTGACTTGCCACACAGCTTTACCAACTGCGCCATGATTCACATGCCTGCCCGCGAATATTTAGCTTATAACACCTCCTCCCGGTCAGTAAACAAAACTTATTTTGGCAGATTGTAGGCCCACTAATTGGTATATAAAAAAATCCTTCGGTACATATGTTCCATACATTAAATTCTAATTTTAGGCGGAGTTTGAAATTTATAGGTTAATATTATAGGGAGTTACGGGGTGTTATGTGTGCGTGCCTCCTGATATGACTTTTGTCCCTTTTTCAGCCATTATTCGCTCTTTAACTAAGAATAATATTTTTTTTGTCATATAGAACACATTATTCGCTTTAAAATATTCAAAAGAAGCTAAAAAAATAATATAAATTAAAATGAATAAATAAATAAAAACTATCCGAAATGTGTCCGTTTATTAGCTATTATTCGCTATTTCCCAAAGAAAAAATAGTTATTTTTTATATACAGAACACTTGATTCAGGTTAAAATATAAGAAAATATATTAAAAAAAATAATATAAAGAAAAGAAAAAATTTGAATGTCGGCCCTCGCAGGGCTACGAACCCATAGCCCCCGGGACACCAAACCTGACTTGCCACACAGCTTTACCAACTGCGCCATGATTCACATGCCTGCCCGCGAATATTTAGCCAAAAACGCCTCCTCCCGGTCAGTAAACAAAACTTATTTTGGCAGATTGTGGGCCCACTAATTGGTATATAAAAAAATCCTTCGGTACATATGTTCCATACATTAAATTCTAATTTTAGGCGGAGTTTGAAATTTATAGGTTAATATTATAGGGAGTTACGCGGTGTTATGTGTGCGTGCCTCCTGATATGACTTTTGTCCCTTTTTCAGCCATTATTCGCTCTTTAACAAAGAAAAATATTTCTTTCCTCATATAGAACACTTCATTCGCTTTAAAATATTAAAAAGAAGCTAAAAAAATAATATAAATTAAAATAAATAAATAAATAAAAACTATCCGAAATGTATCCGTTTATTAGCTATTATTCGCTATTTCCCAAAGAAAAAATAGTTATTTTTTATATACAGAACACTTGATTCAGGTTAAAATATAAGAAAATATATTAAAAAAAATAATATAAAGAAAAGAAAAAATTTGAATGTCGGCCCTCGCAGGGCTACGAACCCATAGCCCCCGGGACACCAAACCTGACTTGCCACACAGCTTTACCAACTGCGCCATGATTCACATGCCTGCCCGCGAATATTTAGCCAAAAACGCCTCCTCCCGGTCAGTAAACAAAACTTATTTTGGCAGATTGTGGGCCCACTAATTGGTATATAAAAAAATCCTTCGGTACATATGTTCCATACATTAAATTCTAATTTTAGGCGGAGTTTGAAATTTATAGGTTAATATTATAGGGAGTTACGGGGTGTTATGTGTGCGTGCCTCCTGATATGACTTTTGTCCCTTTTTCAGCTATTATTGGCTCTTTAACAAAGAAAAATATTTCTTTCCTCGTATAGAACACTTTATTCGCTTTAAAATATTGAGAAAAAGTTAAATAAACAATTTAAATTAAAATAAATAAATGAATAAAATTTATCAGAAATTTATCCGATTATTAGCTATTATTCGCTATTTAACAAAGAAAAAAAAGTTTTTTTTAATACACAGAACACTTGATTCACATTAAAATATAAAAAAATTTATAAAAAAAAAATAATATAAGGAAAAGAAAAAATTTGAATGTCGACCGTCGCAGGGTTTCGAACCCATAGCCCCTGGGACACCAAATCTGACTTGCCACACATCTTTACCAACTGCGCCATGATTCACATGCCTGCCCGCAAATATTTAGCTAAAAACGCCTCCTCCCGGTCAGTAAACAAAACTTATTTTGGCAGATTGTGGGCCCACTAATTGGTATATAAAAAAATCCTTCGGTACATATGTTCCATACATTAAATTCTAATTTTAGGCGGAGTTTGAAATTTATAGGTTAATATTATAGGGAGTTACGCGGTGTTATGTGTGCGTGCCTCCTGATATGACTTTTGTCCCTTTTTCAGCCATTATTCGCTCTTTAACAAAGAAAAATATTTCTTTCCTCATATAGAACACTTCATTCGCTTTAAAATATTAAAAAGAAGCTAAAAAAATAATATAAATTAAAATAAATAAATAAATAAAAACTATCCGAAATGTATCCGTTTATTAGCTATTATTCGCTATTTCCCAAAGAAAAAATAGTTATTTTTTATATACAGAACACTTGATTCAGGTTAAAATATAAGAAAATATATTAAAAAAAATAATATAAAGAAAAGAAAAAATTTGAATGTCGGCCCTCGCAGGGCTACGAGCCCATAGCCCCCAGGACACCAAACCTGACTTGCCACACAGCTTTACCAACTGCGCCATGATTCACATGCCTGCCCGCGAATATTTAGCCAAAAACGCCTCCTCCCGGTCAGTAAACAAAACTTATTTTGGCAGATTGTGGGCCCACTAATTGGTATATAAAAAAATCCTTCGGTACATATGTTCCATACATTAAATTCTAATTTTAGGCGGAGTTTGAAATTTATAGGTTAATATTATAGGGAGTTACGGGGTGTTATGTGTGCGTGCCTCCTGATATGACTTTTGTCCCTTTTTCAGCCATTATTCGCTCTTTAACAAAGAAAAATATTTCTTTTCTCATATAGAACACTTTATTCGCTTTAAAATATTGAGAAAAAGTTAAATAAACAATTTAAATTAAAATAAATAAATGAATAAAATTTATCAGAAATTTATCCGATTATTAGCTATTATTCGCTATTTAACAAAGAAAAAAAAGTTTTTTTTAATACACAGAACACTTGATTCACATTAAAATATAAAAAAATTTATAAAAAAAAATAATATAAAGAAAAGAAAAAATTTGAATGTCGGCCCTCGCAGGGCTACGAACCCATAGCCCCCGGGACACCAAACCTGACTTGCCACACAGCTTTACCAACTGCGCCATGATTCACATGCCTGCCCGCGAATATTTAGCTTATAACGCCTCCTCCCGGTCAGTAAACAAAACTTATTTTGGCAGATTGTAGGCCCACTAATTGGTATATAAAAAAATCCTTCGGTACATATGTTCCATACATTAAATTCTAATTTTAGGCGGAGTTTGAAATTTATAGGTTAATATTATAGGGAGTTACGGGGTGTTATGTGTGCGTGCCTCCTGATATGACTTTTGTCCCTTTTTCAGCTATTATTCGCTCTTTAACAAAGAAAAATATTTCTTTCCTCGTATAGAACACTTTATTCGCTTTAAAATATTGAAAAAAAGAGAAATAAACAATTTAAATTAAAATAAATAAATGAATAAAATTTATCAGAAATTTATCCGATTATTAGCTATTATTCGCTATTTAACAAAGAAAAAATAGTTTTTTTTAATACACAGAACACTTGATTCACATTAAAATATAAAAAAATTTATAAAAAAAATAATATAAAAAAAAGAAAAGATTTGAATGTCGACCGTCGCAGGGTTTCGAACCCATAGCCCCTGGGACACCAAATCTGACTTGCCACACATCTTTACCAACTGCGCCATGATTCACATGCCTGCCCGCAAATATTTAGCTAAAAACGCCTCCTCCCGGTCAGTAAACAAAATTTATTTTGGCAGATTGTGGGCCCGCTAATTGGCATATAAAAAAATCCTTCGGTACATATGTTCCATACATTAAATTCTAATTTTAGGCGGAGTTTGAAATTTATAGGTTAATATTATAGGGAGTTACGCGGTGTTATGTGTGCGTGCCTCCTGATATGACTTTTGTCCCTTTTTCAGCCATTATTCGCTCTTTAACAAAGAAAAATATTTCTTTTGTCATATAGAACACTTTATTCGCTTTAAAATATTAAAAAGAAGCTAAAAAAATAATATAAATTAAAATAAATAAAGAAATAAAAACTATCCGAAATGTATCCGTTTATTAGCTATTATTCGCTATTTCCCAAAGAAAAAATAGTTATTTTTTATATACAGAACACTTGATTCAGGTTAAAATATAAGAAAATATATTAAAAAAAATAATATAAAGAAAAGAAAAAATTTGAATGTCGGCCCTCGCAGGGCTACGAACCCATAGCCCCCAGGACACCAAACCTGACTTGCCACACAGCTTTACCAACTGCGCCATGATTCACATGCCTGCCCGCGAATATTTAGCTTAAAACGCCTCCTCCCGGTCAGTAAACAAAACTTATTTTGGCAGATTGTGGGCCCACTAATTGGTATATAAAAAAATCCTTCGGTACATATGTTCCATACATTAAATTCTAATTTTAGGCGGAGTTTGAAATTTATAGGTTAATATTATAGGGAGTTACGGGGTGTTATGTGTGCGTGCCTCCTGATATGACTTTTGTCCCTTTTTCAGCCATTATTCGCTCTTTAACAAAGAAAAATATTTCTTTCCTCATATAGAACACTTTATTCGCTTTAAAATATTGAGAAAATGTTAAATAAACAATTTAAATTAAAATAAATAAATGAATAAAATTTATCAGAAATTTATCCGATTATTAGCTATTATTCGCTATTTAACAAAGAAAAAAAAGTTTTTTTTAATACACAGAACACTTGATTCACATTAAAATATAAAAAAATTTATAAAAAAAAATAATATAAAGAAAAGAAAAAATTTGAATGTCGGCCCTCGCAGGGCTACGAACCCATAGCCCCCGGGACACCAAACCTGACTTGCCACACAGCTTTACCAACTGCGCCATGATTCACATGCCTGCCCGCGAATATTTAGCTTATAACACCTCCTCCCGGTCAGTAAACAAAACTTATTTTGGCAGATTGTAGGCCCACTAATTGGTATATAAAAAAATCCTTCGGTACATATGTTCCATACATTAAATTCTAATTTTAGGCGGAGTTTGAAATTTATAGGTTAATATTATAGGGAGTTACGGGGTGTTATGTGTGCGTGCCTCCTGATATGACTTTTGTCCCTTTTTCAGCCATTATTCGCTCTTTAACTAAGAATAATATTTTTTTTGTCATATAGAACACATTATTCGCTTTAAAATATTCAAAAGAAGCTAAAAAAATAATATAAATTAAAATGAATAAATAAATAAAAACTATCCGAAATGTGTCCGTTTATTAGCTATTATTCGCTATTTCCCAAAGAAAAAATAGTTATTTTTTATATACAGAACACTTGATTCAGGTTAAAATATAAGAAAATATATTAAAAAAAATAATATAAAGAAAAGAAAAAATTTGAATGTCGGCCCTCGCAGGGCTACGAACCCATAGCCCCCGGGACACCAAACCTGACTTGCCACACAGCTTTACCAACTGCGCCATGATTCACATGCCTGCCCGCAAATATTTAGCTAAAAACGCATCTTCCCAGTCAGTAAACAAAACTTATTTTGGCAGATTGTGGGCCCACTAATTGGTATATAAAAAAATTCTTCTGTACATATGTTCCATACATTAAATTCTAATTTTAGGCGGAGTTTGAAATTTATAGGTTAATATTATAGGGAGTTACGGGGTGTTATGTGTGCGTGCCTCCTGATATGACTTTTGTCCCTTTTTCAGCCATTATTCGCCCTTTAACAAAGAAAAATATTCCTTTCCTCATATAGAAAACTTTATTCGCTTTAAAATACTGAAAAAAGGTTAAATAAACAATATAAATTAAAATAAATAAATGAATAAAATTTATCAGAAATTTATCCGATTATTAGCTATTATTCGCTATTTAACAAAGAAAAAATAGTTTTTTTTTAATACACAGAACACTTGATTCACATTAAAATATAAAATAATTTATAAAAAAAAATAATATAAAAAAAAAGAAAAGATTTGAATGTCGACCGTCGCAGGGTTTCGAACCCATAGCCCCTAGGACACCAAATCTGACTTGCCACACAGCTTTACCAACTGCGCCATGATTCACATGCCTGCCCGCAAATATTTAGCTAAAAACGCCTCCTCCCGGTCAGTAAACAAAACTTACTTTGGCAGATTGTGGGCCCACTAATTGGTATATAAAAAAATCCTTCGGTACATATGTTCCATAAATTAAATTCTAATTTTAGGCGGAGTTTGAAATTTATAGGTTAATATTATAGGGAGTTACGGGGTGTTATGTGTGCGTGCCTCCTGATATGACTTTTGTCCCTTTTTCAGCCATTATTCGCTCTTTAACAAAGAAAAATATTTCTTTTGTCATATAGAACACTTTATTCGCTTTAAAATATTAAAAAGAAGCTAAAAAAATAATATAAATTAAAATAAGTAAATAAATAAAAACTATCCGAAATGTATCCGTTTATTAGCTATTATTCGCTATTTCCCAAAGAAAAAATAGTTATTTTTTATATACAGAACACTAGATTCAGGTTAAAATATAAGAAAATATATTTAAAAAAATAATATAAAGAAAAGAAAAAATTTGAATGTCGGCCCTCGCAGGGCTACGAACCCATAGCCCCCGGGACACCAAACCTGACTTGCCACACAGCTTTACCAACTGCGCCATGATTCACATGCCTGCCCGCGAATATTTAGCTTGAAACGCCTCCTCCCGGTCAGTAAACAAAACTTATTTTGGCAGAATGTGGGCCCACTAATTGGTATATAAAAAAATCCTTCGGTACATATGTTCCATACATTAAATTCTAATTTTAGGCGGAGTTTGAAATTTATAGGTTAATATTATAGGGAGTTACGGGGTGTTATGTGTGCGTGCCTCCTGATATGACTTTTGTCCCTTTTTCAGCCATTATTCGCTCTTTAACAAAGAAAAATATTTCTTTTGTCATATAGAACACTTTATTCGCTTTAAAATATTAAAAAGAAGCTAAAAAAATAATATAAATTAAAATAAGTAAATAAATAAAAACTATCCGAAATGTATCCGTTTATTAGCTATTATTCGCTATTTCCCAAAGAAAAAATAGTTATTTTTTATATACAGAACACTAGATTCAGGTTAAAATATAAGAAAATATATTTAAAAAAATAATATAAAGAAAAGAAAAAATTTGAATGTCGGCCCTCGCAGGGCTACGAACCCATAGCCCCCGGGACACCAAACCTGACTTGCCACACAGCTTTACCAACTGCGCCATGATTCACATGCCTGCCCGCGAATATTTAGCTTGAAACGCCTCCTCCCGGTCAGTAAACAAAACTTATTTTGGCAGAATGTGGGCCCACTAATTGGTATATAAAAAAATCCTTCGGTACATATGTTCCATACATTAAATTCTAATTTTAGGCGGAGTTGGAAATTTATAGGTTAATATTATAGGGAGTTACGGGGTGTTATGTGTGCGTGCCTCCTGATATGACTTTTGTCCCTTTTTCAGCCATTATTCGCTCTTTAACAAAGAAAAATATTTCTTTTGTCATATAGAACACTTTATTCGCTTTAAAATATTAAAAAGAAGCTAAAAAAATAATATAAATTAAAATAAATAAATAAATAAAAACTATCCGAAATGTATCCGTTTATTAGCTATTATTCGATATTTCTCAAAGAAAAAATAGTTATTTTTTACATACAGAACACTTGATTCAGGTTAAAATATAAGAAAATATATTGAAAAAATAATATAAAGAAAAGAAAAAATTTGAATGTCGGCCCTCGCAGGGCTACGAACCCATAGCCCCCGGGACACCAAACCTGACTTGCCACACAGCTTTACCAACTGCGCCATGATTCACATGTCTGCCCGCAAATATTTAGCTAAAATCGCCTCCTCCCGGTCAGTAAACAAAACTTATTTTGGCAGATTGTGGGCCCACTAATTGGTATATAAAAAAATCCTTCTGTACATATGTTCCATACATTAAATTCTAATTTTAGGCGGAGTTTGAAATTTATAGGTTAATATTATAGGGAGTTACGGGGTGTTATGTGTGCGTGCCTCCTGATATGACTTTTGTCCCTTTTTCAGCCATTATTCGCTCTTTAACAAAGAAAAATATTTCTTTCCTCATATAGAACACTTCATTCGCTTTAAAATATTGAAAAAAAGTTAAATAAACAATTTAAATTAAAATAAATAAATGAATAAAATTTATCAGAAATTTATCCGATTATTAGCTATTATTCGCTATTTAACAAAGAAAAAATAGTTATTTTTTATATACAGAACACTTGATTCAGGTTAAAATATAAGAAAATATATTAAAAAAAAATAATATAAAGAAAAGAAAAAATTTGAATGTCGGCCCTCGCAGGGCTACGAACCCATAGCCCCCGGGACACCAAACCTGACTTGCCACACAGCTTTACCAACTGCGCCATGATTCACATGCCTGCCCGCAAATATTTAGCTAAAAACGCCTCCTCCCGGTCAGTAAACAAAACTTATTTTGGCAGATTGTGGGCCCACTAATTGGTATATAAAAAAATCCTTCGGTACATATGTTCCATACATTAAATTCTAATTTTAGGCGGAGTTTGAAATTTATAGGTTAATATTATAGGGAGTTACGGGGTGTTATGTGTGCGTGCCTCCTGATATGACTTTTGTCCCTTTTTCAGCCATTATTCGCTCTTTAACAAAGAAAAATATTTCTTTCCTCATATAAAACACTTTATTCGCTTTAAAATATTGAGAAAAAGTTAAATAAACAATTTAAATTAAAATAAATAAATGAATAAAATTTATCAGAAATTTATCCGATTATTAGCTATTATTCGCTATTTAACAAAGAAAAAAAAGTTCTTTTTAATACACAGAACACTTGATTCACATTAAAATATAAAAAAATTTATAAAAAAAATAATATAAGGAAAAGAAAAGATTTGAATGTCGACCGTCGCAGGGTTTCGAACCCATAGCCCCTGGGACACCAAATCTGACTTGCCACACATCTTTACCAACTGCGCCATGATTCACATGCCTGCCCGCAAATATTTAGCTAAAAACGCATACTCCCGGTCAGTAAACAAAACTTATTTTGGCAGATTGTGGGCCCGCTAATTGGTATATAAAAAAATCCTTCGGTACATATGTTCCATACATTAAATTCTAATTTTAGGCGGAGTTTGAAATTTATAGGTTAATATTATAGGGAGTTACGCGGTGTTATGTGTGCGTGCCTCCTGATATGACTTTTGTCCCTTTTTCAGCCATTATTCGCTCTTTAACAAAGAAAAATATTTCTTTTGTCATATAGAACACTTTATTCGCTTTAAAATATTAAAAAGAAGCTAAAAAAATAATATAAATTAAAATAAATAAAGAAATAAAAACTATCCGAAATGTATCCGTTTATTAGCTATTATTCGCTATTTCCCAAAGAAAAAATAGTTATTTTTTATATACAGAACACTTGATTCAGGTTAAAATATAAGAAAATATATTAAAAAAAATAATATAAAGAAAAGAAAAAATTTGAATGTCGGCCCTCGCAGGGCTACGAACCCATAGCCCCCAGGACACCAAACCTGACTTGCCACACAGCTTTACCAACTGCGCCATGATTCACATGCCTGCCCGCGAATATTTAGCTTAAAACGCCTCCTCCCGGTCAGTAAACAAAACTTATTTTGGCAGATTGTGGGCCCACTAATTGGTATATAAAAAAATCCTTCGGTACATATGTTCCATACATTAAATTCAAATTTTAGGCGGAGTTTGAAATTTATAGGTTAATTTTATAGGGAGTTACGGGGTGTTATGTGTGCGTGCCTCCTGATATGACTTTTGTCCCTTTTTCAGCCATTATTCGCTCTTTAACAAAGAAAAATATTTCTTTCCTCATATAGAACACTTTATTCGCTTTAAAATATTGAAAAAAAGTTAAATAAACAATTCAAATTAAAATAAATAAATGAATAAAATTTATCAGAAATTTATCCGATTATTAGCTATTATTCGCTATTTAACAAAGAAAAAATAGTTTTTTTTAATACACAGAACACTTGATTCACATTAAAATATAAAAAAATTTATAAAAAAAAATAATATAGAAAAAAGAAAAGATTTGAATGTCGACCGTCGCAGGGTTTCGAACCCATAGCCCCTGGGACACCAAATCTGACTTGCCACACATCTTTACCAACTGCGCCATGATTCACATGCCTGCCCGCAAATATTTAGCTAAAAACGCCTCCTCCCGGTCAGTAAACAAAACTTATTTTGGCAGATTGTGGGCCCACTAATTGGTATATAAAAAAATCCTTCGGTACATATGTTCCATACATTAAATTCTAATTTTAGGCGGAGTTTGAAATTTATAGGTTAATATTATAGGGAGTTACGGGGTGTTATGTGTGCGTGCCTCCTGATATGACTTTTGTCCCTTTTTCAGCCATTATTCGCTCTTTAACAAAGAAAAATATTTCTTTCCTCATATAGAACACTTTATTCACTTTAAAATATTAAAAAGAAACTAAAAAAATAATATAAATTAAAATAAGTAAATAAATAAAAACTATCCGAAATGTATCCGTTTATTAGCCATTATTCGCTATTTCCCAAAGAAAAAATAGTTATTTTTTATATACAGAACACTTGATTCAGGTTAAAATATAAGAAAATATATTTAAAAAAATAATATAAAGAAAAGAAAAAATTTGAATGTCGGCCCTCGCAGGGCTACGAACCCATAGCCCCCGGGACACCAAACCTGACTTGCCACACAGCTTTACCAACTGCGCCATGATTCACATGCCTGCCCGCGAATATTTAGCTTAAAACGCCTCCTCCCGGTCAGTAAACAAAACTTATTTTGGCGGATTGTGGGCCCACTAATTGGTATATAAAAAAATCCTTCGGTACATATGTTCCATACATTAAATTCTAATTTTAGGCGGAGTTTGAAATTTATAGGTTAATATTATAGGGAGTTACGGCGTGTTATGTGTGCGTGCCTCCTGATATGACTTTTGTCCCTTTTTCAGCCATTATTCGCTCTTTAACAAAGAAAAATATTTCTTTTGTTAAATAGCTTAAAACGCCTCCCAAAGAATATTTAGCTTAAAACGCATCCTCCCGGTCAGTAAACAAAACTTATTTTGTCGGATTGTGGGCCCACTAATTGGTATATAAAAAAATCCTTCGGTACATATGTTCCATACATTAAATTCTAATTTTAGGCGGAGTTTGAAATTTATAGGTTAATATTATAGGGAGTTACGGGGTGTTATGTGTGCGTGCCTCCTGATATGACTTTTGTCCCTTTTTCAGCCATTATTCTCTCTTTAACTAAGAAAAATATTTTTTTTGTCATATAGAACACTTTATTCGCTTTAAAATATTAAAAAGAAGCTAAAAAAATAATATAAATTAAAATAAATAAATAAATAAAAACTATCCGAAATGTATCCGTTTATTAGCTATTATTCGCTATTTCCCAAAAAAAAAATAGTTATTTTTTATATACAGAACACTTGATTCAGGTTAAAATATAAGAAAATATATTTAAAAAAATAATATAAAGAAAATAAAAAATTTGAATGTCGGCTCTCGCAGGGCTACGAACCCATAGCCCCCGGGACACCAAACCTGACTTGACACACAGCTTTACCAACTGCGCCATGATTCACATGCCTGCCCGCAAATATTTAGCTAAAAACGCCTCCTCCCGGTCAGTAAACAAAACTTATTTTGGCAGATTGTGGGCCCACTAATTGGTATATGAAAAAATCCTTCGGTATATATGTTCCATACATTAAGTTTTAATTTTAGGCGGAGTTTGAAATTTATAGGTTAATATTATAGGGAGTTACGGCGTGTTATGTGTGCGTGCCTCCTGATATGACTTTTGTCCCTTTTTCAGCCATTATTCGCTCTTTAACAAAGAAAAATATTTCTTTTGTCATATAGAACACTTTATTCGCTTTAAAATATTGAAAAGAAGCTAAAAAAATAATATAAATTAAAATAAATAAATAAATAAAAATTATACGAAATGTATCCGTTTATTAGCTATTATTCTCTATTTCCCGAAGAAAAAATAGTTATTTTTTATATACAGAACACTTGATTCAGGTTAAAATGTAAGAAAATATATTAAAAAAAATAATATAAAGAAAAGAAAAAATTTGAATGTCGGCCCTCGCAGGGCTACGAACCCATAGCCCCCGGGACACCAAACCTAACTTGCCGCACAGCTTTACCAACTGCGCCATGATTCACATGCCAGCCCGCAAATATTTAGCTAAAAACGCCTCCTCCCGGTCAGTAAACAAAACTTATTTTGGCAGATTGTGGGCCCACTAATTGGTATATAAAAAAATCCTTCTGTACATATGTTCCATACATTAAATTCTAATTTTAGGCGGAGTTTGAAATTTATAGGTTAATATTATAGGGAGTTACGGGGTGTTATGTGTGCGTGCCTCCTGATATGACTTTTGTCCCTTTTTCAGCCATTATTCGCTCTTTAACAAAGAAAAATATTTCTTTCCTCATATAGAACACTTTATTCGCTTTAAAATATTGAAAAGAAGTTAAATAAACAATTTAAATTAAAATAAATAAATGAATAAAATTTATCAGAAATTTATCCGATTATTAGCTATTATTCGCTATTTAACAAAGAAAAAAAAGTTTTTTTTAATACACAGAACACTTGATTAACATTAAAATATAAAAAAATTTATAAAAAAAAATAATATAAAGAAAAGAAAAAATTTGAATGTCGGTCCTCGCAGGGCTACGAACCCATAGCCCCCGGGACACCAAACCTGACTTGCCACACAGCTTTACCAACTGCGCCATGATTCACATGCCTGCCCGCGAATATTTAGCTTAAAATGCCTCCTCCCGGTCAGTAAACAAAACTTATTTTGGCAGATTGTAGGCCCACTAATTGGTATATAAAAAAATCCTTCGGTACATATGTTCCATACATTAAATTCTAATTTTAGGCGGAGTTTGAAATCTATAGGTTAATATTATAGGGAGTTACGGGGTGTTATGTGTGCGTGCCTCCTGATATGACTTTTGTCCCTTTTTCAGCCATTATTCTCTCTTTAACTAAGAAAAATATTTTTTTTGTCATATAGAACACTTTATTCGCTTTAAAATATTAAAAGGAAGCTAAAAAAAATAATATAAATTAAAATAAATAAATAAATAAAAACTATCCGAAATGTATCCGTTTATTAGCTATTATTCGCTATTTCCCAAAGAAAAAATAGTTATTTTTTATATACAGAACACTTGATTCAGGTTAAAATATAAGAAAATATATTTAAAAAAATATTATATAAAGAAAAGAAAAAATTTGAATGTCGGCCCTCGCAGGGCTACGAACCCATAGCCCCCGGGACACCAAACCTGACTTGACACACAGCTTTACCAACTGCGCCATGATTCACATGCCTGCCCGCAAATATTTAGCTAAAAACGCCTCCTCCCGGTCAGTAAACAAAACTTATTTTGGCAGATTGTGGGCCCACTAATTGGTATATGAAAAAATCCTTCGGTATATATGTTCCATACATTAAGTTTTAATTTTAGGCGGAGTTTGAAATTTATAGGTTAATATTATAGGGAGTTACGGCGTGTTATGTGTGCGTGCCTCCTGATATGACTTTTGTCCCTTTTTCAGCCATTATTCGCTCTTTAACAAAGAAAAATATTTCTTTTGTCATATAGAACACTTTATTCGCTTTAAAATATTGAAAAGAAGCTAAAAAAATAATATAAATTAAAATAAATAAATAAATAAAAATTATACGAAATGTATCCGTTTATTAGCTATTATTCTCTATTTCCCGAAGAAAAAATAGTTATTTTTTATATACAGAACACTTGATTCAGGTTAAAATATAAGAAAATATATTAAAAAAAATAATATAAAGAAAAGAAAAAATTTGAATGTCGGCCCTCGCAGGGCTACGAACCCATAGCCCCCGGGACACCAAACCTAACTTGCCGCACAGCTTTACCAACTGCGCCATGATTCACATGCCAGCCCGCAAATATTTAGCTAAAAACGCCTCCTCCCGGTCAGTAAACAAAACTTATTTTGGCAGATTGTGGGCCCACTAATTGGTATATAAAAAAATCCTTCTGTACATATGTTCCATACATTAAATTCTAATTTTAGGCGGAGTTTGAAATTTATAGGTTAATATTATAGGGAGTTACGGGGTGTTATGTGTGCGTGCCTCCTGATATGACTTTTGTCCCTTTTTCAGCCATTATTCGCTCTTTAACAAAGAAAAATATTTCTTTCCTCATATAGAACACTTTATTCGCTTTAAAATATTGAAAAGAAGTTAAATAAACAATTTAAATTAAAATAAATAAATGAATAAAATTTATCAGAAATTTATCCGATTATTAGCTATTATTCGCTATTTAACAAAGAAAAAAAAGTTTTTTTTAATACACAGAACACTTGATTAACATTAAAATATAAAAAAATTTATAAAAAAAAATAATATAAAGAAAAGAAAAAATTTGAATGTCGGTCCTCGCAGGGCTACGAACCCATAGCCCCCGGGACACCAAACCTGACTTGCCACACAGCTTTACCAACTGCGCCATGATTCACATGCCTGCCCGCGAATATTTAGCTTAAAATGCCTCCTCCCGGTCAGTAAACAAAACTTATTTTGGCAGATTGTAGGCCCACTAATTGGTATATAAAAAAATCCTTCGGTACATATGTTCCATACATTAAATTCTAATTTTAGGCGGAGTTTGAAATCTATAGGTTAATATTATAGGGAGTTACGGGGTGTTATGTGTGCGTGCCTCCTGATATGACTTTTGTCCCTTTTTCAGCCATTATTCGCTCTTTAACAAAGAAAAATATTTCTTTCCTCATATAGAACACTTTATTCGCTTTAAAATATTGAAAAGAAGTTAAATAAACAATTTAAATTAAAATAAATAAATGAATAAAATTTATCAGAAATTTATCCGATTATTAGCTATTATTCGCTATTTAACAAAGAAAAAATAGTTTTTTTTAATACACAGAACACTTGATTCACATTAAAATATAAAAAAATTTATAAAAAAAAATAATATAAAAAAAGGAAAAGATTTGAATGTCGACCGTCGCAGGGTTTCGAACCCATAGCCCCTGGGACACCAAATCTGACTTGCCACACAGCTTTACCAACTGCGCCATGATTCACATGCCTGCCCGCAAATATTTAACTAAAAACGCCTCCTCCCGGTCAGTAAACAAAACTTATTTTGGCAGATTGAGGGCCCACTAATTGGTATATAAAAAAATCCTTCGGTACATATGTTCCATACATTAAATTCTAATTTTAGGCGGAGTTTGAAATTTATAGGTTAATATTATAGGGAGTTACCGGGTGTTATGTGTGCGTGCCTCCTGATATGACTTTTGTCCCTTTTTCAGCCATTATTCGCTCTTTAACAAAGAAAAATATTTCTTTTGTCATATAGAACACTTTATTCGCTTTAAAATATTAAAAAGAAGCAAAAAAATAATATAAATTAAAATAAATAAATAAATAAAAACTATCCGAAATGTATCCGTCTATTAGCTATTATTCGCTATTTCCCAAAGAAAAAATAGTTATTTTTTATATACAGAACACTAGATTCAGGTTAAAATATAAGAAAATATATTAAAAAAAATAATATAAAGAAAAGCAAATATTTGAATGTCGGCCCTCGCAGGGCTACGAACCCATAGCCCCCGGGACACCAAACCTGACTTGCCACACAGCTTTACCAACTGCGCCATGATTCACATGCCTGCCCGCGAATATTTAGCTTAAAACGCCTCCTCCCGGTCAGTAAACAAAACTTATTTTGGCAGATTGTGGGCCCACTAATTGGTATATAAAAAAATCCTTCGGTACATATGTTCCATACATTAAATTCTAATTTTAGGCGGAGTTTGAAATTTATAGGTTAATATTATAGGGAGTTACGGGGTGTTATGTGTGCGTGCCTCCTGATATGACTTTTGTCCCTTTTTAAGCCATTATTCGCTCTTTAACAAAGAAAAATATTTCTTTCCTCATATAGAACACTTTATTCGCTTTAAAATATTGAAAAAAAGTTAAATAAACAATTTAAATTAAAATAAATAAATGAATAAAATTTATCAGAAATTTATCCGATTATTAGCTATTATTCGCTATTTAACAAAGAAAAAATAGTTTTTTTTAATACACAGAACACTTGATTCACATTAAAATATAAAAAAATTTATAAAAAAAAATAATATAAAAAAAAGAAAAGATTTGAATGTCGACCGTCGCAGGGTTTCGAACCCATAGCCCCTGGGACACCAAATCTGACTTGCCACACAGCTTTATCAACTGCGCCATGATTCACATGCCTGCCCGCAAATATTTAACTAAAAACGCCTCCTCCCGGTCAGTAAACAAAACTTATTTTGGCAGATTGAGGGCCCACTAATTGGTATATAAAAAAATCCTTCGGTACATATGTTCCATACATTAAATTCTAATTTTAGGCGGAGTTTGAAATTTATAGGTTAATATTATAGGGAGTTACCGGGTGTTATGTGTGCGTGCCTCCTGATATGACTTTTGTCCCTTTTTCAGCCATTATTCGCTCTTTAACAAAGAAAAATATTTCTTTTGTCATATAGAACACTTTATTCGCTTTAAAATATTAAAAAGAAGCAAAAAAATAATATAAATTAAAATAAATAAATAAATAAAAACTATCCGAAATGTATCCGTCTATTAGCTATTATTCGCTATTTCCCAAAGAAAAAATAGTTATTTTTTATATACAGAACACTAGATTCAGGTTAAAATATAAGAAAATATATTTAAAAAAATAATATAAAGAAAAGCAAATATTTGAATGTCGGCCCTCGCAGGGCTACGAACCCATAGCCCCCGGGACACCAAACCTGACTTGCCACACAGCTTTACCAACTGCGCCATGATTCACATGCCTGCCCGCGAATATTTAGCTTAAAACGCCTCCTCCCGGTCAGTAAACAAAACTTATTTTGGCAGATTGTGGGCCCACTAATTGGTATATAAAAAAATCCTTCGGTACATATGTTCCATACATTAAATTCTAATTTTAGGCGGAATTTGAAATTTATAGGTTAATATTATAGGGAGTTACGGGGTGTTATGTGTGCGTGCCTCCTGATATGACTTTTGTCCCTTTTTCAGCCATTATTCGCTCTTTAACAAAGAAAAATATTTCTTTCCTCATATAGAACACTTTATTCGCTTTAAAATATTGAAAAAAAGTTAAATAAACAATATAAATTAAAATAAATAAATGAGTAAAATTTATCCGATTATTAGCTATTATTCGCTATTTAACAAAGAAAAAATAGTTTTTTTTAATACACAGAACACTTGATTCACATTAAAATATAAAAAAATTTATAAAAAAAAATAATATAAAAAAAAGAAAAGATTTGAATGTCGACCGTCGCAGGGTTTCGAACCCATAGCCCCTGGGACACCAAATCTGACTTGCCACACAGCTTTACCAACTACGCCATGATTCACATGCCGGCCCGCAAATATTTAGCTAAAAACGCCTCCTCCCGGTCAGTAAACAAAACTTATTTTGGCAGATTGTGGGCCCACTAATTGGTATATAAAAAAATCCTTCGGTACATATGTTCCATACATTAAATTCTAATTTTAGGCGGAGTTTGAAATTTATAGGTTAATATTATAGAGAGTTACGGGGTGTTATGTGTGCGTGCCTCCTGATATGACTTTTGTCCCTTTTTCAGCCATTATTCGCTCTTTAACAAAGAAAAATATTTCTTTTGTCATATAGAACACTTTATTCGCTTTAAAATATTAAAAAGAAGCTAAAAAAATAATATAAATTAAAATAAATAAATAAATAAAAACTATCCGAAATGTATCCGTCTATTAGCTATTATTCGCTATTTCCCAAAGAAAAAATAGTTATTTTTTATATACAGAACACTTGATTCAGGTTAAAATATAAGAAAATATATTAAAAAAAATAATATAAAGAAAAGAAAAAATTTGAATGTCGGCCCTCGCAGGGCTACGAACCCATAGCCCCCGGGACACCAAACCTGACTTGCCACACAGCTTTACCAACTGCGCCGTGATTCACATGCCTGCCCGCGAATATTTAGCTTAAAACGCCTCCTCCCGGTCAGTAAACAAAACTTATTTTGGCAGAATGTGGGCCCACTAATTGGTATATAAAAAAATCCTTCGGTACATATGTTCCATACATTAAATTCTAATTTTAGGCGGAGTTTGAAATTTATAGGTTAATATTATAGGGAGTTACGGGGTGTTATGTGTGCGTGCCTCCTGATATGACTTTTGTCCCTTTTTCAGCAATTATTCGCTCTTTAACAAAGAAAAATATTTCTTTTGTCATATAGAACACTTTATTCGCTTTAAAATATTGAAAAGAAGCTAAAAAAATAATATAAATTAAAATAAATAAATAAATAAAAATTATCCGAAATGTATCCGTTTATTAGCTTTTATTCGCTATTTCCCAAAGAAAAAATAGTTATTTTTTACATACAGAACACTAGATTCAGGTTAAAATATAAGAAAATATATTTAAAAAAATAATATAAAGAAAAGAAAAAATTTGAATGTCGGCCCTCGCAGGGCTACGAACCCATAGCCCCCGGGACACCAAACCTGACTTGCCACACAGCTTTACCAACTGCGCCATGATTCACATGCCTGCCCGCGAATATTTAGCTTAAAACGCCTCCTCCCGGTCAGTAAACAAAACTTATTTTGGCAGATTGTGGGCCCACTAATTGGTATATAAAAAAATCCTTCGGTACATATGTTCCATACATTAAATTCTAATTTTAGGCGAAGTTTGAAATTTATAGGTTAATATTATAGGGAGTTACGGGGTGTTATATGTGCGTGCCTCCTGATATGACTTTTGTCCCTTTTTCAGCTATTATTCGCTCTTTAACAAAGAAAAATATTTCTTTCCTCATATAGAACACTTTATTCGCTTTAAAATACTGAAAAGAAGCTAAAAAAATAATATAAATTAAAATAAATAAATAAATAAAAATTATCCGAAATGTATCCGTTTATCAGCTATTATTCGCTATTTCCCAAAGAAAAAATAGTTATTTTTTATATACGGAACACTTGACTCACATTAAAATATTAAAAAATATATTAAAAAAATATAATATATATAAAAAAAAAGAAATTAGAATGTCGACCGTTGCAGGGTTTCGAACCCATAGCTCCCGGGACACCAAATTTAACTTGCCACGCAGCTTTACCTACTGCGCCAAGATTCACATAACTGTCAGCGAATATTTAGCTTAAAACGCCTCCTCCCGGTTAGTAAACAAAACTTATTTTGGTAGATTGTGGGCCGACTAATAGGTATATAAAAATATCCTTCGGTACAATTGTTCGATACATTAAATTCTAATTTTGGGCGGAGTTTGGAATATATAGCTTAATATTATAGGGAGTTACGGGGTGTGATGTGTGCGTGCATCCTGATATGACTTCTGTCCCTTTTTCAGCCATAATTCGCTCTTTAAAAAAGAAAAATATTTCTTTTCACATATAGAACACTTTATTCGCTTCAAAATAATGAAAAGAGGTTAAAAAATAAATATAAATTAAAATAAATAAATAAGTAAAAATTATCCGAAATGTATCCGTTTATTAGCTATTATTCGCTATTTTCCAAAGAAAAAATAGTTTTTTTTTTATATAAAGAACACTTTATTCAGGTTAAAATATAAGAAAATATATTAAAAAAAATAATATAAAGAAAAGAAAAAATTTGAATGTCGGCCCTCGCAGGGCTACGAACCCATAGCCCCCGGGACACCAAACCTGACTTGCCACACAGCTTTACCAACTGCGCCATGATTCACATGCCTGCCCGCGAATATTTAGCTTAAAACGCCTCCTTCCGGTCAGTAAACAAAATTTATTTTGGCAGATTGTGGGCCCACTTATTGGTATATAAAAAAATCCTTCGGTACATATGTTCTATACATTAAATTCTAATTTTAGGCGGAGTTTGAAATTTATAGGTTAATATAACAGGGAGTTACAGGGTGTTATGTGTGCGTACCTCCTGATATGACTTTTGTCCCTTTTTCAGCCATTATTCGTTCTTTATCAAAGAAAAATATTTCTTTTTTCTTATAGAACACTTTATTCGCTATAAAATATTGAAAAGAAGCTAAAAAAATTATATAAATTAAAATAAATAAATAAATAAAAACTATCAGAAATTTATCCGATTATTAGCTATTATTCGCTATTTAACAAAGAAAAAATAGTTTTTTTTTAATACACAGAACACTTGATTCACATTAAAATATAAAAAAATTTATAAAAAAAAATAATATAAAAAAAAGAAAAGATTTGAATGTCGACCGTTGCAGGGTTTCGAACCCATAGCCCCTGGGACAACAAATCTGACTTGCCACACAGCTTTACCAACTGCGCCATGATTCACATGCCTGAACGCGAATATTTAGCTTAAAACGCCTCCTCCTCGTCAGTAAACAACATTTGTTTTGGTAGATTGTGGGCCCACAAATTGGTATATAAAAAAATCCTTCGGTACATATGTTCCATACATTAAATTCTAATTTTAGGCGGAGTTTGAAATTTATAGGTTAATATTATAGGGAGTCACGGGGTGTGATGTGTGCGTGCCTCCTGATATGACTTTTGTTCCTTTTTCAGCCATTATTCGCTCTTTAACAAAGAAAAATATTTCTTTCCTCATATAGAACACTTTATTCGCTTTAAAATATTGAAAAAAAGTTAAATAAACAATATAAATTAAAATAAATAAATGAGTAAAATTTATCAGAAATTTATCCGATTATTAGCTATTATTCGCTATTTAACAAAGAAAAAATAGTTTTTTTTTAATACACAGAACACTTGATTCACATTAAAATATAAAAAAATTTATAAAAAAAAATAATATAAAAAAAAGAAAAGATTTGAATGTCGACCGTTGCAGGGTTTCGAACCCATAGCCCCTGGGACAACAAATCTGACTTGCCACACAGCTTTACCAACTACGCCATGATTCACATGCCTGCCCGCAAATATTTAGCTAAAAACGCCTCCTCCCGGTCAGTAAACAAAACTTATTTTGGCAGATTGTGGGCCCACTAATTGGTATATAAAAAAATCCTTCGGTACATATGTTCCATACATTAAATTCTAATTTTAGGCGGAGTTTGAAATTTATAGGTTAATATTATAGGGAGTTACGGGGTGTTATGTGTGCGTGCCTCCTGATATGACTTTTGTCCCTTTTTCAGCCATTATTCGCTCTTTAACAAAGAAAAGTATTTCTTTTGTCATATAGAACACTTTATTCGCTTTAAAATATTAAAAAGAAGCTAAAAAAATAATATAAATTAAAATAAATAAATAAATAAAAACTATCCGAAATGTATCCGTTTATTAGCTATTATTCGCTATTTCCCAAAGAAAAAATAGTTATTTTTTATATACAGAACACTTGATTCAGGTTAAAATATAAGAAAATATATTAAAAAAAATAATATAAAGAAAAGAAAAAATTTGAATGTCGGCCCTCGCAGGGCTACGAACCCATAGCCCCCGGGATACCAAACCTGACTTGCCACACAGCTTTACCAACTGCGCCATGATTCAAATGCCTGCCCGCGAATATTTAGCTTAAAACGCTCCTCCCGGTCAGTAAACAAAACTTATTTTGGCAGATTGTAGGCCCACTAATTGGTATATAAAAAAATCCTTCGGTACATATGTTCCATACATTAAATTCTAATTTTAAGCGGAGTTTGAAATTTATAGGTTAATATTATAGGGAGTTACGGGGTGTTATGTGTGCGTGCCTCCTGATATGACTTTTGTCCCTTTTTCAGCCATTATTCGCTCTTTAACAAAGAAAAATATTTCTTTTGTCATATAGAACACTTTATTCGCTTTAAAATATTGAAAAGAAGCTAAAAAAATAATATAAATTAAAATAAATAAATAAATAAAAATTATACGAAATGTATCCGTTTATTAGCTATTATTCGCTATTTCCCGAAGAAAAAATAGTTATTTTTTATATACAGAACACTTGATTCAGGTTAAAATATAAGAAAATATATTAAAAAAAATAATATAAAGAAAAGAAAAAATTTGAATGTCGGCCCTCGCAGGGCTACGAACCCATTGCCCCCGGAACACCAAACCTGACTTGCCACACAGCTTTACCAACTGCGCCATGATTCACATGCCTGGCCGCAAATATTTCGCTAAAAACGCCTCCTCCCGGTCAGTAAACAAAACTTATTTTGGCAGATTGTGGGCCCACTAATTGGTATATAAAAAATCCTTCGGTACATATGTTCCATACATTAAATTCTAATTTTAGGCGGAGTTTGAAATTTATAGGTTAATATTATAGGGAGTTACGGGGTGTTATGTGTGCGTGCCTCCTGATATGACTTTTGTCCCTTTTTCAGCCATTATTCGCTCTTTAACAAAGAAAAATATTTCTTTTGTCATATAGAAAACTTTATTCGCTTTAAAATATTGAAAAAAAGTTAAATAAACAATTTAAATTAAAATAAATAAATGAATAAAATTTATCAGAAATTTATCCGATTATTAGCTATTACTCGCTATTTAACAATGAAAAAATAGTTTTTTTTAATACACAGAACACTTGATTCACATTAAAATATAAAAAAATTTATAAAAAAAAATAATATAAAAAAAAGAAAATATTTGAATGTCGACCGTCGCAGGGTTTCGAACCCATAGCCCCTGGGACAACAAATCTGACTTGCCACACATCTTTACCAACTGCGCCATGATTCACATGCCTGCCCGCAAATATTTAGCTAAAAACGCCTCCTCCCGGTCAGTAAACAAAACTTATTTTGGCAGATTGTGGGCCCACTAATTGGTATATAAAAAAATCCTTCGGTACATATGTTCCATACATTAAATTTTAATTTTAGGCGGAGTTTGAAATTTATAGGTTAATATTATAGGGAGTTACGGGGTGTTATGTGTGCGTGCCTTCTGATATGACTTTTGTCCCTTTTTCAGCCATTATTCGCTCTTCAACAAAGAAAAATATTTCTTTTGTCATATAGAACACTTTATTCACTTTAAAATATTAAAAAGAAGCTAAAAAAATAATATAAATTAAAATAAATAAATAAATAAAAACTATCCGAAATGTATCCGTTTATTAGCTATTATTCGCTATTTCCCAAAGAAAAAATAGTTATTTTTTATATACAGAACACTTGATTCAGGTTAAAATATAAGAAAATATATTAAAAAAAATAATATAAAGAAAAGAAAAAATTTGAATGTCGGCCCTCGCAGGGCTACGAACCCATAGCCCCCGGGACACCAAACCTGACTTGCCACACAGCTTTACCAACTGCGCCATGATTCACATGCCTGCCCGCGAATATTTAGCATGAAACGCCTCCTCCCGGTCAGTAAACAAAACTTATTTTGGCAGATTGTGGGCCCACTAATTGGTATATAAAAAGATCCTTCGGTACATATGTTCCATACATTAAATTCTAATTTTAGGCGGAGTTTTAAATTTATAGGTTAATATTATAGGGAGTTACGGCGTGTTATGTGTGCGTGACTCCTGATATGACTTTTGTCCCTTTTTCAGCCATTATTCGCTCTTTAACAAAGAAAAATATTTCTTTTGTCATATAGAACACTTTATTCGCTTTAAAATATTGAAAAGAAGCTAAAAAAATAATATAAATTAAAATAAATAAATAAATAAAAATTATCCGAAATGAATCCGTTTATTAGCTATTATTCGCTATTTCCCAAAGAAAAAATAGTTATTTTTTATATACAGAACACTAGATTCAGGTTAAAATATAAGAAAATATATTAAAAAAAATAATATAAAGAAAAGAAATAATTTGAATGTCGGCCCTCGCAGGGCTACGAACCCATAGCCCCCGGGACACCAAACCTGACTTGCCACACAGCTTTACCAACTGCGCCATGATTCACATGCCTGCCCGCGAATTTTTAGCTTAAAACGCCTCCTCCCGGTCAGTAAACAAAACTTATTTTGGCAGATTGTGGGCCCACTAATTGGTATATAAAAAAATCCTTCGGTACATATGTTCCATACATTAAATTCTAATTTTAGGCGGAGTTTGAAATTTATAGGTTAATATTATAGGGAGTTACGGGGTGTTATGTGTGCGTGCCTCCTGATATGACTTTTGTCCCTTTTTCAGCCATTATTCGCTCTTTAACAAAGAAAAATATTTTTTTTGTCATATAGAGCACTTTATTCGCTTTAAAATATTAAAAAGAAGCTAAAAAAATAATATAAATTAAAATAAATAAGTAAATAAAAACTATCCGAAATGTATCCGTTTATTAGCTATTATTCGCTATTTCCCAAAGAAAAAATAGTTATTTTTTATATACAGAACACTTGATTCAGGTTAAAATATAAGAAAATATATTAAAAAAAATAATATAAAGGAAAGAAAAAATTTGAATGTCGGCCCTCGCAGGGCTACGAACCCATAGCCCCCGGGACACCAAACCTGACTTGCCACACAGCTTTACCAACTGCGCCATGATTCACTTGCCTGCCCGCAAATATTTAGCTAAAAACGCCTCCTCCCGGTCAGTAAACAAAACTTATTTTGGCGGATTGTGGGCCCACTAATTGGTATATAAAAAAATCCTTCGGTACATATGTTCCATACGTTAAATTCTAATTTTAGGCGGAGTTTGAAATTTATAGGTTAATATTATAGGGCGTTACGGGGTGTTATGTGTGCGTGCCTCCTGATATGACTTTTGTCCCTTTTTCAGCCATTATTCGCTCTTTAACAAAGAAAAATATTTCTTTCCTCATATAGAACACTTTATTCGCTTTAAAATATTGAAAAAAAGTTAAATAAACAATATAAATTAAAATAAATAAATGAGTAAAATTTATCAGAAATTTATCCGATTATTAGCTATTATTCGCTATTTAACAAAGAAAAAATAGTTTTTTTTAATACACAGAACACTTGATTCACATTAAAATATAAAAAAATTTATAAAAAAAAAATAATATAAAAAAAAGAAAAGATTTGAATGTCGACCGTCGCAGGGTTTCGAACCCATAGCCCCTGGGACACCAAATCTGACTTGCCACACAGCTTTACCAACTACGCCATGATTCACATGCCTGCCCGCGAATATTTAGCATGAAACGCCTCCTCCCGGTCAGTAAACAAAACTTATTTTGGCAGATTGTGGGCCCACTAATTGGTATATAAAAAAATCCTTCGGTACATATGTTCCATACATTAAATTCTAATTTTAGGCGGAGTTTTAAATTTATAGGTTAATATTATAGGGAGTTACGGCGTGTTATGTGTGCGTGACTCCTGATATGACTTTTGTCCCTTTTTCAGCCATTATTCGCTCTTTAACAAAGAAAAATATTTCTTTTGTCATATAGAACACTTTATTCGCTTTAAAATATTGAAAAGAAGCTAAAAAAATAATATAAATTAAAATAAATAAATAAATAAAAATTATCCGAAATGAATCCGTTTATTAGCTATTATTCGCTATTTCCCAAAGAAAAAATAGTTATTTTTTATATACAGAACACTAGATTCAGGTTAAAATATAAGAAAATATATTAAAAAAAATAATATAAAGAAAAGAAATAATTTGAATGTCGGCCCTCGCAGGGCTACGAACCCATAGCCCCCGGGACACCAAACCTGACTTGCCACACAGCTTTACCAACTGCGCCATGATTCACATGCCTGCCCGCGAATTTTTAGCTTAAAACGCCTCCTCCCGGTCAGTAAACAAAACTTATTTTGGCAGATTGTGGGCCCACTAATTGGTATATAAAAAAATCCTTCGGTACATATGTTCCATACATTAAATTCTAATTTTAGGCGGAGTTTGAAATTTATAGGTTAATATTATAGGGAGTTACGGGGTGTTATGTGTGCGTGCCTCCTGATATGACTTTTGTCCCTTTTTCAGCCATTATTCGCTCTTTAACAAAGAAAAATATTTTTTTTGTCATATAGAGCACTTTATTCGCTTTAAAATATTAAAAAGAAGCTAAAAAAATAATATAAATTAAAATAAATAAATAAATAAAAACTATCCGAAATGTATCCGTTTATTAGCTATTATTCGCTATTTCCCATAGAAAAAATAGTTATTTTTTATATACAGAACACTTGATTCAGGTTAAAATATAAGAAAATATATTAAAAAAAATAATATAAAGGAAAGAAAAAATTTGAATGTCGGCCCTCGCAGGGCTACGAACCCATAGCCCCCGGGACACCAAACCTGACTTGCCACACAGCTTTACCAACTGCGCCATGATTCACTTGCCTGCCCGCAAATATTTAGCTAAAAACGCCTCCTCCCGGTCAGTAAACAAAACTTATTTTGGCGGATTGTGGGCCCACTAATTGGTATATAAAAAAATCCTTCGGTACATATGTTCCATACGTTAAATTCTAATTTTAGGCGGAGTTTGAAATTTATAGGTTAATATTATAGGGCGTTACGGGGTGTTATGTGTGCGTGCCTCCTGATATGACTTTTGTCCCTTTTTCAGCCATTATTCGCTCTTTAACAAAGAAAAATATTTCTTTCCTCATATAGAACACTTTATTCGCTTTAAAATATTGAAAAAAAGTTAAATAAACAATATAAATTAAAATAAATAAATGAGTAAAATTTATCAGAAATTTATCCGATTATTAGCTATTATTCGCTATTTAACAAAGAAAAAATAGTTTTTTTTAATACACAGAACACTTGATTCACATTAAAATATAAAAAAATTTATAAAAAAAATAATATAAAAAAAAGAAAAGATTTGAATGTCGACCGTCGCAGGGTTTCGAACCCATAGCCCCTGGGACACCAAATCTGACTTGCCACACAGCTTTACCAACTACGCCATGATTCACATGCCTGCCCGCAAATATTTAGCTAAAAACGCCTCCTCCCGGTCAGTAAACAAAACTTATTTTGGCAGATTGTGGGCCCACTAATTGGTATATAAAAAAATCCTTCGGTACATATGTTCCATACATTAAATTCTAATTTTAGGCGGAGTTTGAAATTTATAGGTTAATATTATAGAGAGTTACGGGGTGTTATGTGTGCGTGCCTCCTGATATGACTTTTGTCCCTTTTTCAGCCATTATTCGCTCTTTAACAAAGAAAAATATTTCTTTTGTCATATAGAACACTTTATTCGCTTTAAAATATTAAAAAGAAGCTAAAACAATAATATAAATTAAAATAAATAAATAAATAAAAACTATCCGAAATGTATCCGTCTATTAGCTATTATTCGCTATTTCCCAAAGAAAAAATAGTTATTTTTTATATACAGAACACTTGATTCAGGTTAAAATATAAGAAAATATATTAAAAAAAATAATATAAAGAAAAGAAAAAATTTGAATGTCGGCCCTCGCAGGGCTACGAACCCATAGCCCCCGGGACACCAAACCTGACATGCCACACAGCTTTACCAACTGCGCCGTGATTCACATGCCTGCCCGCGAATATTTAGCTTAAAACGCCTCCTCCCGGTCAGTAAACAAAACTTATTTTGGCAGAATGTGGGCCCACTAATTGGTATATAAAAAAATCCTTCGGTACATATGTTCCATACATTAAGTTCTAATTTTAGGCGGAGTTTGAAATTTATAGGTTAATATTATAGGGAGTTACGGGGTGTTATGTGTGCGTGCCTCCTGATATGACTTTTGTCCCTTTTTCAGCAATTATTCGCTCTTTAACAAAGAAAAATATTTCTTTTGTCATATAGAACACTTTATTCGCTTTAAAATATTGAAAAGAAGCTAAAAAAATAATATAAATTAAAATAAATAAATAAATAAAAATTATCCGAAATGTATCCGTTTATTAGCTTTTATTCGCTATTTCCCAAAGAAAAAATAGTTATTTTTTACATACAGAACACTAGATTCAGGTTAAAATATAAGAAAATATATTTAAAAAAATAATGTAAAGAAAAGAAAAAATTTGAATGTCGGCCCTCGCAGGGCTACGAACCCATAGCCCCCGGGACACCAAACCTGACTTGCCACACAGCTTTACCAACTGCGCCATGATTCACATGCCTGCCCGCGAATATTTAGCTTAAAACGCCTCCTCCCGGTCAGTAAACAAAACTTATTTTGGCAGATTGTGGGCCCACTAATTGGTATATAAAAAAATCCTTCGGTACATATGTTCCATACATTAAATTCTAATTTTAGGCTGAGTTTGAAATTTATAGGTTAATATAACAGGGAGTTACAGGGTGTTATGTGTGCGTACCTCCTGATATGACTTTTGTCCCTTTTTCAGCCATTATTCGTTCTTTATCAAAGAAAAATATTTCTTTTTTCTTATAGAACACTTTATTCGCTATAAAATATTGAAAAGAAGCTAAAAAAATTATATAAATTAAAATAAATAAATAAATAAAAACTATCAGAAATTTATCCGATTATTAGCTATTATTCGCTATTTCCCAAAGAAAAAAATTTTTTTTTTTATATAAACTTGATTCACATTAAAATATAAAAAAATATATTTTAAAAAAAATTAGAATGTCGACCGTCGCAGGGTTTCGAACCCATAGCTCCCGGGACACCAAATCTAACTTGCCACACAGCTTTACCAACTGCGCCATGATTCACATGCCTGAACGCGAATATTTAGCTTAAAACGCCTCCTCCTCGTCAGTAAACAACATTTGTTTTGGTAGATTGTGGGCCCACAAATTGGTATATAAAAAAATCCTTCGATACATATGTTCCATACATTAAATTCTAATTTTAGGCGGAGTTTGAAATTTATAGGTTAATATTATAGGGAGTTACGGGGTGTTATGTGTGCGTGCCTCCTGATATGACTTTTGTCCCTTTTTCAGCCATTATTCGCTCTTTAACAAAGAAAAATATTTTTTTTGTCATATAGAGCACTTTATTCGCTTTAAAATATTAAAAAGAAGCTAAAAAAATAATATAAATTAAAATAAATAAATAAATAAAAACTATCCGAAATGTATCCGTTTATTAGCTATTATTCGCTATTTCCCAAAGAAAAAATAGTTATTTTTTATATACAGAACACTTGATTCAGGTTAAAATATAAGAAAATATATTAAAAAAAATAATATAAAGAAAAGAAAAAATTTGAATGTCTGCCCTCGCAGGGCTACGAACCCATAGCCCCCGGGACACCAAACCTGACTTGCCACACAGCTTTACCAACTGCGCCATGATTCACATGCCTGCCCGCAAATATTTAGCTAAAAACGCCTCCTCCCGGTCAGTAAACAAAACTTATTTTGGCAGATTGTGGGCCCTCTAATTGGTATATAAAAAATTCCTTCGGTACATATGTTCCATACATTAAATTCTAATTTTAGGCGGAGTTTGAAATTTATAGGTTAATATTATAGGGAGTTACGGGGTGTTATGTGTGCGTGCCTCCTGATATGACTTTTGTCCCTTTTTCAGCCATTATTCGCTCTTTAATAAAGAAAAATATTTCTTTCCTCATATAGAACACTTTATTCAATTTAAAATATTGAAAAAAAGTTAAATAAACAATTTAAATTAAAATAAATAAATGAATAAAATTTATCAGAAATTTATCCGATTATTAGCTATTATTCGTTATTTAACAAAGAAAAAATAGTTTTTTTTAATACACAGAACACTTGATTCACATTAAAATACAAAAAAATTTATAAAAAAAAATAATATAAAAAAATGAAAAGATTTGAATGTCGACCGTCGCAGGGTTTCGAACCCATAGCCCCTGGGACACCAAATCTGACTTGCCACACATCTTCACCAACTGCGCCATGATTCACATGCCTGCCCGCAAATATTTAGCTAAAAACGCCTCCTCCCGGTCAGTAAACAAAACTTATTTTGGCAGATTGAGGGCCCACTAATTGGTATATAAAAAAATCCTTCGGTACATATGTTCCATACATTAAATTCTAATTTTAGGCGGAGTTTGAAATTTATAGGTTAATATTATAGGGAGTTACGGGGTGTTATGTGTGCGTGCCTCCTGATATGACTTTTGTCCCTTTTTCAGCCATTATTCGCTCTTTAACAAAGAAAAATATTTCTTTTGTCATATAGAACACTTTATACACTTTAAAATATTAAAAAGAAGCTAAAAAAATAATATAAATTAAAATAAATAAATAAATAAAAACTATCCGAAATGTATCCGCTTATTAGCTATTATTCGCTATTTCCCAAAGAAAAAATAGTTATTTTTTATATACAGAACACTTGATTCAGGTTAAAATATAAGAAAATATATTTAAAAAAATAATATAAAGAAAAGAAAAAATTTGAATGTCGGCCCTCGCAGGGCTACGAACCCATAGCCCCCGGGACACCAAACCTGACTTGCCACACAGCTTTACCAACTGCGCCATGATTCACATGCCTGCCCGCGAATATTTAGCTTGAAACGCTTCCTCCCGGTCAGTAAACAAAACGTATTTTGGCAGATTGTGGGCCCACTAATTGGTATATAAAAAAATCCTTCGGTACATATGTTCCATACATTAAATTCTAATTTTAGGCGGAGTTTGAAATTTATAGGTTAATATTATAGGGAGTTGCGGCGTGTTATGTGTGCGTGCCTCCTGATATGACTTTTGTCCCTTTTTCAGCCATTATTCGCTCTTTAACAAAGAAAAATATTTCTTTTGTCATATAGAACACTTTATTCGCTTTAAAATATTGAAAAGAAGCTAAAAAAATAATGTAAATTAAAATAAATAAATAAATAAAAATTATCCGAAATGTATCCGTTTATTAGCTATTATTCGCTATTTCCCAAAGAAAAAATAGTTATTTTTTATATACAGAACACTAGATTCAGGTTAAAATATAAGAAAATATATTAAAAAAAAATAATATAAAGAAAAGAAAAAATTTGAATGTCGGCCCTTGCAGGGCTACGAACCCATAGCCCCCCGGACACCAAACCTGACTTGCCACACAGCTTTACCAACTGCGCCATGATTCACATGCCTGCCCGCGTATATTTAGCTTAAAACGCCTCCTCCCGGTCAGTAAACAAAACTTATTTTGGCAGATTGTGGGCCCACTAATTGGTATATAAAAAAATCCTTCGGTACATATGTTCCATACATTAAATTCTAATTTTAGGCGGAGTTTGAAATTTATAGGTTAATATTATAGGGAGTTACGGGATGTTATGTGTGCGTGCCTCCTGATATGACTTTTGTCCCTTTTTCAGCCATTATTCGCTCTTTAACAAAGAAAAATATTTCTTTCCTCATATAGAACACTTTATTCAATTTAAAATATTGAAAAAAAGTTAAATAAACAATTTAAATTAAAATAAATAAATGAATAAAATTTATCAGAAATTTATCCGATTATTAGCTATTATTCGTTATTTAACAAAGAAAAAATAGTTTTTTTTAATACACAGAACACTTGATTCACATTAAAATATAAAAAAATTTATAAAAAAAAATAATATGAAAAAATGAAAAGATTTGAATGTCGACCGTCGCAGGGTTTCGAACCCATAGCCCCTGGGACACCAAATCTGACTTGCCACACATCTTTACCAACTGCGCCATGATTCACATGCCTGCCCGCAAATATTTAGCTAAAAACGCCTCCTCCCGGTCAGTAAACAAAACTTATTTTGGCAGATTGAGGGCCCACTAATTGGTATATAAAAAAATCCTTCGGTACATATGTTCCATACATTAAATTCTAATTTTAGGCGGAGTTTGAAATTTATAGGTTAATATTATAGGGAGTTACGGGGTGTTATGTGTGCGTGCCTCCTGATATGACTTTTGTCCCTTTTTCAGCCATTATTCGCTCTTTAACAAAGAAAAATATTTCTTTTGTCATATAGAACACTTTATACACTTTAAAATATTAAAAAGATGCTAAAAAAATAATATAAATTAAAATAAATAAATAAATAAAAACTATCCGAAATGTATCCGCTTATTAGCTATTATTCGCTATTTCCCAAAGAAAAAATAGTTATTTTTTATATACAGAACACTTGATTCAGGTTAAAATATAAGAAAATATATTTAAAAAAATAATATAAAGAAAAGAAAAAATTTGAATGTCGGCCCTCGCAGGGCTACGAACCCATAGCCCCCGGGACACCAAACCTGACTTGCCACACAGCTTTACCAACTGCGCCATGATTCACATGCCTTCCCGCGAATATTTAGCTTGAAACGCTTCCTCCCGGTCAGTAAACAAAACGTATTTTGGCAGATTGTGGGCCCACTAATTGGTATATAAAAAAATCCTTCGGTACATATGTTCCATACATTAAATTCTAATTTTAGGCGGAGTTTGAAATTTATAGGTTAATATTATAGAGAGTTGCGGCGTGTTATGTGTGCGTGCCTCCTGATATGACTTTTGTCCCTTTTTCAGCCATTATTCGCTCTTTAACAAAGAAAAATATTTCTTTTGTCATATAGAACACTTTATTCGCTTTAAAATATTGAAAAGAAGCTAAAAAAATAATGTAAATTAAAATAAATAAATAAATAAAAATTATCCGAAATGTATCCGTTTATTAGCTATTATTCGCTATTTCCCAAAGAAAAAATAGTTATTTTTTATATACAGAACACTAGATTCAGGTTAAAATATAAGAAAATATATTAAAAAAAAATAATATAAAGAAAAGAAAAAATTTGAATGTCGTCCCTTGCAGGGCTACGAACCCATAGCCCCCCGGACACCAAACCTGACTTGCCACACAGCTTTACCAACTGCGCCATGATTCACATGCCTGCCCGCGAATATTTAGCTTAAAACGCCTCCTCCCGGTCAGTAAACAAAATTTATTTTGGCAGATTGTGGGCCCGCTAATTGGCATATAAAAAAATCCTTCGGTACATATGTTCCATACATTAAATTCTAATTTTAGGCGGAGTTTGAAATTTATAGGTTAATATTATAGGGAGTTGCGGCGTGTTATGTGTGCGTGCCTCCTGATATGACTTTTGTCCCTTTTTCAGCCATTATTCGCTCTTTAACAAAGAAAAATATTTCTTTTGTCATATAGAACACTTTATTCGCTTTAAAATATTGAAAAGAAGCTAAAAAAATAATGTAAATTAAAATAAATAAATAAATAAAAATTATCCGAAATGTATCCGTTTATTAGCTATTATTCGCTATTTCCCAAAGAAAAAATAGTTATTTTTTATATACAGAACACTAGATTCAGGTTAAAATATAAGAAAATATATTAAAAAAAAATAATATAAAGAAAAGAAAAAATTTGAATGTCGGCCCTTGCAGGGCTACGAACCCATAGCCCCCCGGACACCAAACCTGACTTGCCACACAGCTTTACCAACTGCGCCATGATTCACATGCCTGCCCGCGTATATTTAGCTTAAAACGCCTCCTCCCGGTCAGTAAACAAAACTTATTTTGGCAGATTGTGGGCCCACTAATTGGTATATAAAAAAATCCTTCGGTACATATGTTCCATACATTAAATTCTAATTTTAGGCGGAGTTTGAAATTTATAGGTTAATATTATAGGGAGTTACGGGATGTTATGTGTGCGTGCCTCCTGATATGACTTTTGTCCCTTTTTCAGCCATTATTCGCTCTTTAACAAAGAAAAATATTTCTTTCCTCATATAGAACACTTTATTCAATTTAAAATATTGAAAAAAAGTTAAATAAACAATTTAAATTAAAATAAATAAATGAATAAAATTTATCAGAAATTTATCCGATTATTAGCTATTATTCGTTATTTAACAAAGAAAAAATAGTTTTTTTTAATACACAGAACACTTGATTCACATTAAAATATAAAAAAATTTATAAAAAAAAATAATATGAAAAAATGAAAAGATTTGAATGTCGACCGTCGCAGGGTTTCGAACCCATAGCCCCTGGGACACCAAATCTGACTTGCCACACATCTTTACCAACTGCGCCATGATTCACATGCCTGCCCGCAAATATTTAGCTAAAAACGCCTCCTCCCGGTCAGTAAACAAAACTTATTTTGGCAGATTGAGGGCCCACTAATTGGTATATAAAAAAATCCTTCGGTACATATGTTCCATACATTAAATTCTAATTTTAGGCGGAGTTTGAAATTTATAGGTTAATATTATAGGGAGTTACGGGGTGTTATGTGTGCGTGCCTCCTGATATGACTTTTGTCCCTTTTTCAGCCATTATTCGCTCTTTAACAAAGAAAAATATTTCTTTTGTCATATAGAACACTTTATACACTTTAAAATATTAAAAAGATGCTAAAAAAATAATATAAATTAAAATAAATAAATAAATAAAAACTATCCGAAATGTATCCGCTTATTAGCTATTATTCGCTATTTCCCAAAGAAAAAATAGTTATTTTTTATATACAGAACACTTGATTCAGGTTAAAATATAAGAAAATATATTTAAAAAAATAATATAAAGAAAAGAAAAAATTTGAATGTCGGCCCTCGCAGGGCTACGAACCCATAGCCCCCGGGACACCAAACCTGACTTGCCACACAGCTTTACCAACTGCGCCATGATTCACATGCCTTCCCGCGAATATTTAGCTTGAAACGCTTCCTCCCGGTCAGTAAACAAAACGTATTTTGGCAGATTGTGGGCCCACTAATTGGTATATAAAAAAATCCTTCGGTACATATGTTCCATACATTAAATTCTAATTTTAGGCGGAGTTTGAAATTTATAGGTTAATATTATAGAGAGTTGCGGCGTGTTATGTGTGCGTGCCTCCTGATATGACTTTTGTCCCTTTTTCAGCCATTATTCGCTCTTTAACAAAGAAAAATATTTCTTTTGTCATATAGAACACTTTATTCGCTTTAAAATATTGAAAAGAAGCTAAAAAAATAATGTAAATTAAAATAAATAAATAAATAAAAATTATCCGAAATGTATCCGTTTATTAGCTATTATTCGCTATTTCCCAAAGAAAAAATAGTTATTTTTTATATACAGAACACTAGATTCAGGTTAAAATATAAGAAAATATATTAAAAAAAAATAATATAAAGAAAAGAAAAAATTTGAATGTCGTCCCTTGCAGGGCTACGAACCCATAGCCCCCCGGACACCAAACCTGACTTGCCACACAGCTTTACCAACTGCGCCATGATTCACATGCCTGCCCGCGAATATTTAGCTTAAAACGCCTCCTCCCGGTCAGTAAACAAAATTTATTTTGGCAGATTGTGGGCCCGCTAATTGGCATATAAAAAAATCCTTCGGTACATATGTTCCATACATTAAATTCTAATTTTAGGCGGAGTTTGAAATTTATAGGTTAATATTATAGGGAGTTACGGGGTGTTATGTGTGCGTGCCTCCTGATATGACTTTTGTCCCTTTTTCATCCATTATTCGCTCTTTAACAAAGAAAAATATTTCTTTTGTCATATAGAACACTTTATTCGCTTTAAAATATTAAAAAGAAGCTAAAAAAATAATATAAATTAAAATAAATAAATAAATTAAAACTATCCGAAATGTATCCGTTTATTAGCTATTATTCGCTATTTCCCAAAGAAAAAATAGTTATTTTTTATATACAGAACACTTGATTCAGGTTAAAATATAAGAAAATATATTAAAAAAATAATATAAAGAAAAGAAAAAATTTGAATGTCGGCCCTCGCAGGGCTACGAACCCATAGCCCCCGGGACACCAAACCTGACTTGCCACACAGCTTTACCAACTGCGCCATGATTCACATGCCTGCCCGCAAATATTTAGCTAAAAACGCCTCCTCCCGGTCAGTAAACAAAACTTATTTTGGCAGATTGTGGGCCCTCTAATTGGTATATAAAAAATTCCTTCGGTACATATGTTCCATACATTAAATTCTAATTTTAGGCGGAGTTTGAAATTTATAGGTTAATATTATAGGGAGTTACGGGGTGTTATGTGTGCGTGCCTCCTGATATGACTTTTGTCCCTTTTTCAGCCATTATTCGCTCTTTAACAAGGAAAAATATTTCTTTCCTCATATAGAACACTTTATTCAATTTAAAATATTGAAAAAAAGTTAAATAAACAATTTAAATTAAAATAAATAAATGAATAAAATTTATCAGAAATTTATCCGATTATTAGCTATTATTCGTTATTTAACAAAGAAAAAATAGTTTTTTTTAATACACAGAACACTTGATTCACATTAAAATATAAAAAAATTTATAAAAAAAAATAATATGAAAAAATGAAAAGATTTGAATGTCGACCGTCGCAGGGTTTCGAACCCATAGCCCCTGGGACACCAAATCTGACTTGCCACACATCTTTACCAACTGCGCCATGATTCACATGCCTGCCCGCAAATATTTAGCTAAAAACGCCTCCTCCCGGTCAGTAAACAAAACTTATTTTGGCAGATTGAGGGCCCACTAATTGGTATATAAAAAAATCCTTCGGTACATATGTTCCATACATTAAATTCTAATTTTAGGCGGAGTTTGAAATTTATAGGTTAATATTATAGGGAGTTACGGGGTGTTATGTGTGCGTGCCTCCTGATATGACTTTTGTCCCTTTTTCAGCCATTATTCGCTCTTTAACAAAGAAAAATATTTCTTTTGTCATATAGAACACTTTATACACTTTAAAATATTAAAAAGATGCTAAAAAAATAATATAAATTAAAATAAATAAATAAATAAAAACTATCCGAAATGTATCCGCTTATTAGCTATTATTCGCTATTTCCCAAAGAAAAAATAGTTATTTTTTATATACAGAACACTTGATTCAGGTTAAAATATAAGAAAATATATTTAAAAAAATAATATAAAGAAAAGAAAAAATTTGAATGTCGGCCCTCGCAGGGCTACGAACCCATAGCCCCCGGGACACCAAACCTGACTTGCCACACAGCTTTACCAACTGCGCCATGATTCACATGCCTTCCCGCGAATATTTAGCTTGAAACGCTTCCTCCCGGTCAGTAAACAAAACGTATTTTGGCAGATTGTGGGCCCACTAATTGGTATATAAAAAAATCCTTCGGTACATATGTTCCATACATTAAATTCTAATTTTAGGCGGAGTTTGAAATTTATAGGTTAATATTATAGAGAGTTGCGGCGTGTTATGTGTGCGTGCCTCCTGATATGACTTTTGTCCCTTTTTCAGCCATTATTCGCTCTTTAACAAAGAAAAATATTTCTTTTGTCATATAGAACACTTTATTCGCTTTAAAATATTGAAAAGAAGCTAAAAAAATAATGTAAATTAAAATAAATAAATAAATAAAAATTATCCGAAATGTATCCGTTTATTAGCTATTATTCGCTATTTCCCAAAGAAAAAATAGTTATTTTTTATATACAGAACACTAGATTCAGGTTAAAATATAAGAAAATATATTAAAAAAAAATAATATAAAGAAAAGAAAAAATTTGAATGTCGTCCCTTGCAGGGCTACGAACCCATAGCCCCCCGGACACCAAACCTGACTTGCCACACAGCTTTACCAACTGCGCCATGATTCACATGCCTGCCCGCGAATATTTAGCTTAAAACGCCTCCTCCCGGTCAGTAAACAAAATTTATTTTGGCAGATTGTGGGCCCGCTAATTGGCATATAAAAAAATCCTTCGGTACATATGTTCCATACATTAAATTCTAATTTTAGGCGGAGTTTGAAATTTATAGGTTAATATTATAGGGAGTTACGGGGTGTTATGTGTGCGTGCCTCCTGATATGACTTTTGTCCCTTTTTCATCCATTATTCGCTCTTTAACAAAGAAAAATATTTCTTTTGTCATATAGAACACTTTATTCGCTTTAAAATATTAAAAAGAAGCTAAAAAAATAATATAAATTAAAATAAATAAATAAATTAAAACTATCCGAAATGTATCCGTTTATTAGCTATTATTCGCTATTTCCCAAAGAAAAAATAGTTATTTTTTATATACAGAACACTTGATTCAGGTTAAAATATAAGAAAATATATTAAAAAAATAATATAAAGAAAAGAAAAAATTTGAATGTCGGCCCTCGCAGGGCTACGAACCCATAGCCCCCGGGACACCAAACCTGACTTGCCACACAGCTTTACCAACTGCGCCATGATTCACATGCCTGCCCGCAAATATTTAGCTAAAAACGCCTCCTCCCGGTCAGTAAACAAAACTTATTTTCGCAGATTGTGGACCCACTAATTGGTATATAAAAAAATCCTTCGGTATACATATGTTCCATACATTAAATTCCAATTTTAGGCGGAGTTTGAAATTTATAGGTTAATATTATAGGGAGTTACGGGGTGTTATGTGTGCGTGCCTCCCTCCTGATATGACTTTTGTCCCTTTTTCAGCCATTATTCGCTCTTTAACAAAGAAAAATATTTTTTTTGTCATATAGAGCACTTTATTCGCTTTAAAATATTAAAAAGAAGCTAAAAAAATAATATAAATTAAAATAAATAAATAAATTAAAACTATCCGAAATGTATCCGTTTATTAGCTATTATTCGCTATTTCCCAAAGAAAAAATAGTTATTTTTTATATACAGAACACTTGATTCAGGTTAAAATATAAGAAAATATATTAAAAAAAATAATATAAAGAAAAGAAAAAATTTGAATGTCGGCCCTCGCAGGGCTACGAACCCATAGCCCCCGGGACACCAAACCTGACTTGCCACACAGCTTTACCAACTGCGGCATGATTCACATGCCTGCCCGCAAATATTTAGCTAAAAACGCCTCCTCCCGGTCAGTAAACAAAACTTATTTTGGCAGATTGTGGGCCCTCTAATTGGTATATAAAAAATTCCTTCGGTACATATGTTCCATACATTAAATTCTAATTTTAGGCGGAGTTTGAAATTTATAGGTTAATATTATAGGGAGTTACGGGGTGTTATGTGTGCGTGCCTCCTGATATGACTTTTGTCCCTTTTTCAGCCATTATTCGCTCTTTAACAAGGAAAAATATTTCTTTCCTCATATAGAACACTTTATTCAATTTAAAATATTGAAAAAAAGTTAAATAAACAATTTAAATTAAAATAAATAAATGAATAAAATTTATCAGAAATTTATCCGATTATTAGCTATTATTCGTTATTTAACAAAGAAAAAATAGTTTTTTTTAATACACAGAACACTTGATTCACATTAAAATATAAAAAAATTTATAAAAAAAAATAATATAAAAAAATGAAAAGATTTGAATGTCGACCGTCGCAGGGTTTCGAACCCATAGCCCCTGGGACACCAAATCTGACTTGCCACACATCTTTACCAACTGCGCCATGATTCACATGCCTGCCCGCAAATATTTAGCTAAAAACGCCTCCTCCCGGTCAGTAAACAAAACTTATTTTGGCAGATTGAGGGCCCACTAATTGGTATATAAAAAAATCCTTCGGTACATATGTTCCATACATTAAATTCTAATTTTAGGCGGAGTTTGAAATTTATAGGTTAATATTATAGGGAGTTACGGGGTGTTATGTGTGCGTGCCTCCTGATATGACTTTTGTCCCTTTTTCAGCCATTATTCGCTCTTTAACAAAGAAAAATATTTCTTTTGTCATATAGAACACTTTATACACTTTAAAATATTAAAAAGAAGCTAAAAAAATAATATAAATTAAAATAAATAAATAAATAAAAACTATCCGAAATGTATCCGCTTATTAGCTATTATTCGCTATTTCCCAAAGAAAAAATAGTTATTTTTTATATACAGAACACTTGATTCAGGTTAAAATATAAGAAAATATATTAAAAAAAATAATATAAAGAAAAGAAAAAATTAGAATGTCGGCCCTCGCAGGGCTACGAACCCATAGCCCCCGGGACACCAAACCTGACTTGCCACACAGCTTTACCAACTGCGCCATGATTCACATGCCTGCCCGCGAATATTTAGCTTGAAACGCTTCCTCCCGGTCAGTAAACAAAACGTATTTTGGCAGATTGTGGGCCCACTAATTGATATATAAAAAAATCCTTCGGTACATATGTTCCATACATTAAATTCTAATTTTAGGCGGAGTTTGAAATTTATAGGTTAATATTATAGGGAGTTGCGGCGTGTTATGTGTGCGTGCCTCCTGATATGACTTTTGTCCCTTTTTCAGCCATTATTCGCTCTTTAACAAAGAAAAATATTTCTTTTGTCATATAGAACACTTTATTCGCTTTAAAATATTGAAAAGAAGCTAAAAAAATAATGTAAATTAAAATAAATAAATAAATAAAAATTATCCGAAATGTATCCGTTTATTAGCTATTATTCGCTATTTCCCAAAGAAAAAATAGTTATTTTTTATATACAGAACACTAGATTCAGGTTAAAATATAAGAAAATATATTAAAAAAAAATAATATAAAGAAAAGAAAAAATTTGAATGTCGGCCCTTGCAGGGCTACGAACCCATAGCCCCCCGGACACCAAACCTGACTTGCCACACAGCTTTACCAACTGCGCCATGATTCACATGCCTGCCCGCAAATATTTAGCTAAAAACGCCTCCTCCCGGTCAGTAAACAAAACTTATTTTGGCAGATTGTGGACCCACTAATTGGTATATAAAAAAATCCTTCGGTATACATATGTTCCATACATTAAATTCCAATTTTAGGCGGAGTTTGAAATTTATAGGTTAATATTATAGGGAGTTACGGGATGTTATGTGTGCGTGCCTCCTGATATGACTTTTGTCCCTTTTTCAGCCATTATTCGCTCTTTAACAAAGAAAAATATTTCTTTTGTCATGTAGAACACTTTATTCACTTTAAAATATTAAAAAGAAGCTAAAAAAATAATATAATTTAAAATAAATAAATAAATAAAAACTATCCGAAATGTATCCGTTTATTTGCTATTATTCGCTATTTCCCAAAGAAAAAATAGTTATTTTTTATATACAGAACACTTGATTCAGGTTAAAATATAAGAAAATATATTTAAAAAAATAATATAAAGAAAAGAAAAAATTTGAATGTCGGCCCTCGCAGGGCTACGAAGCCATAGCCCCCATGACACCAAACCTGACTTGCCACACAGATTTACCAACTGCGTCATGATTCACAAGCCTGCCCGCGAATATTTAGCTTGAAACGCCTCCTCCCGGTAATTAAACAAAACTTATTTTGGCAGATTGTGGGCCCACTAATTGGTATATAAAAAAATCCTTCGGTACATATGTTCCATACATTAAATTCTAATTTTAGGCGCAGTTTGAAATTTATAGGTTAATATTATAGGGAGTTACGGCGTGTTATGTTTGCGTGCCTCCTGATATGACTTTTGTCCCTTTTTCAGCCATTATTCGCTCTTTAACAAAGAAAATTATTTCTTTTGTCATATAGAGCACTTTATTCGCTTTAAAATATTGAAAAGAAGCTAAAAAAATAATATAAATTAAAATAAATAAATAAATAAAAATTATCCGAAATGTATCCGTTTTGTAGCTATTATTCGCAATTTCCCAAAGAAAAAATAGTTATTTTTAATATACAGAACACTAGATTCAGGTTAAAATATAAGAAAATATATTAAAAAAAATAATATAAAGAAAAGAAATAATTTAAATGTCGGCCCTCGCAGGGCTACGAACCCATAGCCCCCGGGACACCAAACCTGACTTGCCACACAGCTTTACCAACTGCGCCATGATTCACATGCCTGCCCGCGAATATTTAGCTTAAAACGCCTCCTCCCGGTCAGTAAACAAAACTTATTTTGGCAGATTGTGGGCCCACTAATTGGTATATAAAAAAATCCTTCGGTACATATGTTCCATACATTAAATTCTAATTTTAGGCGGAGTTTGAAATTTATAGGTTAATATTATAGGGAGTTACGGGGTGTTATGTGTGCGTGCCTCCTGATATGACTTTTGTCCCTTTTTCAGCCATTATTCGCTCTTTAACAAAGAAAAATATTTTTTTGTCATATAGAACACTTTATTCGCTTTAAAATATTAAAAAGAAGCTAAAAAAATAATATAAATCAAAATAAATAAATAAATAAAAACTATCCGAAATGTATCCGTTTATTAGCTATTATTCGCTATTTCCCAAAGAAAAAATAGTTATTTTTTATATACAGAACACTTGATTCAGGTTAAAATATAAGAAAATATATTTAAAAAAATAATATAAAGAAAAGAAAAGATTTGAATGTCGACCGTCGCAGGGTTTCGAACCCATAGCCCCTGGGACACCAAATCTGACTTGCCACACATCTTTACCAACTGCGCCATGATTCACATGCCTGCCCGCAAATATTTAGCTAAAAACGCCTCCTCCCGGTCAGTAAACAAAACTTATTTTGGCAGATTGTGGGCCCACTAATTGGTATATAAAAAAATCCTTCGGTACATATGTTCCATACGTTAAATTCTAATTTTAGGCGGAGTTTGAAATTTATAGGTTAATATTATAGGGAGTTACGGGGTGTTATGTGTGCGTGCCTCCTGATATGACTTTTGTCCCTTTTTCAGCCATTATTCGCTCTTTAACAAAGAAAAATATTTCTTTTGTCATATAGAACACTTTATTCACTTTAAAATATTAAAAAGAAGCGAAAAAAATAATATAAATTAAAATAAATAAATAAATAAAAACTATCCGAAATGTATCCGTTTATTAACTATTATTCGCTATTTCCCAAAGAAAAAATAGTTATTTTTTATATACAGAACACTTGATTCAGGTTAAAATATAAGAAAATATATTAAAAAAAATAATATAAAGAAAAGAAAAAATTTGAATGTCGGCCCTCGCAGCGCTACGAAGCCATAGCCCCCGGGACACCAAACCTGACTTGCCACACAGCTTTACCAACTGCGCCATGATTCACATGCCTGCCCGCGAATATTTAGCTTGAAACGCCTCCTCCCGGTCAGTAAACAAAACTTATTTTGGCAGATTGTGGGCCCACTAATTGGTATATAAAAAAATCCTTCGGTACATATGTTCCATACATTAAATTCTAATTTTAGGCGGAGTTTGAAATTTATAGGTTAATATTATAGGGAGTTACGGGGTGTTATGTGTGCGTGCCTCCTGATATGACTTTTGTCCCTTTTTCAGCCATTATTCGCTCTTTAACAAAGAAAAATATTTCTTTTGTCATATAGAACACTTTATACACTTTAAAATATTAAAAAGAAGCTAAAAAAATAATATAAATTAAAATAAATAAATAAATAAAAACTATCCGAAATGTATCCGCTTATTAGCTATTATTCGCTATTTCCCAAAGAAAAAATAGTTATTTTTTATATACAGAACACATGATTCAGGTTAAAATATAAGAAAATATATTAAAAAAAATAATATAAAGAAAAGAAAAAATTTGAATGTCGGCCCTCGCAGGGCTACGAACCCATAGCCCCCGGGACACCAAACCTGACTTGCCACACAGCTTTACCAACTGCGCCATGATTCACATGCCTGCCCGCGAATATTTAGCTTGAAACGCTTCCTCCCGGTCAGTAAACAAAACGTATTTTGGCAGATTGTGGGCCCACTAATTGGTATATAAAAAAATCCTTCGGTACATATGTTCCATACATTAAATTCTAATTTTAGGCGGAGTTTGAAATTTATAGGTTAATATTATAGGGAGTTGCGGCGTGTTATGTGTGCGTGCCTCCTGATATGACTTTTGTCCCTTTTTCAGCCATTATTCGCTCTTTTACAAAGAAAAATATTTCTTTTGTCATATAGAACACTTTATTCGCTTTAAAATATTGAAAAGAAGCTAAAAAAATAATGTAAATTAAAATAAATAAATAAATAAAAATTATCCGAAATGTATCCGTTTATTAGCTATTATTCGCTATTTCCCAAAGAAAAAATAGTTATTTTTTATATACAGAACACTAGATTCAGGTTAAAATATAAGAAAATATATTAAAAAAAAATAATATAAAGAAAAGAAAAAATTTGAATGTCGGCCCTTGCAGGGCTACGAACCCATAGCCCCCCGGACACCAAACCTGACTTGCCACACAGCTTTACCAACTGCGCCATGATTCACATGCCTGCCCGCGAATATTTAGCTTAAAACGCCTCCTCCCGGTCAGTAAACAAAACTTATTTTGGCAGATTTTGGGCCCACTAATTGGTATATAAAAAACTCCTTCGGTACATATGTTCCATACATTAAATTCTAATTTTAGGCGGAGTTTGAAATTTATAGGTTAATATTATAGGGAGTTACGGGGTGTTATGTGTGCGTGCCTCCTGATATGACTTTTGTCCCTTTTTCAGCCATTATTCGCTCTTTAACAAAGAAAAATATTTTTTTGTCATATAGAACACTTTATTCGCTTTAAAATATTAAAAAGAAGCTAAAAAAATAATATAAATTAAAATAAATAAATAAATTAAAACTATCCGAAATGTATCCGTTTATTAGCTATTATTCGCTATTTCCCAAAGAAAAAATAGTTATTTTTTATATACAGAACACTTGATTCAGGTTAAAATATAAGAAAATATATTAAAAAAATAATATAAAGAAAAGAAAAAATTTGAATGTCGGCCCTCGCAGGGCTACGAACCCATAGCCCCCGGGACACCAAACCTGACTTGCCACACAGCTTTACCAACTGCGCCATGATTCACATGCCTGCCCGCAAATATTTAGCTAAAAACGCCTCCTCCCGGTCAGTAAACAAAACTTATTTTGGCAGATTGTGGACCCACTAATTGGTATATAAAAAAATCCTTCGGTATACATATGTTCCATACATTAAATTCCAATTTTAGGCGGAGTTTGAAATTTATAGGTTAATATTATAGGGAGTTACGGGATGTTATGTGTGCGTGCCTCCGGATATGACTTTTGTCCCTTTTTCAGCCATTATTCGCTCTTTAACAAAGAAAAATATTTCTTTTGTCATGTAGAACACTTTATTCACTTTAAAATATTAAAAAGAAGCTAAAAAAATAATATAAATTAAAATAAATAAATAAATAAAAACTATCCGAAATGTATCCGTTTATTTGCTATTATTCGCTATTTCCCAAAGAAAAAATAGTTATTTTTTATATACAGAACACTTGATTCAGGTTAAAATATAAGAAAATATATTAAAAAAAATAATATAAAGAAAAGAAAAGATTTGAATGTCGACCGTCGCAGGGTTTCGAACCCATAGCCCCTGGGACACCAAATCTGACTTGCCACACATCTTTACCAACTGCGCCATGATTCACATGCCTGCCCGCAAATATTTAGCTAAAAACGCCTCCTCCCGGTCAGTAAACAAAACTTATTTTGGCAGATTGTGGGCCCACTAATTGGTATATAAAAAAATCCTTCGGTACATATGTTCCATACATTAAATTCTAATTTTAGGCGGAGTTTGAAATTTATAGGTTAATATTATAGGGAGTTACGGGGTGTTATGTGTGCGTGCCTCCTGATATGACTTTTGTCCCTTTTTCAGCCATTATTCGCTCTTTAACAAAGAAAAATATTTCTTTTGTCATATAGAACACTTTATTCACTTTAAAATATTAAAAAGAAGCGAAAAAAATAATATAAATTAAAATAAATAAATAAATAAAAACTGTCCGAAATGTATCCGTTTATTAGCTATTATTCGCTATTTCCCATAGAAAAAATAGTTTTTTTTAATACACAGAACACTTGATTCACATTAAAATATAAAAAAATTTATAAAAAAAAATAATATAAAAAAAAGAAAAGATTTTTAATGTCGACCGTCGCAGGGTTTCGAACCCATAGCCCCTGGGACACCAAATCTGACTTGCCACACATCTTTACCAACTGCGCCATGATTCACATGCCTGCCCGCAAATATTTAGCTAAAAACGCCTCCTCCCGGTCAGTAAACAAAACTTATTTTGGCAGATTGTGGGCCCACTAATTGGTATATAAAAAAATCCTTCGGTACATATGTTCCATACATTAAATTCTAATTTTAGGCGGAGTTTGAAATTTATAGGTTAATATTATAGGGAGTTACGGGGTGTTATGTGTGCGTGCCTCCTGATATGACTTTTGTCCCTTTTTCAGCCATTATTCGCTCTTTAACAAAGAAAAATATTTCTATTGTCATATAGAACTTTTTATTCACTTTAAAATATTAAAAAGTAGCTAAAAAAATAATATAAATTAAAATAAATAAATAAATAAAAACTATCCGAAATGTATCCGTTTATTAGCTATTATTCGCTATTTCCCAAAGAAAAAATAGTTATTTTTTATATACAGAACTCTTGATTCAGTTTAAAATATCAAAAAATATGTTAAAAAAAAATGATATAAAGAAAGGAAAAAATTTGAATGTCGACCCTTGCAGGGTTTCGAACCCATGGCCCCCGGGACAACAAATATAACTTGCCACACAGCTTTACCGAATGCACCATGATTCACATGCCTGCGCCGCGAATATTTAGCTTAAAACACCTTCTCCCGATATGTAAACAAAACTTATTTTGGCAGATTGCGGGCCCACTAATTAGTATATAAAAAAAATCCTTCGGTACAATTGTTCGATACATTAAATTCTAATTTTGGGCGGAGTTTGAAATTTATATGTTAATATTATAGGGAGTTACGGGTTGCGATGTGTGCGTGCCTCCTGATGTGACTTCTGTCCCGTTTTCTGCATTTATTCGCTCTTAACAAAGAAAAGTATTTCTTTTCTAATATAGAACACTTTATTTGCTTTAAAATATTGAAAAGAAGTTAAAAAAATAATATGAATTGAAATAAATAACTAAATAAAATTATCCGAAATTTATCCGTTTATTAGCTATTTCCCAAAGAAAAAATAGTTTTTTTTTTATATACAGAACACCATATTTTTTTACATACAGTTCACGTTAAAATATCAAAAAATATATTTAAAAAAATAATATTAAAAAAAAGAAAAAATTTGAATGTCGACCATCGAATGACGATCGTTGCCTATAATAAATGTATTTTTATTATAGGCAACTTTGCTTTTTTTATCTTTGTATTTTTAAGGAATTATTAGCATGCATAGATTCCTCAACAGGAAGAAACATTTTTGGTGCAACTTTTATCCACATATTTTTTTTCACTCTTATTACAGAGAAGGTAATAGATCCCAAAAATACACTGGAATCATGCGCAGAACATAAAGCTTGTAATAATTGATAGACTGCAAATAAAGGTTGAACAGTTGATCCACCAATTATGTGAGGACTGAAATATCAAAGAACTGTTGATTTGTTCACATAACAGAAGAGCATAATTAGAACTACACGAAAGGTTTGCAAACAGTTAGTGTCTCTGCAACAAATTTATTTCGTATTACTTTTTTTCAACCTTTTCTTATACATTTATACAACTGCATTTATGAATACATTATAAAAATAAATTTCATCACACAGTTAAAATAAACTGTAATAACAGTTAATATCTGTGATATATTGGTGAGGTGACCCTTTGAAATATCAAGAACGTGATGAAATGAAAAAGTTATTACTACAAAAAGCAAATCCAAAAAATTATTACATTAGTTTTAAGAAAGTAGGAGTCATCAGGTATACACTCGATTTAATTGCAATGCATAAATATATTCGTTTTCCAGACACATAAGCAGGGCTCATATGAGTCGCTCAGAAGCCAAAGCGGTTAAGTCCAAAACACAGAAATTGAGAAAATTAATGTTTTCTGATACATTAGTTTTTAAAATTCTTGGTTTAATAATTTAATTAGAAAAGTGTATAAAGTCTTTTTTCGAGGTGTAAACTCTGCAAAAAAAACAAGATATGTACAGGATGTCTAAATAAAAACGTAAGTATTTATTGAAATAATGACAGCATCTTGAAAATTTTAGGACTTATACCTTTTGGCAGCTGAAAAAGATAAGAAATTTATGTAAAAAAATACATATAAAAAGTGGACTTATTCACAATGGCTTCTGAAATTATTGTACAATATATTCAGAAGCTATTAAAAAAAGGCTGTCTAACCTAGTAAAAATTAACCTACGAGTTAATCCTTTAATAACTTAGAAGATTATTATTTATTTCATCAAAATTTCCAAAAATCAGAAAATATCAAAAAATGGACTTAACCGCATTGGCTTCTGAGCGGCTCATATGCAAATAGTTAAATACTAGAGTTTAAAAATCGAATTTAGTAAACACTTTGTAGATAAAACACTAAAAAATGTACAATCAGTTCACTTAAAATTAAGATACATTACAGCTGAACAGTTTGGGAACAAAATTGCATTTTCAAAAGATTAGTAATTTGCATTTAAGATAATATTTTAAGTGTAAGAATAATTTTTAAACAATTTATTGGGAAATTTTTGGATTTATTATCAGAGATTGCCAAATGCTAAAGGTATATTGCGAAGATGAGAGGAGAGAGCTTTTGAAGCGAAACTGTGGTAGGCTTCACGTATCACCGTGGACTGGATGGTAGGCACCAGAAAAGCAAGTTCGCTGCTGGAGGGAGGTTTCCTGGGTTCGAATCCCAGGAACGGACAAATTTTCAGAAAATTTTCTTCTATTTTTATTGTTTATTTTAAATTATATTATTTTTTATGTGTTTTTCGATATTCTGTAGGGTCCTGCATGTTGGAAATAATTTTTTTTTAATTTGGAAAATGGGAAAAAACTGGAAAAATCCTGGAAAATCAGTTTATTTGCTCTTTTTCGACTTCTTTTGTAACATTTTGGATATTCTGGCATGCATGGTTTGTTTTCTGTGTGTGAAATCCAGCAAAGAAAGCGTAATGGAATAATAAAAAAAAAGATTAAAAAAATAAAATGGCTCGAGAAAGGTTCAAATTTCGAGACCCCCTAGCTCCCTTTAATGACAAGGTATAATTTTCAAACTCGGACCCTAAGTAAGGGTCTATGGTTCAAACATGGCTGCCGAAGAAAATTTTTATCACTACCCTCGAAAGAAAGAGACTGAAGCTGGCCGCTGGTAAGCGCTGTCTGGTCCTTGCGGTTGCACTGAATATTGAGTGCACCTCCTGGACGGGTGCTTTGGTACCAGTGATGCTTGGCGGGGGGGGGGGGTACAAGCCAATAAACATTGTCTTCTTTTTTCTTTTTCGATTCCAGTTCCATGAAGGTGAGTGAATTTGAACTCATCAAACTTTCTTCTGTCCCCAATTTGTTAAATGGAACAAAATGAAATCAACTGTTCAAATGGTTCACTATTAGTTTCTTCAGAATTCTAATTTTCCAAATGTTGAAGGGATGGGAAGAGACCTTTATTAAATTTCAACTTTTAACTTTCCATTACGACACGAACGTAATATTTTAGTTATATAAATTTTCTATTATGAAAAGCAATCTACTGACTAAAGTGTACGCATTTTTAATAAAGTTAATGAAAGTGTTATTAATTCTTTGACCCAGAAATTTCATTAAACGTGTCGTACTTTTTCATTATATTACATAAAAGTCAAAGCAATTGAAAATATTGTAGTAAGTCAATTTTTTTACTTGTTGTTGCTGTATAGATAAAATTCTTGTAACGCGGCTCGCTTCTAAACTTACACTTATTAAAATGAAGTTCATCATTGAAGTTTCCTTAATTAACAAAATCAATTATTAAATTTTTGACTATAAATAAAAAAATTAAAACTATACTTTTTGGATTATATATTTCAGTATAGATTTCAGATTATTTAAGATTTTTTAGTAAATATTAGACTGATTTTATGATTTATTATACCGAAATATATTTTTACTTGCAATTAAGGTGTCAAAAGTATATAAAAGGGAAATTGGCTCATCTGCGTCAAAGGTTAAGGAATTGTGTATTGGTAGGTTAACAAACCAAGCTCCGTTATTTTATGTAATTCTTTTTATTCATTGAAAGCTCTTTTACACGTAGTTTCCAAATTTAAAAAAGTTTTTTTATTTAAAGATTAGACTAATAAAGCTAAAATTTAATTTAAAACTTACAAAAAAATTTTGAGTTAAATGTGACTAGGTTCAATAGAACGAAATTTGAAGAATTAAATTAACTGCTCAAATGGTTCTCTTAGTGGCTTCAGAATATTCCAAATGCTGAGGTGGAGGGCAGAGATCTTTTTAAAACCATGAAATATCAATTATAATTTTCCGATATTACAGGTAATTTAAAAAATCAAATTTTGGAAATATGTCTAAAAATTTTGTATTTGGATTTTATATTTTAGTATAAAGTAACGCTTTTTCAGTAACTATTGAATTGTTTTTGAAATTCAAAATATATTTTTACTTGTAATTAGAGAACTTGAAAATATATATAAGAAATACTAGCGTCCGATCTGCGTCGGTTAAAAAATTTTTCTCATTGTGTACTAGTATGTTATACTAAATTTTGTTATTTTATGTAATTCTTCTTATTCATTGAAAGCTCTTTATGCACCAGGTAACCAAATCTAAACAGTTTTTGTAGTTAAAAAGTAGACTAATAAAGTTTTTAGAGCATTTTTAAAACTTTTAAAATAAGAAAATTTAGTAACATTTTGATGATTGATTGATTTGTTCATTTGCGTCGCACTAGAGCTGCACAATGGGCTATTGGCGACGGTCTGGGAAACATCCCTGAGGATGATCCGAAGACATGCCATCACAATTTTGATCCACCACAGAGGGGATGCCACCCCCGCTTCGGAAGCCCGACGACTTGCACGCGAAGTCAAGCACTTTACGGTAGAACAGTTTAACGGGGGCCAATACCGCACACCCTCGGTCCCAACGCAGACTGATCCATGTGGTCACCTACCCGCACATTGACCGCAGCCAGTGATGCTTGACTTCGATGATCTGCTGGGAACCGTTTCTTAACGATCAGTCCACTGCGGGACGTAACATTTTGAGAGTAAGTTCAATAGAACAAAATTTACTGAATAAAATAAACTGTTCAAATGGTTCACTTAGTTTCTTCAGAATTCTAGTTTTCCAAATGCTAAAGGGCTGGGAAAAAGACCTTGTCAAAACCATTATTAAATCTTAATCTTCCATTATTACACGAACGTAATATTCTAGCTATATAAGTTCTCCATTATGGCAAGCAATCTCGACCAAGATAATTTTCTACAGATAATATCCTTTCCAAGATAATATCCTCGAAATACAATTCTATTAAAACAGCTAGTTTCCATTGCGTTTAAGATTTTATAGCTTTCAAAGATTTTGATTATTCCACAAAAGCAGATCCTTGTAGAAGTACTAATTGCTTAACTGAAATTCTTATTTCCTTAATTAAAACTATACAAAAAAATTAGAAAACTGTAACGGAAAATCTTAGCAGTTTATATGAAGATCTTGTGACTAAATACTCCTGGTATCAGAGCTTTAAATAACGAAAAAAAATGCGATTTTTACTTAGAAACATGTAGCGCTGAAACTCTTGTAAAACATGTAAGTTTAATTCATATTGTTAGGACTGAATATATTTTAGCCGGTCTGATATCGCAAGATAAAGAGATTTCAAGCAGAATTTCTTTTTAGAACTAGACTATTCCGATTCTTTAAATGAAATCAGTGAATAGAAGAAGAATGTGAGAAAGTTTCCAAATTTCTAATCAGAAAATTTTTTTTATTACCTAAAACATACTGAGCTGGTAATTAAAATTTCATCATTCCTTTTTTGAAATGTTTAAAATATGGCTATTTTATCTGCCGTTTCATTTGATGCTAATTTTCACGCAAAACTAAGTTTAATCACCCTTCATTGAAGTCAATTAGACGGACAGAACGAGTGGCGTCTGTTAGGTCAAAATGCAAATTTTCAAACCACGAGTGAGTCTATCCATACACAGCACAAATGTTTCGAGCAGCTTTTGCTGCCTCAGAATCTAAATTAACAGCAAAAAGGAGGAAGTGCTAAAAATTTTCAACTGGCCATTTGTTGTGACCGTTTATTATAAGGCATGGTATATGTAATTAGGATGATTGACAATGATAGCACTAATATTGATAACTTATAACATAACAATAACTTTATTCACAATACATGCATAGAACACATCAACAATAGAACATACTGGAAATCGAAACTGAAACATACAATGTAAACACAGTTGCAGTTACATCACAACCGCGATACTAGCGCCAGTGAAATTACATGGAAGATCCCAACACCATTCAATTTTAATGATCTGAAAATTACCATCAATTCATTCAAAAACAAATCAGTCTCTTTCGAATGATCTGAAACATTATGCCTCAAACTTTTAATTAAATATACAACGTTAAAAATTAAAATGTATATATATATATATATGGGAACTTACCGACCCAATATTATTATCCACATGGGTAGAATGGATAATTAAGTTAAGCATTAAGCAGTGGCCTTTAATGACTTTCTTTCCTTTTTTAGGTGTTTTTCTCTTGTCTGTTGTTTTTACCAATTATATTACAAGTTTTTATTTCGTTTTAAATTTTTTAACTGAACTGAAATACAAATCCAAGAAAAGTTTTCTTTTATTTAATTTTCTTTTATTACACACCTAATCTAATTTTCCTCAATTTTGTGGTTGGTATCGTTGCCATTATCATCCGCCCTTAGCTATTGTCCCGAAGTGCATTCTAGAACACATACTATTTAAATATTACCAAAAATAGTACGCTAAAATTCAAATTAATTAGTAATAAAAAAGGAAATTTCTTCTCAAGTAAGAAAATTTTCAAATTTAAGAATTGAAGGATTGAAGAATTAAACAGTCTACCAAGTCTTATGTGTAGAAATCAATAATTTATGAATTTAAAACTGACTGTTCAGTTACTGTGTACAATTTTATGTTCTCAGTTACAAAAATTAAATATCACACTATCACACCTGAAAAATTTATAACAGGAAAAAAATGCCTAATTAAACCATAAAGAACCATTTAAACTGATTAATGAAAAACTAGTTCTTTCTAGGCTTTTTTAATGGATCTAATTTCACAAATAATAATCTGAGATTTTAGAAAATTATTGAGTGGCAAGTGGTATTTTTTTAGATTGAAATATGCTTAAGATACATTCATTATGGCACAAAAAAAATTTCTTTTATGAATAATAAATTTTATTTAAAAAATAAAAAGTTGCGTGCATGCACCATTGGCCAAAGCAATGGACAAACCATTAGTTGAACATTAGCTATTTTTTCATGAAATTTGTTATATTTTTATTTTATTTACTGAACGCTGAACTCTTTTCCGTCATGAAAACATAGGATCAATCTTAAAGGGAATAATTATACATTTTCAAAAAGTCGAATTGAATAAAATTAGTGAAAAATATACATCACAGTGTTAATAAAAAAAAATGTTTATTGAAATGGTGTTTTTACGCACCTTGCTTTAACCGAAAATGAGTTAAAGCAATCAGATCAATAGAACCTGAACATTTATAAATTGCAAAATGTTATTTAAAAAGCATTTTTTTAAATTTTTTGTCTTGAATTAAGCTTTAGTTGCTTTTTTTTTCTGTAGTGATGCCAATCTTTAGGGTAGATATAAAAAAAATTATGAAAATTTTTAGTTTGATGTAATGAATATGAAAAAACCAGTTTTCGAATCAAAATATATTTTTAGAAAATAAAGAGATGTTTTCAAAATTAAGGGAGCGCGAAGTATGATTCAAAAATGTTAAAGATTTTAACAAGCAAGTAATACTTAAAAAATTTGCACTTTCTTTTTCTTCAGAAATTTTAATTTTAGTTAAAACACCCCTTTTGACTTTTTCTTAGAGAAAGTGTAAGTGTTTGGAAACTTAAAGTTGCAAGAAAAGTTTTAAATACGCTTGTAAAAGTACGTTAAATAAAAGAAAGTTAAATAAAAGAATAATAGTTTAAAACCACTCTTTTTTATTATTTTTAGAAAAGTCTTTCACTGCATTCGAATGCAGGGAAAATTGTGAGCAGAATCCTGTTCACAATTTTTAGATTTTGAGTTTCAATAGTTTTCTACATTTTTTGTAATAATTATATTTTTCGAATTTTTTTGTATTAATATTCTAAACAAGTCATGGAGTGACTCTTCAAAGGTATTTCCCTCTTCAAAGAAAAGATAAATTACAATTTAATTGCATTATCAAAAAATTAATTTTTATTATTAAAAAATAAAAAGTAATAATTTATGTCATTTTCTTTAATCATCTAGCTTCTAGCTTCAGCAAAGTCTCGTTACTATACTCCAAACCACCGTATTTTGACAGGGCTGTCAGAAAGCACGCGAACCTATGATCCCAACCAGTGTCATGGAAACTATCTAACCCCCTCTCCAAAAAGTCCAAACTGTGATGACAAGTCTGAAAAACTTTCAATACATATTTTCTCTTCCGTTTTTAGTACTTCTCTATACCCAAGTCTTTTATTTTAGCCTTTCTAGTTAAAGGATTTCATTTACCAGGTTATGCTTCAAATCTCTGTCTACCATTCGCGTATTTTTCTTAAACAGTGAGAATGTCCCTTGAGGTTAAACAACGGGTGAGCTAGTTGCTTTAGGCATTTTAGTAAAATTTAAGATTAAAGAACTCATGTAACAGAAATAGAAGGTCAGAAACGTCGTAATCAAAACAAACTGAATGCAAATTTGGCAGAAAATTTAATTTTTTGTTTTTTCAATAAGCTTCGAGAAATGAGCTTAAAATTTTCTATTTTTATAAGTCTATGAAGAATGGACCTCATTTAAGAAATCTATCTTCTCTTGGGAATTCCTTTAAAGAACATTAAGCATGAAACTTTAATAATACAAGTATAGTTATTTTAAAAAAGGAATGTAAAAAAACTACATTTCCTGTTATTATATTAAATTGTAATTTATTTAAATTCAAATATGTTTATGTAGGAACAGATTGCTAAACAATTCTATTTGGCTATTTTTACTATCACCCATTTCATTCAATTTATTTCGGTTTTATTCATTTTTTTTCAATGTCCTGGAAAAAATAAGCTTTTGCCAGTAAATATTCCTAACCATTACCAATCCAAAATTTCTTGACAATCTGGAATAGAAAATTTTGTTTACTATATTTTCCCTTTGGTTTTTGAGCCCACATTTTTTGTTGAAAGTTTTTTGCTTTGGTAAATTCTTTTACCCTTTATAGTTGAAACCATTAGTTTTGTCATATCTTGTATACTACTAACAGCTATGTTATTGATTAAATTGTTCTCAGTTAAAAATTCTTGCAAATAAAAGTTTATTCAGCTAACTTTATTTTTGTTGAAAGAGACAAATTTTTGAATTTTTAAAACTAAGTTTTATTTGCTAAGTTGAATAATTGAAGTTTATTATTTTTGTGAAATATGACTAATTTATTGATCTATGCCAATAATACTTACTTTTTTGATGATGCTACTGAAATTATACATAGTTTTTTTTATTTTTTAAAAAATTTCTGAAAAATATATGTTGTATAAAATAATTTTTTGATAATCTAATTTACAACATCGGATTACTGTGTTTTATACAATCTACCTCTCTTTTTTAGTAATTTATTGAATAGCACCCTTCTGTGTTTTTCACATTTTTTAATAATTATGAAGCAACAATACTGTGAATTCTGTTTTTTATTTAATTACGTAAACCAAGTTGAAAGATTACATGAAATAATGATAGGTGGATAGTTGAAAACCCTTAGAATGTAGTAATCATTGATAAGAAAAGGACAGTAGAAAAAAGTGAATTTTTATTTCTGTCTAAAAATACCCTTGAAGAACATTTTCTTTTTTTTTGGGGGGGGGACACTTTTTTTTTAGATTTAGGTAAAATATACAAAAATTATTTAAAGAAATTATGCCAGAAGAATGAGATAGTTTTGATGTAATAAACGTGTGTTCAGTTATATATTAAGATTATTTTATAGGTAAATAAACCCTTGATGTACTTATTACAGTTTAGGAAATTTTAGATATTGACTTACTGACATCTTGGTAGACACTCATTAAGAATTAATCTTCTCTATTATGGAATTATAGAAAAATTATATGATTATAGTCATTACACGTTTATAGTCACTGTCCACTGCAATAAAGTTTCTCATTCAAACTTTTTATTCTTTCACAGGAATGGACACCAGATGAATATATACCAAATTTTTTTTTACAATCTCAGAAAGCTCTCGGGTATCTGAACGACTTCATCACTGGATTGATTTAACTCTTGGTTATAAATGGTCTCTTAAACAAATGGATTTGTTTTTGGTGTGTTGAAAATCGTATTCATTTTCTGTACTGTGATTTTTAATTAGCTTTTAGACTTATCACTATCAATATAGATTAGTTTTTCAGGTAAAAATTAAAATAAATAATGTGAGAGAACTAATTTTTTTTATTTCTTATTAATTAAATTCTTTATTAATAATTTAAAATTTAAATTATTCTGGTTTTAATTTAGGTGGGGGAAAAAAACGAACATGGAAACGTCAACTTAATTTTTTTTTTTTAAATCTAATATTATGGCAGATATTCTTGCATTTTGTAGGGGGGAAATACACTAAAAATTTCCTTTTAAGCAATTTTGTTAATTCTCATCACATTAAAATAAAATCATAAAAAAGTTGTGAAATCCATAGCAGTAACTACCGGGGGAAAAAAAGATTGAAGCGAAATCACGAGAATCGGTTTCTTCGAAAAAAGGTTACTAAATGCGTGTTTTCATTTCAAGATTCAGTTGCTGTAATAAATAATATCAAATTAGTAATATAGGATTTTAAAAACTATGTGAAATCAAAAGTAATAACTAAATAAAAAAATTTCTGGAACGAAAATTTCTGCTGAGAGGAAAACCAAAATTATTTACTTCCTAACAGAAAAATCTTTTTTCAAGAACTCGGTATTGTTCTGTGACAATGTTGCCACAGGGGAGAAAAATATCACCCATTAGTATATTTTTAAAATATGTCACATATATTAAAATACAATCTAGTTAATTCCTACCTGAAAGATTACGTATCTTATGAAACTGAAGCTTTACTTTAAGTTTAAATCATTTAAGCTAGTGTATTTTATTTTTCTTGGCGGAAGAGCTTTTAAAAATCAAAATCAGGTTTAAAATGCTTATAATTAGAGATAGGTTACTTTAATATTTCTAAAATGATTTTCATCCTATGTAATTATTTAGAATTAAAACTTACTATTTATTCCACTTGACAATTTTTTTCTTTTTATACTATGATATAAAACTTATTTAGCATTACTATTTTTATTTCCAGGGAATGTATGAAAAAATATTTGAGAGAAAGGGGTGATATGGTGCTTGTTATCCTGCATGCTAATGTTGCTCAAAAATCATATGGCAGTGAAAAAAGGTAAAAATTTTATTTTTTTCTTTTATAAATTAAAATTATAGTTAAACCTGTATATCATGAACTTCAATTACATTTGTTTTTCTAACGGTGAAGGGGGGGGGGGAGACTCCTTTTGATAGCCAAATATTTTATTTCACAAAATATTTATAAAAGGTTCTTATTTTTTGTTGAAAAATTTGGTTATGTCAGAAAATTTGGCTATGTCAGAAGTAACTGTTTTTTGAGGCAAATATGTGCTTTTTAAAATTTAAAAGGCCAACACAGTTATTATTTTGGGGAAAATGTTAAACAAATTACCGTCTTCATTCATTAACATATTTTTTTGCTTTCTCTTTGAATTTGTAATGTAGATGTATGACTGTAATTTTATTGCTTTTAAAACTGCTGACGTACAAAATCATGCATTTTGGTTTTTTTTGCCCTCCCCCATCTGTCTATCTACTTGGAGATGGTTGGAGGAAAAAACGGGAGCAAATAGTTCGAGATGGTGAAAGTGAGCAAGGCTCTCAATTATGCGCTTTCATTGGGATTGGAAATTCTGATCAAGAAATGCAACAGTTAGATTTCAATGGCAAAGCAAGTACTCTTTATGTAAAAACTTGAGTCTTTTTATTTATTGATTTACTTTTCTTTTTTCATGTATATTTTATAAAATTTACATCATGCTGCTTTTCATTTTTCTTAAATTTAAGTAAAATTTTTAAAACAAATAGAATGTTGGCACAACTTTTATCAGAACTTTTTAATGTTATTATTGAAGTTATAGTTTATTTAAATTAAATGTACTTGAAATATTTGTAATTATTTAAATCAGTGTTTCCCAAACTTATAACTTTTGTGTACCTTTTTTAAATTTCTCGTTACGCTGTCTACCACTGATAAGAAAATGAATGAATTTTTTTACTTTAAAAAAATGGCACTAAAGTTAAAAATCACATCTGGCTGTTGATACCACTAATTAAACTGCAAAAAATAGTCAATAGAAAAATACTTAATCATAAAGTTTCATGGCTAGTTTTATTTTGAAATAAAATTGTTTGAAATTTTCGTTTGTTGCAAGATATTTTGCGTAAGAACGTGTACCCCAGGGGTGAAAGTGAGACGGAAAAGAGGAAAGGCTGGTAGAAAAACCATTTAAGTTATTGCTAGTTTTCGACAGGAGTTTACTTTAAAACTATTCAACAATTTCTTCTTTATCTTGGAAAAGAAGCAGTTTTACTTATATCTTAAATAGAAAAAATATTGATAGTTACAGATATTTTATTTTTCTCGAAAAAATGCTAAAATAAAATGTCTTTCGTTGCAGTTTTTGCTCTTTTCTGTCTTACTATATAAGGGCTTTCAGCCTTTGTGTACCCTCGATGAACTGTTCCCGCACCCCTGGAGGTACGCATACCAAACTTTGGGAAACACTGATTTAAATTGTCAATTAGTTGTTTTTATTTTAAAATATTTCCGTAGCTTTATGAAACAAAATTGAAAAAGTAGAATCATGTTGAATTAATTAAAATAAAATACTTTTGATTGTTAACTTTGTCATCTGGCTGCAAAAATTTCATATCCTTGCTGACATTAGGGCGGAATTCAGCTAAATTTTCGCAATTACAATGGCTCACTCAAGCCAATCAGAAACCTGTAATTTTGTAAACATATCGCATTTTGCTATACGCAAAAATACAGGCTTTTGATTGACAGAATTTTTCCACTGTATTTGCAAAAATTTAACTGAATTCCGCACTAGAAAGCCATGAATTTACAAAATATAGATTTTTCTTTTGTGTTCATATGATAGATTTATGAAGGAGTTAACATAAAACTGGCTGATTCTACACTGTACACATATTTTGTTAAAAAAAAGTTCATTAATGAAGGAAACCTAAAATAAAGTTTTAATTCAGCTTAGGGAGCCCCTCTGATGTGGGGACCGGGGCAACTGCCCCTCATGCCCCTGCCTTTGTCAGTCTTTGACTGAGTAATGCTGTTATTTTTCCACTAAATAAATAACAATAACTAATTTCATTCACTTTAAATATTTTTCTTTTTCAGAATTATTCATTATGAACAAAGAATTCAAACTTTATTCTACAAAAAAATAAATTGCAAGAAAGAGTGAGTGACTCAAAAGCAAAAATAGAGGTATTTTCTTATTATAATTTATTGTCAAAAAATGAAAAATTTGTATTTAAAATTATTCCCATCATTTTTACAATGGTTTTATTTTTTTTTTAAAAAACGTTTTTCTAATTTTAGTGTTCAAAGTTATTTTTTTTAATGATAAGGATATTTTTTTTCCATTTGAAGTTATAAAAAAAATTCTTCAACATTAAATATTTTATATTAGGTCATTAACAATACATCTTTTTTATAAAAATATACATAACTTTAATTTTTATACTTGTTGGTGGAATAAGTGAGCATCAGATATAATTCTAATTTTATTCTCAATATTCATTTTTTATGATGTTTAAATTTTCTCATTCAAACCCTGCTTTGGAATAGATATTTTTTAGAATCAGGGCTGATTGTGTTCCGGAAAAAATCTGGATTTCCGGATTTTTCGTTAACAGTGATCCGGAAGTTTCCGGAGATCGAAGGTCCAGACGTTTAAAAAAATCATTGATCACAGAAGTTTCCGGAATTCAAATTTTCAAAGGTGGAACTTAAAAACACAGTTTATTTTAATTGTTGGTAAGGGAGAACCAGAGGGATACTTTATAAGCTTATTTTCATAATTAATATTCATTTTTAATCAGTAAATAGTTGTTATAATCATTAATTTAAAAAAGAAAGACATATTTGTAAATTTTAATTACTTCTCCATGTCATCATAAGTATGTGTAAATGATATAGGTATGTGAAAATTTTTAAATTTATTTTAAGTGAACTAAGAAATATTGATAAAAAGGAAAAATTTTCTAATTTTTCAATTTAAACTGGGTTTTTTTTTAAACCCAGGAAATTTTCCGGAATTTTGACTTGGGCTCACAATTACCCCTGTAGAATGGAACTAAAAGAAAAATTAGATTCAGATTTTCATAGACATAATATGTCTTTATATAAAGTTCTAGCATAAGGTTCATAAGGAGGAAACTAATTACTATGAAGTTTTTTCAACATTATATCTTATAAAGTTTCATCATAAGGTTTTGATCAATAACAAATAGTCTGTTATAAATTTTCAATTCATGTTTACCAAACTCAAAAATTTGTTAAAAGGTAAGTGGAATATGGTATTATATCTCACTTTGAACCTTCTTAACTTTTATATGTCACTTTGAACATTAGAAAGCCAGAAAATCTATCTTTTTCACGAATTTCAAAAAGGTCACTGTTTTCTCTGCATCATGTAATGTTAGGTTCTATACAAAATAATATTATTTAGAGTTTGCTGTAATATTTTGCATAAGTTTTTATGCTATCTAATTTTATGTTTTCTGTTATTATCTTGCATTAATTAATATTTTTGGAATAAACAAGAGGATGATTTGGATGGTAGTATAATATTTAAGCAATATAAATTTACTTAATTTTCTGTATTGTTGTGAAAGAGTAAAACATGGATCAGTAGCTTTGTCATTCACTCATTGTTTACTTAGCATTACATACTAAATAATAATTAATTCTGCTATCGTCAGTTTTCTTCCTCTTCCTGCAAATTATACTTTGTGTCCAGCTGGTTTTTTGTGAATGATGAGATGGCATTGCATATTTCTTAGGTTTTAAAATTTCTTTAATTTCTTAAATTTAATTTTTTTAATCATTTTTAATTCAATTTTAATTAAATTCAACTAATTATTTCATTTTTATTATATTTTATATAAAGCTAATATAAATATTTTATTCTCTTAACAATCAATGTAACAGTTAGTGTTTTAATTTAATACAAATGTATAACTCATTAATTCACTGTTGTGGCTAAATTGAATATCAAAATCTATTTTTAACTCTTTATTCCTTTAACTATTTTATTTCTATTACCACAGAAATGTTTCTGTTACAGGGTTATATTAATTCTTATGGTCTTTTGGGTGATAAAGCTGTAACCAAATTATTTAAAATGGCTTGGGACTTTCGCCCTTCAGTCCGTCATTGACAAAAATTCTCATCATTTTTAATAATGTATTTCTTCGTTCCTATAAAGCCTTTTATTTTGTCTTCCTTGCCATGGAAGTAAATTTTGAAATGCTCTCTAAACAAAACAATAATTGCTTTATAAATGCAATAATTTAATTTATCGTTTTCTGTAATGATTATGTCGATAAAGAAAACTATTTTAAAATTTTTTAAGTTACTTTCTTCCAAAAATTTTCTTTTACTTTTTTCAATGGTCATATTCTTTCAGTTTTTGAAATTCTACCTAACAAAAAATCTGAATCAAAATCCAAAGGCACCGAAAGAAATTTTTTAAGGATTAAAACCAGGAAAACATGAAATATTTTAAAAATTGTCAATATTTTTTTTTATTGTAAAAATAATTTTATGTGTGCACATCACAAATTTTTAACATTTCTATAATTATTTAGTACTTAGTACTACACCAACAATGTTTGCAAAAAATTAACATAACATTTAAATTTCGAAACATATAAAAAGGGTAATAAAATTTTTTTTATCTAGAAAAAAATTTACACAAACATGTAATTGCACTTAAAGCAGATGAAAAACATACTTTTTAACATCAACTTAAAAAGCTGTATTTAGTACTAATGATCAAAATTAGACTACTATCAGTTACTATTTTCAGAACGTATTCACAAAATTTATTTTTGTTTAAAGCAAGCCTATACCATTGCCTGTATTTTGCTCATTCAAAATTGTGGATTGCAAGAATCGTAAAAAGGTTTACAAAAAAGAGGCGTAATATGTAAACCTTTTAATGGGGCATTTTAAGAGAAGAAAATACAAAAATTGAAGAGATACTAAAGTTAAATTTCGGATATTGATAAATAAGCGATAGAAAAGGCTATATTAAGCATTTACAAATCTTGTTTTTACAAAGACTATACAGGACCTTTCAGATGAAAATTTACACAAGATTCTTTTCTACTGTGATTTCAATTTTTTTTTCTTCCTTTTTACTATAATGTAGATGTTTTTCAGCTAAACTTTAAACATTAAATCAATCGAAGAATTTTTTTGCTATTGTCATTATTTTACCGTTATATTATTTTAAACATAATGAAAATAAAAATTTATATACTTGTTTCAAATTTCAGTCAAATAATTCAAAATTAAAGTAATAAACACAATTCTGATAATATAAATGCTCGCAAACTTAAAATGTTGTTTATTGTCAGTGCTAAAAGAAAATTGCTTCTAATATCATATCTTTACATTTTAATGCAATTAAACGAATACAAAACATTTTGTAACAAATCTATTAATGCAATGAATGGTGACCTTTATATAAGAGAAGAAAACAAATGCCAAGAACAAATTAATAAATGAATCTTAGAGCACATTATTATTTACACAAAAGACTTATCATTTATTAAAAATGAAAGAAAATTCATGAAAAATTAAAAGAAACCAAATTTTAAATACATTCAACAGTTTCATAAGGAGGAAACTAAGTACTATGAAGTTTTTTCAACATTATATCTTATAAAGTTTCATCAATGCTCATATATCTGCCAACCCACTTTTTCTATCATTCTAAAAATTTATTGCAAAGTTGCAGAATAAATACTTGACCTTATTTTTTTCTGAATTTTTAAATTCTTATTTGAGTTAACAATGAATAAGAATAAAAAAAATCATGATAAACATTACAACTATTTCAATAAATAACTATTTAATTTCAAAACTAAACATACTAAGAAATAAACTTCATCCAATTATAAAAGCAATATATTTTTACCATTATCCTTTTACATAAACATCTCTATAATCTTTTGGTGAAACACAATTTTAAAAAAATATTTGTTATTAAATACGTTTTTATTCTTTGTTCAAAACAGCAATAATGCTTATAATTTTCTTATTACTTTTATTTTTAAGAAATCTTTCTATTAATTTTTAAAAAAAATCTTGTCTGTTTAATATATCTTTCCATGAATTTACCACCATTTAGAGTTTATTCTTTCAATTGGAAGTCTTTATTTTTGTTTTTAGTTTTCTATTTATTAAATTATAAAATCTTAAACAATTAGGTAGATTACATTTAATGAAACCTTGGATATTCTTATGTTTAAATCTAAAATTACTTGTGGGGTAGGTGTTTCTCTTTGTTTGAAAAGTGCATGAATGTCTTTGAAACATTAATTTTAAATTCATGTAGTGCTCTCATTATAATTTGTTTTTGTAATTTTTTTGTACCATTTCATTGGTTTTTAAAAGAGCTTTAATTGTTTTAAAACTAATGGTTTTCTTACTGCTTTAAATTATTTTTTTTATGTAATATTGTCTTTTTAAAATCTTTTCCATTAAAGGGAAATCAAATTTTTTTCAACTATTTCTGAGGCATCCAAAGAGCTTCTGGGGAGACTTTTTGAACTAATTCTGGAAATTCCATGAATCGTGGTGCTCGAGGAAATGCTTCTGGTTACCACTTATCTAACTTAAACAGGATTGCTGATACAAAATCAAATATAAACCGGAATATGACTTTACTGCATTATATTATTGATACTTGAGAGAAAAAAGTAGGTATTTGTATTTACTTTAACATATAATCATGGTTGCTTTTGCCTTTTGCAAAGCCACATCCCCACTAATTAAACTAAGAAAAATCCAAATCAAGCTCAATTTCATCTAAAAATTTATGTGCAACTTCTTACTGCATTGCAAGCAAAGGAAAGAACACTAAAGTTGCAAAAAGCATCACAGTTTTGCTTGAAAATATCGATTTACTATGTTTTGAGGCATTGAATAATTTTTTTTAAAAATAATTATTCAATTTGAAAAAAATATTAATGTATAGTATTTAGTATTTAAAAAATATAGTATATAATTTAGTACTGGTATTTAAAAAAATATTAAAATTAAATTTTTTCAAGTTAGATAAATGATATTTGTTTACATTTTAGTCAATTTTAAAATAATACTCGCGTTAATCACTTCTGTAAATTTTAAGATAAATACACTAGTGTTCAAAAATGAGAGAGTTTTCATATTTGGTAGCCTATCTCCATTATGACAAACCAGATTTTAATACACTATAAAGTTGATATCTGCCTGGAAAATCGATTCAACAAATATCCTCTCTTTTTAAAGTTTAAACTAGGTGAGCTTGATGGCTGCCTAATTTCCATTAAAATGAAATCGCCACACGATTCCATTCTGTAAAGGTTAACATTGAATTTTAAGACTTCATCCATGTACCTCACACCAGTCAAAGAACCTCTTTCAAAGACATGGATGGGTCAATGACCATTCAACATTTTGCCTATCAAGACAATCAAACCTCTTTTGCCTTAATGTCCAATTTTTCAGATATCTGGAGACATCAAATTTCTGGTTCTTTCCATACATAATTATGAATTATTCAAACCAGGCACTCACTATCTACCTACCAACTAAATAAATCAACTGCTTTAGCAGAGGAAGTTTGATAATCTTGGCAGGCATCATACTAAGTAATTAAAAATCTTTCTATGTTCTTTAGAGAGGTAAATTAGCTAGTGTGCAGCATATGGATAAATTCTAAAAGCTCTATGATTGCCTTGATCAACAATAGACACTCACTTAAAGCTGTTTGCTCTCGCAGAAGATATTCGCCAGATGATTGGCCACTCAGATCTTCAGCTTTATAGAACATAATCTAACTTTATAGTAGTACATGTTTGGAATGGAGAGCAAATAAAATAGAACTCACAATCTTTACTATTGTCCAGGGCTTGAAAACAGCTTTAATGAGACTCTTTTAATTTTTTGTTGTTTTAATTTTGCTTTTTCTATTACAACAATAAAGGTTTAAAGTTATTTCATATCATTATTGAACTTGCCAGTGGTTATAAAAGCATATTAAAATTTATTGTCTATATTTATGAGAAGGTATAAAATATTTCTGTAAATAGGGAACGAAAGTAATATATTTTTTATTTGACAAAAAATTCATTTATGTTAGTTTTTTTTTTAGAATTCATTGATTACACAAAGATTATGATAATGTTTAAAGTCCTATTAATATTGTTTTAACTTCTTGAGCATGTTGTATTGTTCTTTTATTTAAAGAACTTTTATACAGCCTCTCAAACCAGTCTTTAGGAGATTTTGACTCTAGAAATAAAGCAGTGGTTTACCAATCCAAGAACTTCTTGGGATAAGTGCTAAAAAAAGGTATAGTCTTAAAAGGTTTGCCAGGGATTCTAAATTTAGAGAGAGATACTTATCTATAACAGTTATTGATTATCATAATAATAGTCTTTAAAAGATTTTAAATTTTCATGTCTCTCGAAAAGGGTTTCAGTGCAGCTGCCAACATTTTTCATAAAACAGCACATTAAATACTAGTTGAGAAAATTTATGGTAAAGCCTGATTCACTTTAAGTCTAATATTAAAGCTTTAATAAATATAAAGCATCAGATTCATCCATCATCTTTCACATTAAGCAATGTGTTTTATACTAAACTTATGTAAGAATGCTACAAGATATGCTTTCAATGCAGTTTCAATAAATAAAAATGCATTAATGAAAATTTCAGTTTAAAAATTCAGCAGGCTTCAAAGGAAGTGTGCTGCGTCCCCAAGAGGCGAGAACTATTAAGCCCTCCAAAAGAACAGTGATTCTTTGAGAGGAAGTCTAATATGCTAATGAGAAGAGGCAGTCAGGGACTCTGGAACCCAACATCATACCAAATTTGGTAAAAGAGAAAAAATTTCAGGACTGAAGAATGTTAAGAACGTTCAGAATGTTATGGGGAATGACAACAAACTGGATTGAGCCAATTGAATGTGTCACCCAAGACATGAAGGTGATTCAAAGTCATGGTAAAAAAAAAAAGCAAAAATGAGACGGGGAGAAAACTAACCTTGAAAGAGTAAGAGTGACCTTGACTCACAAAAAGAGGAACGATGAAAAAAATATTCCAATGCAAGAAAAATTTGATTAAATTTATTTTTAAAGGTGGATTGAGTATTTAAAAATTAAATACACTAAAAAAGAAAGGAAAAACAAATTGCGCGAGAAAAGAGAGATTGAATTAATAAAATAAAAAATAGTCACACATCACTGTGACATTATAGTTCATGAATAAACTTCCACAGCCTAGATTTAGAGAATTCAGATTCGTATATAAATAGACTGTACTTTTGTGTCAACTGTAAATTAACATAAGCTCTTTGAAGTTATTTATAACTGGAGTAGTCTACTGGGGTTAAATTCTGTGGAACGTGTGAAAATGAGATTTGTACTTCCAAAATTTAAAAAAAAAATACATTTGCTCCAAAAAGAAAAAAATTACTTCCCAAAAACTAATAATATGCCCCATAAATTGAAAAACTTATTCTAATATTGCATAAGTATCCAAAAAATGCAAATGCCATCAAAATCTTTATTTTAACTACAATATGTTGTGGGCCAAAAATAGACCATATGCTATTGAAATTTACAATACCTTTACAATTGTGGATAATCTTTTTAAGTTTATCAAATAAATTTTATGAAGTAGCTGTTGCTGCCTTTAATGACTGTGCCTAATGTTTGTCATTTAGTCTATTAAAGAATTAAAAAAGCTTCATTAATTATCAATTATAAATTGAAAATATTTAATTTCTAAAAAGGTTTAGTTTAAATATTATAATTAACTAATTTTTTAAACATATTTTAGAAATATGAATTCATTTATGATTTGTTAAAATTATTTTCTCTACCAACTGTGTAACTGTTTTCTCTACCAAATTACAGTTTTGTTCATAATATTTTGATGAACTTAAATCCTGCTACAATAGTTAAAGAATTGGATTTTTTTTTTATGTATATATATAAAATTTCCTTTTTATTGTGAAGTTTCTCAAATTTTCTGTTAATAATTCCTTTTTTATTTTAAAATTTCTTTGTTAAAAAGCATACATTTTATTTGCTATTTAATATTATTTCTTTCTTTCTTATAGACTAACTTTAGATTACTGAATAATAAATTTTATAAATTAATTAGTAGAAATAAGCCATAAATATTGACTATGTTTTTAAATTATTTTTATTTTACGTATTTAAAAAATAGATCATTTAAAAAAAAATGAAAATAAAGACTTGTAACATTCATTTTAAAAAGAAGAAAAGTTTGGTTTTCTGTAATAACAATATAAATTCTGTAATGGCATAAAGTTATTAATTTAAATTAAATCTTTTAGGAACAGAAAAAAAAGTTAAGGAATATTTATAACACATTGTGCATGAAAGGAATGCTTATTATAGCTTTGTATGGATTTGATTTGGCAAAAGTGCAGCAATACATTAATAATTTTTATGAATAATATTGAATTTTGTCTGTTTATATAAATTTGTTACAAATAACATTTAAACTGATTGTTTTTACAATTACAAAACAAAGTCTTTCTTATTTTAAGGTGACAGAAACATACATTACTACAAAATAGTTTGTGAACCACCCTGGTATTATTTGAATCTATTTTTGACTGGCTTTCCTCTGCAGAGCCTCGGAATCATGCCCAAAAGAGGTCTGGATGCTTTGCGATTTGAAGAATTTTGTTTCTACAAACTGCATGCTGTCAAACCACTCTGAAACTATTTCTATGATTGTGCCGAGAAAAGTAAGTTGTTAATAAGTCATATTAATTAAATTATTTATTTCCATTTATGATACAATATCCTTATAAAATTCATATAAAAGTGTATCAGTTTTAAAATTATAAGAAGCTAGAAAATTTAATAACTTTTGACCAAATATGGATAGTATGCTTTATAATGATTTAGTTATTATTGAGAACATAACTATCTGGAAATTAAACTTTCTTGAAAAAAATTAAAAAGTGTTATCTATTAGAATTACTGTATATTTTTTTTACCTCTTTAACTAGTACCTAATATGATTTGGACTAAAAATATGTAAATGAAGATAAATAGAAGAATGTATTAACAGATTTTAACAAAAGGGCATTTTATTACTCTTTTTGGAAAAGAAAATTCATTAATCTAAAAATAGATTTGCTTTAAAAATATGCATATGATGTCTAATTTACTGCATATTATAAAATCATTGAAATTTCGCATGTTTCTTGGGCTTAATTTCACTATAAATTGTTTTTGGGGTTACTGAGGCGTTATCATACAGTCGCTTAGACAGAGTAACCCTGGTCAGAGGAAAGATACTGTACAAAGATAACTTTGATTGGGGGTTTAGCACAATTCTGATCAATTTCCCTAACTACTTGGTTGAAAAAACAGTGAAAAGAAACAAAGGTTAGCCACAAGATAGCCAGATCTAAAACAGATGGAGATTCATAGTGTTCGATTAATGTCGCATGAAGAAAATGAAAGGCTTGATGTAGAACAGGCTGTAGTGCTTAGAAGGTAGAAATGTTGAAATACCTTATCCTTACGTAATGTATACCTTACTATCTATACCTTTAGTGAAATATCACATTAACTACTAAGGATGCTTTTGTTTCTTAAGAGAAAACATTTAATAATTTTAAAAACTGGTACCGAAATTTTTTTTTATTACAGCCGAACCTCTTGAACTCGAAATTGACAACAAAAAATTTAATATCATAATTATTTATGTTAGCCAGATTTCATCTTATCCAATACATTATGAAAACAATTTATTTCATACTATTAATACATATCGTGTACTACACTTATGTCCCATACAAATGAAAATAAGCTTAAGAATTTTAATAATTTTATTTAACTATTTTATTTATTTGCCCATCTGCTACTCCTAACAAAGGTGGATAATAGAAATAGCATTCCTCAAAATGAATAATTGACACATTATGCACATGCTTCTGATCTGTGTTGTGACCTTTCATGTCAGCTTGAAATTTTCATGTTCAATATGCTAAATGCTATAATAATTGATAGCTGACTAATGGGACCAAACATATATATCATATAAAGCGATATTTCACCCTAAGTGATTTCGCATTAGTGAGGTTTGACTGTATTTCTTTTTTTTTTCATATGAAAAAACTTTGATATTTTTACCTTTTTCGTTCATGGGAAAAATTATAAACACAAAGGAATAAGAGATATTGTAATTAACATATTTACAACTAACTTCGTAACTACCCTTGGAAATTCTCTTAAGTTCTACTTTAAAACAGAGAATTCCTTTTTTGATTCTAGTTACTGTTTTACCCTCTGCCTGACAATGTATTCGTCATGATGTCTTATTGTAATTGTCGCTTAACTTGATGGTATTTCTTGATTTTATACACTAAGTAACAAAAATATATCATAACTGGCTTTATATATTTACTTATGTATTATATTAAAAACTTATTTTTATTAGTCTGAACTTATTAGTCAGAGCAATTTCAAGAAGATTTGTTCCTGACACTGAATAGAAAAAAAACTAAAATCTATTCTGATATCTATGAAATTAAAGTACTAGTCATTGTATGTTTCATTGTAACTCTGGATAAAAAAAATTATTTAAAATGCGTAGCTGTCAGCTTTCATGAAAAGATTGGAGAATTCAAATTTTTTTTGAAAATATTACTACAAATACTATGTTACATTTTAATTCAGTTGAATTTTAGTAAATGTTTTAACTGTGATTTTTTTATTTAATCCAGCATTCAGATAAATTTTTGAAGCAACAGATTTAAAATTCCACTTAGTGCTGTTGGAATTTTAATATTGTCAGAATTGTGGTTTACTTTGAAACATTTTTGAACTCATTTTTGGTTTACTTTAAAATAACAAGGAAAAGCCCCTATCTACTCCAAAATGTTTCTTTTTATGTCATATATATATATATATATATATATATATATATATATATATATATACAGTACACAACCCGTTATCCGGAAATCAGAAAACCGGAAGATCAAAAAACCGGAACGAAATTCGATAAATTTTCCAGCCATTTTTTTTCAAAAAAATGCGTTTTTCCTCATAAGTTTTCAGGATTTTTCGTTCTTTTTTTAAAGATGTTTGTTTACCTTGCCATCATTTTGGAAATAATCATTAGAGTATTACTTCATCGTTTTTTTCTTCTTTTTAAGATTACTTCGAAATATTTTCTTTTTTTTTAGTTGGGTTTAACAATAAAAAAAAACGGCTTTTTGTAGAGATTCAGAAAACCGGAAAAATCAGTTATCCGGAATAGCGATGGTCCCGATCGTTCCGGATAATGGGTTCCCTACTGTATATATATATATATATATATATATATATATATATATATATATATATATATATATATATATATATATATATATATATATATATATATATATATATATATATATATATATTTCTTTTTTTTTTTAGTTTTGTGAAGAAAAAAAAGCATCATGAAACTTGCAAAAGTAAACTCCTTGAATTATACTTATATATAGGTATTTTGTGTGAAAAAATATACGAGGGTTGTAAATTAAATAGTGGCAACTTAACCTTGAAACTCACTGAAGGGCAGACATGCGCAAATTGTTGAAAAATAGGGGCCAGCTTACTAAGTATAAGATATTGAAGACATCTATTACTACTCAAGAATTCACTTCATGGAGGAATTTGAATGGAAGAATTCAAGAATTTGAGCATCTTTTGTAGCAGCACTGTCTAAAAAGCAATGGCAGAAACAGAAAGCACATTTCCATAACTAAGAAATTCAATAACACTTTGACTCTTTATCACAGAGGAATTCATTGTATCAGCAAAACAATCAGTCACATTGAAAGAAACATGGGGAAGGAATGTTTCTTTTCCATTTCCTTTCAGAAAGCACATTTCTATGGGGAAACACATAACCAACATTGTCAGAGCTATCACTGTTCACTTACGATCGACGGAAAATTCTTACACAAGCTTGCGGTCGTTGATGTTATGGTAAGGAGAAGTGCTTTTTTTTGCGCATTGAAAATCGGGAACAATGCTCCCCATTGCAAGTGCAGACATCAATCCATCAGGAAACATTGTGCATGTCTCAGTAAATTACAATTTTTAATGCATTGAGAAAAGATTCAGACATCAGATTGGAGAAGATATCACAACATTGAAGTTTTTCAGTGCATCCTTGTATAGCCCTTTTCTAGTAAAAAGGTTTGTAACAACATGTGGTTAAGTTGGGATAGTTAGGAGATAGCCTTTAGTGCAATTTTTTTTTCCTAATCAAGTTTAGTTTCATGCTTTCTTTTCTAAAAGTAAAAAAGATATATTGATGTATTTTATAAAAAAAATATATATTTTACGAATAGTTGTTTTTAGAGTTGTATTGAACATTCAGTTTCAGATTAAAATAAGTTGCTGAACCATCTTACTCACAGGGTTATAAGAAAGGAACTGTTGAATTTTACTTTTGATGTTTGAGAAGGTAGGCGATCTGGTTCTGGATATAATAAAAATAAGGGATTAAACCATCCAAAATGTAATAAGGATCTCTTGTTGTAAGTCTTCTAATATGATTTTTCAGTAAGAAATTTTCTTGTGTATATTTGAAACAATTTTAAAAGAAAAATTCGAAACCAGCTATTTCCATTTAACTACTTCCTGTTCATTTTTTGCTTAGTATTTTAAACTGGGATTTTGAATTTTACTTACACATCTAAAAATAATTAAAACTATTGGTTCAAACAATTTTATTTTAAATCAGATTTAAAAGAAAAATTCAAAATCTGTGATTTCCATTTACAAGTTATGTGATTCTGAGGTGCTTTGGTCCTTCCTCCTTTAAACTTCAGTTTAGTACTGTATAGCCAATTTTGATTCTATCATCAAATAACAATTATCAATGATTTTTTTATTTTTATTATTGTTAATACTTATTACTTTTTTTATTTTATAATATAAAATATATTACCATTTTATACTTTGAATTGACCAAGGTGAATGGAATGGGTCCATTTGAAAAAATTCACTTATTTCCTAAGTTTTTTTTTTTTTTTTTTACGCAATTTTTTTTGTTGAATCTTTACAGTTTAAAATTTACTGTCTTGTCTTTTATCAAAATAAAATCAGGTTTAGTAATAATTGAAATTTTATTTCAAATTGACTTAATTTTTATTTATTGCAAATCAATTTTTTATTTAAATTTGTTAGTAGTACGCTTCACATTGCTGTACCGCAATAATAGCGTTTCTAGATAGCATGTCTGGCCTAACGAGAATTTTTTTAAAAATGCAAGTTACTCTCAACATGTTAATAACAATTGTCAGCTTTTAAGCTTCATCTAACAAATTTTCTTTGTTTCAATGAATTTCATTCTGGTCCCGACTTGTACCCTGATTAACATTGATAATAATTTCTGATTTTTATAATAGTATTTTCTTTTTTCCAGACTTAAATTTTCATTGGCAACACTTTGGGCGAAGATTTTGACTAGGATCATTAAAGTGTGTATTAATCAGAAGTTAAGCTGTAGAACACCATGTGTGCTTTTTTAAATTATTTATTATGTATGAAAGTAATGAAACTTTATTTAAAATTTTAGGTTGCCAATTCGTTGCAAGGGATAATGGAGATTATTCTATGTACCAAAACAATCCAGATAAGCTTGTAGAGTGGTCATTAGTTGAAGAAATAGTATGTGCAGATTTTCTGTGAGATAGTCTGTCACATTGGGAAAAGTAATTTTTTTATTTTACAGCACATTTGTTTTCTGTTTTAATCATGCTGTTAGTAAATGTATAGTTTTATGTAATTTATATTACATCGAGTAGCCTGCACAAGAAATATTTTCTTAGTTAATTACTTTTAGTTAATTTTTTTTGCTAATCACTTCATAAGAAATTGAAAATTTTGTTTTAAGATATAATTTAATTGTTGTTATGCATCAACAAAGTGCTCAAAAATTTTATCTCTTAATTTAAAATAATATTGTTTAGGTTTTAATTAAAAAGTAACATAATAGATAAAAAAATTTTTTTAAACAATTGAAAATTTCTGCAATAATTTTTGTCCTTGTACATATCGCAGAATTTTGTATTTCTTCAGCGTTTAACATGTCATGATGCGATCTTGCCCAATTTGTCTTCACATTTCAACTGCTGCAAAGATGTGTGGACATGTTTATTGCTCTCCCGGCATTCTACATTATTTGGCTTTAACTGATAAATCTTGGCAAAAATGTCCTATTTGTTTTGAAGCAGTGCAGAAAATTGATTTAAAAAGGTAATTTTATTTATTTATTTATTATATTGTGAACTTGACAGTTTCTTGATGATGATTTGAAATTTCAACTAAATATAAATAAAGAATAATTCAATTTTCTACTTTAAATGGTTATTATCTGTTTTTTTTCATTTATTATCTGTTTTTAGACTTATTATTTAATTACTGAAGTATTGTTTCTCATCTTATTTAAATATATATATATAAAATTCAATGAGTGAAATTAAAGTTAGTTATATGTTTTCAGTCTTTTGGTGGATTTTATTTATTTTTTCTCTTATAAAAAAAAAAGTGAGTTAAGACAAGCAAAAAATTTAAGATAACAATAATTTGTCATTTTTCTTTATATTTCACAACATGTGTTGCTGTCTGTATGTATATCTATCCATCTATCTATCTGTATATATATATATATATATATATAGACTCTTTGCTTTTAATTTCCTACGCGGTGAGGACTTTATTATGTAATAATAAAATATTAATGATTAAATTAAATTAAGTGAGATTATTTCCTATAATTATATATTTTTTAGCAATCATAAGTCTTCAGTATATTTATATTTTTAAAGTATAAAGATTTGTATCTAATTTTTTCTACCCTTTTAAAATTTGGATACCTACATTCTGTTTTAAAAGTTTCAATTTTTGCCACATTTACCCCTGTTGAAAGTAACGACAATTTTTGAAGTCAGAAATTAAAAGTGCTAAGCACATTTTTGTAGCTTTAGATAAACTTTTACTTCTGAAATCTTAAATTCTTAGTTCTTGTCTTATGATGGCTAATTATTTTTAACATATAATATAACTGTTGGAATGCCTTTGCTTTTCCCTTTATCTTTCAATGACACAAGTTTAAAGGCATTAATAAAAATTGAAAATAATTTTTAAAATTTTTTCTTTGTGTTTTTTTTTAAACAGTGCTTCCATAAAACTATGCAAGTTCTGTAACTGTTAGAGATGAAATTAAATTATGCTTAATGAAAAGATAGAAAGGATCACTGATTTCTTTACCAGTTTCTATTGAAAATGCTCATACAGCTATATTTACTGTCAATGACGAAAATGTATTTTTTTTTATAAATTATTTTTTACAATAATTTGTTACAATTTAATGTATTTGTTACAATTTAATGTATTTGTTACAATATAATATATTTGTTACAATAATGTTTGACATTTGGTGTTGGGTAATTTCAAATTCTTGCCCTTTTTTGATTAGTTATCAACAATCAATTGTATATTTTTTTTTTAAAAACTGAACAACTTGTGCAGGAGGGAAGGAGACATGCGGCAGAAATTAGCCTGCTGCGACTTATGTCATTACATAAGTAATTAGAAATATAAAATCAGTATGAAAACGCTCATTGAATTAGTATTTATAAATATCTTCATGAGCAGAAAAATAAAAACTTCGTTAATGGATTAAAAAAGACTGAGAAACTTCTGAGTCACCCCCGCCCCCATCATAAATTCAGTTCGTTATTAGAAAAAGAGAAATGCATTAAAAAGCAAAAATGATCATTGAATAAAAATAAAATATTAATAAGTAGTAAATTGCATATTTTTTTAAAAAAAAATAAGCATTGTATTTTAATATTTTTTAACAATGACTATTATTTCTTAACAATTAATATTATTTCTTAATATTATATCTTTGCAAAATAATGGTTAAAAATGATGAACGACTGCATTAAATGTAAAAAGAAAACCAGGATTTGCGCAATTAAACGAAGGCATGTTTACATAAGTGAGAGAGATTCTCCATCACTTCAGGATTTATCATGTCAGCGACAGGATGAGTCATGATAAAAGAAACACAGGGGAAAATAATAATCATTGCCACAACTATCACTGTTCACTTGCAATCGAAAATTGCTCACTTGCATTCGAAAATTGTTTGCAAACTTGCAGTCATAGATGCCATGATTGAGAGAAGTGGTCTTCGGCAAACTTCTAACCATTGATGTACTATTGTAAGCAGTCAATACAATTTTTTCCTCTACTGTTTTTCAAGTTTTTACTGTTTTTCAAGCCTCTACTGGTTTCTTGCATACAACAATGAATCCCCCCCCCCTTCAACAGCGTTGTACTCATTGATTAGAAGAAATCATGTTGTCTACACAAATGTATTTCTACCACCTATAGTGGAAATGACTAAATAGCTCTTCTAAGCTTTGTTTTGTAATTTAAGTTGCAGATTTTCTGTCCTGTCCAGGGGCCCAACGCTTGATGGGTGTTAAATTTTATTAATTTCCCTTAATGTCTAAATTTTATTATATTTTAAAAATCTCCTTAAAGTTAGAAAAATATCTGAAAAAACCCTTAGCATAAGAGATTTTTTTTTCTTATCTCATTATTTGCTTAGGAACATATGTGTGTAATGTGAACTATTAAATAATAATATTTAATTAAAAGAATGTTCTAGGTGATTCCAGAAATTACTTATGGCTGGTCAGAAGGAAGTCTTTTCTGTCATTGAAAGAGAGAGAGAGCTGCTTATGAAATGGACACTCCAGTGGCTTGCTTTATGGAATCTGCCTTTACGGTAAGGTCAAAGTTATGCCAATAATTCAATTATTTTTAACTTATCTGATTTGTTTTTTTTTAGTTTAAGTTTAATTTTTAAAATTTATACCTGTGATATTAATATTTCTTGTATTTTTTATGAACTGTAACAGTTAAAAATAATTAATGTTTGAAAAGTTAATGTATTGATGAAAATATTTGAACTGAATATTGTATCTTGATAAAATCTCATTGAATATTATAATATTTTACAGAGTGTTCACTATCCTTATATTACTTATACATAAAATAAATTTGAAAGAATTTTCATAAAAGCATGGTTCATATTTCACTTCATGCTTAATATCTTTATTAAGTGAATTTTGCTCTGATGTTAGTTGCATATAATGTGCTCAGAGTTTAATGCTAACACTGCCCAGAAAAAGTGAAATTTCATTAAACTTTTGTTTGTGTATAGGGAAGACCATTGTAAATTTTTTGATTAATTGATTTATTGAAAAATTTTACTGTTATTTATTTCACAAGTGTTCATTAAAAGAAGATAACTGTATCCCTACAACCTGTTGATAACATTCGTCAACTTTTATCACTTAAAAGATTTAATTAGGTATTTAACATTCTGAAGTTTTTTTTTCTTTGCAGCTACTTCATGAAAGGGATATTGCTTTAAACCAGAATGTAGATCAACTTAAGGAGCTCATTTATAGAAGCAATGTATGTGATTTTTTAAAAAAAAATTATTGGAACAAAGTGTTTGTCTTTTAAAAACAAAATTAGCAAACAAACTTTTTAATTTTGTTTCTTCTTTGAATTATTTGAATATTATATTCTTGCAAACAGTGTCTTTTTATGACTTCTATAGCTATATATTACCTCGGAAACAAATTTCTTCTCTAAACCTTTCTTTTTATTATTTTCCCTTTTTTTTGGTGGGCATAATTTCATAAATGCCAACTCTACTGTTTCTAACAGGAGTTGTATTTTGCTACTGCCTTCCAATTTTTATTATCTCGAAAATTTTCCCCTCTTTTATTATTTGTTTATATTTTTGTGAAAAAGTTTAAAAAAATCCTCTTAATTTCATCATTAATCTGTTTGCGCTCAAAAGAGAGCGCCAGTAAAACTGTCACAAGTTTCATATCAGATAACACCTGACAGTATCTTTGCAGTTGCTCTCATTGGATGAAATACATTCATGCTTTGTTACATTTCTGCTGACACTGACTTAGTGAGAATTTGCTCTTAGAAATAATTTCAATTTGAATGAAGGGAAGCAAAAGTTTGAACTTTTGTCTATATTTGTTTATATGCTTTTTATTATTATTAAGTAATGAAGATTGATTCATATAGAATAATTATTTTATTAATTTTGCAGGCTTTTAAAAAATACAAAAAAAACCTTTTAAAATAAAAATTCTAGATTCTTTTCAAAATTTTTACTATCTTATTTATCTATAAATTAATAATTAAATTATAGCTTCATTTTATTGATTTGAGTTTACAATGCTCGACATTCATTTCTATGATGTAAATTTTTCGGACAATTAAGCTTACATTTTTGAGTCACTTTTTTTCCCTTATTGCTGCTTGCTTTAAATAAAGCTATTTCAAGTTTTTATCTTTTTTATAGTTTTCAAATAATATAAGAATGTAATTTATGTGGAATTTTTATTGAAATTTAATACATTATATACATATACTAAATCTTTTACTTCATATTGCTATCTTAAAATGCGATTAATATGTCTAAGGTTTTAAGAATGTAAGGTTGGTGGCATGTACACATTTTAATTTTAGTGTCTCTAATTTTTAAGCTTAAGATAATTTGTCTAAGGTTCAGATAATTTGTCTAATGTTAAGATAATTTGTTTACATTTTGTTTAAAAATATTTTTTGCAGTTAATGATACAAAGTTCATTTAGTTCCTCAAAAACATATACTACTTAGGAAAATTAGAATTAGTTTAGTTAACTTGTTAAAATTATCTCTTTAAAAATAAAAATATTTGCATTAAATTTTGTATAAGTTTCATATAATTGCATTTTAGGGTAATGTACCAGAGAGAAAACATCTTATTTCAACAAGTTCAACTGAGTCTTATGAAGAATTACATGAAAGTATGTTGTTTTTGCCTATCATATAATGTTAAATATTTGTTACTGTTAATAAAAATATGTTAATGCATATAAAAGAATTAAAATATTAATGTTTCTTTCCATTTTTTCTTAGTTTCTTATAAGATGCAAGTTAATTAATTATCTAATATGTTTCATTGTAGACATAATTAATTGATGATTGACATTCAAACATGGTTATTTGAAGAATTTCTGGAGAAATTGTTTCAGTTGCAGCTGCGATAAAATTTTTTAGAATCCTTTAATTCAATATCGTTTTTACATGCACGCATTTTGTTGATGTATCACCAGAAAGTCTAGCTGTGACAGGTTTTTGTGGAGTCCAAAAATCCAGCCATTTCATCTATTTCATGAATTGGGTAACCTCTCATTTAAGGTTTCATTTCAGATAGGAAAAATTATGAGAATATTTTGGCCTGTATTAAAATCATGCTATTCCCAGTTACAGCTTTAAAATTGTGATCTTGTGTACTTAAATTTTCAGTAGATTAAAGAAAAGTTTTCCAAACTTGCTAAATGTTTTCAGTTGACCAGGTACTATATGTCAATAATTAAAACATGTATATGTTAATTATGAAAATTTCTATGTGTTAAAAATTAGTATAAAACAGGTTTTTTTAAAAAATTTCCGGGAAGTATTTGCTGTAAAAAAAGGTGTTAGCATTGAATGTGTCGTGTTTTTATTTGTTAGTAGTCTAAATGAATTAGCAAATAAAAAGCATCACCAGACATAAACCTATTGTAATCCCATTGAGAAAAATCAAAACAATCTCGTCATTCTCTGAGTTTGAAATAAATGTTATTGTGCCTAAGTTTAAAAAATGAATATAAAAAAAAACTGTGGTTTTTAAATATTTGTCCTAAAATAAAAAATTGTTATGGTGAAATTTATTGTTCAGAGCAAGCTTAAATAATGAAATGACCTTATGTTTGTTATTGTACTTTGTTGTCCAATTAAATAAATACAGTACTTGGCTGTGAAATGAAATTCAATGATCCACAATGAATCTCTAATTCATAGGTGAGGTTTTAACTTGTAAGTTACTGAATTGCAGTCACTCTAATTCTATTTTAGGAAGAAAAAAAATATTTAAATTACTGAAAATTCTTTTAGTGTTTCAAAATGTCTGAATAGCATGGAATATGTGATGCAAGTATGAATTCTATTTCAGACTGAGAAAGAAAAGGGGTGACATTTTTCTAACGGTATTTATTTATCTATGTTTTACTGCATTATTATACTATAAAGTTGAAACAATTTCTCTTTTATCTTCAAAGTGTGAAGAATCTTAATAAGTTTTTAAAATATATTTTCCCTTTTTTTTTCTTTCTTGTCATTCTTATTTATTTTGTTAAGCAAACCAAAGTCATTTATTGTTATGTTTATTCTACATATAGATAGTTTGAATTTAAAGTAATCTAAAGTATTGTAACTGTTTCATTCTTTGTTTCATTTAACTTTAGTTGAAGATGGGCAACACATTTGTATTCACAACATAAATGTAAAGATGTTGTTAAAAGAATATGGCTCCTTGGAATTTGCTCCTGAGACAATTAGAACTAAACTTGTTGAAGTTGAAAGAGTCACCATGACCGAAGTAAGTAATCCTCTTGTTTTAAACTTCCTTGTTCTAAGGCTTTTTCGCTGAATAAAATTTTACACCATATTTCATGCATTCATACGGGATCTTCGGAAAAGGTTGAGATATCTTTAACATTTGCTGTTAACCTGCAAATTCCATGTTGCAGAATTCAATTTTTCTTCTGTTGTCGCAAAAGAGACTATGTCTCAGTTTAAAGGTAAGCTCTATGTTGTTTTCATATTTGAGAATAACAGTCATGAAATACTTTTTGTTAATTTTATTTGCTGCAAAAGGGATACTTTAAGAATTATTTTTAATTATATTATATAATATTAAATTATTATTAGTTGGATAGCTGAAAAAATGTGCGTCATATTTTGTTTTGTTTGCCATGATTTTAAACTTTTATGAAAGAAATATGTGTGGCACTTGAATAAATATTGTGGAATACTTAAGGAAGTATTGTTAATTCTTTCATAAATATTGTGTAGCAATTTGAAATTTCAATTATTATTTTTATTGCAAAGAATTGTTTGAAAAACAATTTTATTGCTCCAAATCCGATATTGATTTGCTAGAAAGCAAACAGGATAATTTAATTTCTTTCACATCAGAATTTATTTAACTGATGAAAAAACTTATGCTAAGCTTTACTTCCTCTCCTAGACAACAATTAAGTAGTTTGCTGTGCATAAAAGCTACCTTCTTGTTGGTACAAGTTCTTCAGTTTAATTTGTATCTTTTGTTATGTTTTTTATTATTATTAATTAAGTATAAAATCTATGGCTTTAAAAATATTTTTTATTTTTCGCTTTCTTTATCAAGTAATAAAAAATCAATAGAATAAAACTAAAATTTAGCTTTTATCAATCAAAAAAGGAAGAAGAAAAATATTTATTAATGTATTTTGTTCTTGTAGGTGTATTGCCTTTCCTTTCTAACTTATCTCTTGTTTGTATTACTACAGGTTTCCCACAGTCCTTAAAATCTTTAAAAATTGCTCAATTTTTATTTTGAAAAATAAGGGCCCTTAAACGAACTTAATTTTGATACATTGGTTTTTAAAGTCCTTAAATTTTCAGCATCAGTATAGTTCATAGGAACAATTTTTTAAAACAAAAAGTCGTTTTTTTATCGCTTAGAATTAAACCAACAATCAAGGGTAAAACATTTTAGAGAGACAAAAAGGAATATGTGTGTGGGAAGGGGGCTACAGGCAAGGGGAAAAAAGCATGTCCTTTCTATAATATATTGGTTTATTCATTAATATATTCTGCCATTTGCCTAGAATGATATTCTGTAAGGAGAGTGAAGAATTCTAAATGAAAAGAATAGTGTTGACAAGGGGGATACTGCTCGTGGAAGAGATAGTACTTTTTTGGGGTGGGGAGGGCAATTTTAAGATATCTAAGTTGAAGACCCACACTAACCTTCAAAATTAGCTTTTATTTTTTCGTTACATGTTATTAATTATGAAAATTAATGTTATTTCCTTTTTTTGTTATGAAAATGCACCAAATTATTTATCTCATGAAGGCTTCTCATGATCTCTTAGCCACAACTGAAAAAAGTATGAAAGATGGGTTAAATAATAAAGACATGTCAATTATAGAAAGCGAACCAATCCTATTTTCTGAGGCTAAGTCGAGAATTGTAGAATATTTAACAGCATTGGAAGATAGCAAAAAGAAACTTACTTTGTTAATGCAGGGACCTTCAAAAAAGTGTAAAAAATAAGATATGTCATTAATGAGCAAAATTAAAAATTCTTGTTATTAAATTCTTATTTTAATTCTTTTAATTAAATATGCCCCAAATCTTTGGCTAATGTAATAAAAAAAAAGAGTTTTTTTTTTGTCAGGAACTGGTTATTTAATCATAATCATGCAAAGTCTTTGAAAATTATTTAGCATTATGTTAATGCTAAAAATAAAAATATTTTTAATGTAAATGTAAAAATATTTTAAATATTTAAAAATGCTTAAAAATATTTTTTGAGAGCTTAAAAGGTGCTTATTTTTTGTTTGCACTCACACATAAGACATCTTGTATGGATTAGCAGTTCCATTTTGTTGATGTTTATTAATTTTCTTTTCCTATTTTAAAATTATCAATATTATTTTTTAGACTTTAAAAGCCCTTAACTGTGCAAGAGTGTGTTTCTTCCTCTGAAGATGAGAGTAAAATAGATTTCCTCTCTGTTTCATGCATTGGGAAAAATTCTTTCCTCCAAGCGTAAGTTTAGTTCATTTCATGTGGGATTCACTATTGTGCTAAATAACTTAGAGTTTATTTTGCTTAGGTGACCCCTCAAAGAAGTCAAATCACAATGTACTTCCTACTCATCTGAAAATGTTTGAAAAGGATCCTCTAATCCTGATGTAAACAATTTAGAAATAAATACTGCATTTATTCAAATCTAAACTGCTGTCAAGCCACACTCCCAAGGTTTCAAGATGTTTTGTTCCACATAAAAAATTGTGTAATCCAGCAAACCGAAGACTCTCCATGTAGTAAATGGTGACTGGTGCATGTTTAATCTGCCGAGTCACAACATCCTCCATGTCCCCATAACATTTTATGCCTCTGGGAGTACTGAGTAGGAGATTGATCATTCTCTGGTTTAGGTCAAAATTATAATCTGTGAATGAATGAAAGATTATAGGAATGGATCCGCTTTAAATAGATGTGACTTATGGGTGTTTCAGAAGTCGAATTCTTGGGCATAGATGGCGCCAATGGAAGCATAAACAAGAAAAATCTCACCTCGGTGCCTTAATAGACAACTGCAACAACAAAATATAATTTTTTTTTAAAAGTTTTTAAATGTGGACTATTAAGAAGTGAATAATTCATTTGTTTTGCCAGCATTAAAAACTTTCAATACGTATATGAATCTTTAATTGCTCAAACTGTCAGAATTGTATTCTGAAAATGATTTGTCATCTCCCACTGTGACATCTGATTTCAAACTTTTGCTAGTATTTTCTTACACAATGTCATCTTTTGTGATATACAATGCATTTGTTATGTGAGGTTTTTGTAAAAACAATGTATTATAGTCGAATTGGATACTTTTCTCACCCAACAGCTATCCATTCTGAATTTTTGACTTGTAAATTCTAAGCTTCTGTCGAATATATAGGTACTTAACTATAAAGTAGAAAGTTGATATGGTGACCGTGTGGTCTAAATGAAATTGCACTTCTGAACATGAAGTCGCTGCATCGTAAATACACAGAATTACAGCAACTCTTAAATGCAGAACTTATTTTGACAAAAATATCATTCTTCTATCTACTTTATTCTGCATTTTTAATTTCTCTTCTAAGCATGCTGTTTATTAAAGTACAATTCCACAAAATATCATATGCTCAGAAAGCTCTTAAATCTAAACAATCATAAAATCAAAAAGAATACAAATACCACATCTTTAATCGCCAAAATAATCTATTTATTACTTAACAGAAAGATTGAGTTCAAATTATTTCTCCAATGTTGGCAGGTATGCAATGCAGACTCTGTTTAATAATTATCGCTTTAATTCATTTACTGATGTTTTCTAATCTTGTATTGTATTATTTTAGGAATTGTTTGATAAGACATCTGAAGATTTTACTTTGTTTTTGCAAGATATTCCCTTTGTAGATGAAATTGAAGTTAGCTTTGAATGTGCACTTTGGTTAAGCAAAGCTGATTACGTGAGTGCTCTATCACTTTTTTTTAAAAACTGCTAATAATTTAATTAAAACTTTGAGAAATAGTTTTCTCTGGTTTATGTATCTTTTAGTCCACAAATTTGAAGAACCCCCAAAATTATTGTCTTCTTAAAACCGAACACTCTGTTTTTATATTTACATTTGCTCAAACTCATTAGCTTTTCCAAACTTTCCTCTATCAAGCGTTACTCAATTACCCTGTGGCAGAATCATGGTGACATTGTCGCAGAACGTTACAGAGCTCTTGCAGAATGAGTTTTCTTTTGAAAAAAAAATTCCTTTTCTTTTCTACAACAATTTACATTTAATATTTGAATCCTGCATTTATATAATCACTTTTTGACTTGCTTAATTTATGCTGGTAGTATCGTAATTCGATGTGTCGGTGTGTAAATAATGTTTTGTTTGTATTTTCAGCAGATGTTGATATTGATTTTCACTTGGATTTTAAATATTCCTATATATTTCAATATGGAAAATTCGAATTGTGCATTAGAGTATTTACTTTTTAAGGCAATAATTCTATCAAATGTTTGGCAGTTATTACTATTAATTTCACCATGATTTTTAAATCTGATATTTTTCATACAATATTCATTACAACAGCCTGATCTTGAAACGAAGCATGCATTTGAGGAGTCCGATTTGCGTGATTTCGTGACTCTTTTTTTTTTGCAATTATACTTCTACGGATTTTATGATTTCTAATTGTTTTTTTCGTTTTTTTGTTATGATGATTATTTACAGAATGCGAAGAAGGAAATAATTCAACCCCCCCAACAAAATGCGAGAATATAACCCATAATATTAGAATAAATAATTATTCCATGTTCAATTAAAAATTTATATAGTTTTTTTTAAATATAGTTATCCAGTTTTTTTTTAAGCACAGCTCTTTCATTTTAAATTAGTAACGTATATGTTTGTTATTATTAAAAGTATCTTGCAGAAAGATATTAGTGCTTGAGAGCTCTGTCACAGATTGCTTGATAAAGTTCTGACACGGGGGCTCAATTGGAAAGTAATGCAAAGTTTTCAATACCCGAGGACTCTATGATTGCGGAATTTTTTTAATGTTGTATGTTCATTAAAAAAGCAGAAATTTTCTTTTTAAATTCTTGTTTCTTAATAAATTTGTTTCATGCAAAAGGCTTTATTGGGACATTAAAAAACATTTCTGGGACTGAAAGTCATGAGACACTTGATTTATTTGCAATACTCCACTCTCTCGTTTTGGAATCACTTGTTTCAGTTGAATTTTTTTTCCTGTTCCGTGCAATTTAGTTAAGCAAAATCTCTTGGCAGTATAATTAGGAGTTTTTGAAGTCACATATTCATGCATTATATTTTTCTTTCTTTCAAAAAATTTTCAAATTAGTTTTAGAGCTATTAAATTAAATTTAATCTTTTATTTCTAAAGAAAACTGATCATGTAAAAGTTATTATTTCTTTCAGCCTCGTACTCTTTTGTCTGAAAATAAAATGATCTTTGCCTTTTTTTAAAAAATTCAGAATATTTTAAGAACAACTTATCTTAATATTTCATTTTTTGGGGGGTCTCGATTAAACATTTTTTTATCATAATTGTGTAGGGAGCCACGTTTAGCAACTAAGTACTGATTCAAATATCTTAAAAAGTCTCAAGTAATTTTCTAAGTAATTTTTGTATATTTTAAATTCGCAAATTTCATTTCGTAGTCTCGGCTATTATTGCCAGTGTCATTTTTAATAAATCTTGTTGTATCTTACAAAATGAAACTTGTGGAAAAATCCTTATCATTTTTAGCTTTCTTTTAAAAAGTACAAAAATTGCTTGATAATTTTTAAGATATTGAAATCAGATGTTTTTCATTAGTTGCCAAATACAATTCATTAGAAAAATATGAAAAAGATTTTTTTTTAAATTTTCTGTACATGCGCAATATAAACAAACTACTTTAAATACTCATATCTTGAGCTTATTGAATTATTTTAAATCAATATTTTTATAAATAGTTTTAAATTTTTCTAAAAATTTGTACTGAATATTTTTAAAGTTATAGCAAAAAAACATAAGACAAAGAAATTTGTTTTGTATAATCTCCATAAATATTTAAGCTAGGCTTAGAAAATTTTATGCTGTTATTACAAACCACTACCAAAATAAGCAATAAAAGCTTCTTAATTGATTTTCTTGCATAGGTGTATAAAAATACTTTTTTTAAAAAATTTATTATCAGTTTCCTAAAATTCTGAAAGCTTTAAACTTTGTTGCGAAGTATAAAAAATCTGATGAACTAAAAACTGATTAAATTACTAAATAATACTCTAAGTATTTCTTGAGAAATTTTAAAAAATATTGTAAGGTAGTGTATATATATATTTCAGAGTCATGACACAATGAATGATTGTATGGTGTCTTTGGCATCTAGATGTCTGTTGTTCAAGTTGTCCTCTTTAAATAATAGGAGATGGAGACCTGCACAAACCTCAGTTTTATGAAAATTTATCAAAGGTATAAATGAAGATTCTTTGCAAAATTAATATCATGCAACTTTATATTTGCTTTCATTTTTTAAATTTTCTTTCTTTTTTTTCTTTTTATCTTACACCAGTGGCGGTAGCAAAAATCTCTGACATATGCTTTTAGTGGTGAGACTTTATTTTAAAAAAAAAGGCAAAATTTTAAACCTAAATTTCTTTCAAAGGTATTACCACTTAATAAAAAATATCTTAACTTCTCTGTACTTATGTGAGTGGTTGAAGGTTAATTGTAGTTTTGTAAAATGAATTTTGTTATCTTACTTTTGGTAATAATACAGTCAATGCTTTCTTGCTGTCTAAATTATTATGTTGTGAGTTTTGAAAAATAATACAACTGAAAACATTCATTTCTCTCGAAATAGTTTTTTTCTTGGAAAAAAAATTATAGTTTTATTTTTTTCTATTAATAAAACAGACAATATATTACAGTGCCTCAATTCGAAAACGAACCAAAGCAAATTCCAAAAGCTACTAATTCTTCCATGCTTTATAATTGGTATAAAATTTGTATGGGCATAAATAACATTATTTTTTATAAAGTTTCATTCTGCTCTTTTAAAATAACCTAACAGTTACTATATATCATAATTCTGCGAGGAAATATTTCTAGGTTTTCATTATTAAGAATTATAATCTATATACCTTGTGAAGGATTTTCTTTTTCTTTTTTTTTTGAGGAATTTTGTGTTTTGATTATTTTTTATTTATTATTTTTTCCCAGTTTGAAGGACTAGATACATCTGTCTTTACACTCTCAAGAAAATGTTTTATAAGTATTGAAAATGATATCTTCTCAAGCAGCATGCCTCTATTTTGTGTTAAGAAGGAAATTGTGCGCATCATTACAAAGGTTGGTTAGTCCAGGAGTTTTCTTGTCTTCTGGATTTGGTTCAAAATGTACAAGGAAACGTAGTACAGCATTGATGGTTGTAAACCTGAAATTGGCTTGACTGTTCAATACTGGTTACAAAATAAAATATAAAGTTGTGATAAAGATAAATATGTTGAGATAATGCTATCTTTAATGAGAGAAGAGGATTGTACCATTCTTTTACTCAGTACTGTACAGATCTCAGAATCGTAACTCTTAACACAAAATTTTTCAGCAACTGATTATTTGGAGATATAAAAGTGATAAAAATTATGGCTTTTGAAACAAATCTAAAATAACTTTTTTTTACTCCTTGGAACCATTTTGAAAGCAATACAGAAGAGTATAGACCGTGTAGGAGAACAAAAGAACTTAAACTGAAATGCTGTGAGAAAATATTTTTAGTGATTTAAATGCAGTTGTCAAAAAAGGCAATATGTTTTAGTTCTAATTTAGCCAAAAATTAGAACGTTGATTTCAAATATTCAATAAAATTTTATATTTTTTGCAATGAAAGTGTCATGTATTTTTTAATTTTGTATATTTACCAAGGTATTGATTTTTTTTTTCTAAATATATACCTAAATAAATTTTTCTATACATATATAGAATTAAGTAATATGTGCATTGTAGAATTCCACTATTTGTGAACGCTAACTTGTATTGAAATCTTTGTTGTTGTACAGTTATACTGTATTGTTTTTATGCAAATTAAATAAATGCAAATCATTTTGCTCTTTCATAAATTATGCATCTTTCTTTCTAAGAAAACAAATATTATTATCTTTATTTCAACACGCATCCTCACTCAAGAAAAGACTTTCTGATCTTTTTCTCTAGAGTTACATTATTCATACCTCACAAGTCTCCTGTTTTTTTAACCAAAACTCCTGTATTTTACGACTATCTCCTGTTTAACTGCATATTCTCAAATTTTTCCATTTTTGTTGAAGAAATTTTTTAAAAAATTTGGCAATAAAATATTTTTTGATGGCATACTTCTTATTCCTTAACAGATAGTACTAATGCCGGTACTACAGTATAATGATTGTGAATAGTTTAAGTAAAAATATCTTCAGTGGTTGACAGATCATAGGGTAGAGTCCCCTTGCCGTCTAACCGTGGCAGTGTTTTGTGGTTTTCCTCTCCATGTAACGCAAATGCGGGTTAGTTCCATCAAAAAGTCCTCCACAAAGACAAATTTCTCCCAATACTTGATCCAGGAGTTCCTTTGTCTTCTGGATATGGTTCAAAATTATAATTCTATGGAGTTGAACGTTAGTAGTCGTAAACCCAAAAAATTGGGTTGACTGTTAGACGACAATTATAAATTAAAATAGTTTGAAGTAATTATTAATAATGCTTTAAAAAAGTCTTTTTTAGATTAAAATTTATACACATATTTTTTACCTCGCTAAATGTAACTGCTTTCATTATATCCAATTTAAAATTTCTCTTTTTGACTTTGGTTATGCATGATGTAAAACTTTACTAGTAGCCTAAAAAATTTCGCTAGTAAAATCTCAATGATTTCATTTCTCCAATGCTGGCAGGTATGATTATTTCTAATGTAACTTGGTGATTGTTTCATTCACCAAATGTTAGCTAGTTTAGAAAGCTGCATTTTGTTCTTGATACTTAAGAACTATTTTAAATAAATGCTAAATGCTTTATTGCAAACTGTTTCATGCAATCTGTTTTATGCAATGCATTCCTTCATTTAAAAAAACTGATTGGTTATTACTTTTGTATTTTTGATGCTGGCTCTGTACAACTTATATACCAAGCAGCAGAATTTACAAAGTTAATCTGAAGCGCAATCTTCATATTCTTTTATTCAAGAATTCCATTTCTTCATATTCCAAAAATTAGGCATAGTCTAACATATATCAAGCAAAAATTGTACATCAATTAAAAAATGTAGCACTAAGTCATATTTTATGTAAATTTCTGAAATTCTGTAAATAAATAAATAAAAAATTCTTAATTTTTTTAAATTTTATTTAACTTGATATCTTTAAAAGAATTAACGAAAAGTAATTAAAATTTTCAACACAGTTTTCTGTCTGCTGATTTTAATATTAAAAAAAATCTGTGTTTGCTTTAAGAAAATCTTCAGATATGCTTAGTAAATAACTCTTACCGCAAATAATTTCATCACTCCCTCCAAAAATATTACTCTTTTTTAATTTTGTAACATAAATTTGAAGCAGCATTAAAGTGCAAGGTATATTGAATTATCGGAAAATTTTATTTGACTTTGGTTTATACTAATGACTTTTTTATACTTTGTAGTATTCTGTCAATTCAGTTTTTTAAATTTAATGAGATATAAACATATGTTTAAGGATGTTTTTTTTTTAATTGAAAATTATTCTATATCTTTTTAAAAGGTAGGAAAAACTCATTTCCGTATCTTTCGATCTTTATTTTCACCATTATTGATACCCATTTTCATCATTATTGATTTCTTACTTTTATTCTTGTAAAATTTTAAATTTTTAACAATTTGTTTTGAAGCGGTATCACAATTGATGAAGGAAACAATGCAAACAAGTCGGATGAAAATGTCAAGATATTGCTTGATGAAGAGATTGTTATAGAAGAATACGACTTTTGAACACAGATTGTTTATTGTGAAATATTTCTATAATGAAGATATTTATTAAATTTTTGATTTCTTTTTTACTTAAATTAAAGTCACTTTATATTAATGACTAAATGTCAATTTAATTGCAAACGAGAGATAATTTTTTTTTAACATTTAATCTAATTGCAATTTGTTTATATGAGTGTTATGCAGTGCTCATTTTAATTAATCCTTTTAAGTAAAGAAATACAATATTTTTATTGTAAAAAAAAGAATACAAAAGTGATGATTTGTGTCTGGATTTTAAAAAAAGAGGATTTTATACCGTGGAGGCTGAAATTTTTGGATGTCGTAAACTGGTTTTTGACAGTATCACTTGAGATTTTCTTCCAAAGCTGTCTTAAAGCCCATAATACTGTAAATAATCAAAATATTTTCTGAATGGATTTCCTGTTAATAAAAAAATAAAATATTGTTTCATCTTAGTTTTAAATATTCCTTTAAAAATAGCGTTGAATTTTTTAAGAATACATTTATAAATGTACGTTGATACAGATAAATATTTCTATAAACACTGATAATCTAAACTTGACTACTACTAAACTTGAGAGCTTATAATAATTTTACTAATATATTATAGGCTCTAACTATCATAAGAAAATATTACTAAAACTCGAGAGCTTATAATAGTTTTGAATAATTAAAAAATAGCAGCTACTTTTTACTGTGCCTCAAAGGAAAAAAATATCTACTGCGCACCTGGAAAGTCATGAGAAATCATGGAAAGTAATGAACAAAATTTGTCATAAAATCTTATGATTTTAACTATTTAAAAAAAAACATGATACGTCATGGATTTAGGTCGCCGAAAAATTTAATTTTTAAAATAGAATTTTCCCAATTTCACAGTGTTTCAATAAAACGAATATCTAAATTTGTAACAAAATCCCCACTCACAGTCATATTTTATTAAAATATAAAATGTTTTTAACCTGTTCTTTAAAAAGTATAGTGTTCTTTCAGAAAATGAAGGAAAGAACATCATTTCTGGAGTGAATTAATTAACTTTTAAAGTTATGTGATTTCAGAATTTTTTTTTTACTTATTTTTTTTATTTTATCAATTTAAAATTCTAGTTTAAGCTTTTTAGATAACACTTTTAAGAAGAAATAAAACAACTTTAAATGACAACATATATCTGACTGTATTTAGTTATTTGCTTTCGTATTTTTTTCCAGCTATTTTATTGCTGCAACTCTTTCTTTACTCTGTTTTTTAAGTTTAAAATCCATTAATATGAAAATGCAGAGTATAACAGTTTTAGTTATACCTATCATTTCAATTAATGTTATTACAATGCTTTTTCAAATTTATGGTTGTGTTTTTGTCGGCGAAAATTGTAACTTCAATTGTAAGTAAAGAAAAATTCTTGGAAAGTCATGGATTTGAAAATCTAAAATTCTGTCTGTTATGCCTTTGTTTTAACTGTAGATAGTCCCGGTGGCTCAGTGGTAAAGTTGCACTCTTATTCTTAGGTCCAGAGTTCTTGCTTCGGACCAGGCAAGGTTGACACAGCCTTTCATCCATTCAGTGGGTCAATAAAATGGCAGGGATAACACAAAAAACCTAAAATTTTCAGGGAATTTTATTTTTACTCTAATTGTCAGGGAAAGTTGTAATTTTTTACAAAATACCTGGAAAAATTCTTCAACATACCTGGTAATAGATCAGTCTTAGAATTGTCAGTAACAGTAATCAGTTATCGAGATTCGAGTTAATTTTAGCATCTAGTAGAGTCATTTTATAAAGTATGTCTATATTAAAAGGACTATATTAAAGTATGTCTAAACTGGAATTCTTTTTTTAGAGAAACTTTTCTATATTTCCATTCTCATTCGATTATATGATTTTACTCACATAATCTAATATTTGACATTACAAATAATTAAAAAATTTAAAATTTTCGGATGAAAAATTGCAGTATGATAAAATATGGTTTGGATTTCCATTGAAATTTACTTAGTATACTTGGAAAAGTCAGGGAATTTTTTTCTTCAGAAATTGAGTGGGAGGCCTGCTGCAAAATAGGTTTAATTATGTAAATGTAAAAGTAGAAAAAAATCACAAGATAGTATCATTTATGTTAAAAAATAAAAGTTTTTACTCGCAATAATTAGTTTTTTCCCCCGCTCTCTTAAAAAGTTTTTTACTGGTAGACCACAGTTTTTATGTAAACTTTTGAGTTAAATAATTCTGATATCTATTACAGTTATTTGTTGCAAAAATTTAATATTTTAGCCAAACTTGCATGTTTTATTCCTCTTCCAATGATATTGTTTTGGTCACAAAATCTAGTATTTGGCATTACAAATAAAAAGTAAAATCGTTTCTGATGAAAAATTTTCACTGATTTTTTATTTTTCACTGAATTTTTCCTGAAATACCTGGAAAAGTCAGGGAATTTTTTTCCTTCTGAAATTGAGTGAGAACCTTGAATGAGTACCAAACATTGGGGACATTTGTTTGATCACCCAATATTTGCTCTGGCACTCCAGAGCCTAGAGTCACAAAAACTTGTACGGGCTCAGTAGGCTTTAACCCTTCATAGGCTGCTGCATGTGTAGAATTTAAAATAAAAATTTTTTTATCGCAAGTGTTCAAATTAACTCAAATGTTTTGTACTAAATATGATTTGAAGGCATGTATCAACATTTGCTAATAGTTTAAATAATGCTTTAGTTTGGCTTTACAAGTTATCTTTTTTCATTTTTTTAATATTACTTTAAAATTGTGAAAATAACTTTTTCCTTGCTACATTCATCAAGAAAATAAGCAGAATGAATAATTAAAGAATAAAAATAAATGAATCATGCCAAGAGATTTATTTGAAAATTAGCACCAAGCATTGTTCTTCACTGCATTATAGTTCAAGTATAAGAGCAAAGCATTCATACAACAGCCCATTGTATGCCAAGAGGGTGATGAAGGTTAGGGCTCCGCAATCTCATGACAAACATAGACCTGTCAACTTCTCTGGCTTTTAGTCAGAGATTTTTCTTAAATATTTATAGGGGTAACAGAATTTCTGTTTCAACATTTGGATTAAAAAGATTTTGACCAACACTTTATGTGAATAGTTACAAGGTATATATATATATATAGCATAATAAATAAATACAAAAAGAAGAAAAACAATAAGTTTTATTTGATGCACTTAAGCTGCAAGTAAATAGAACTCATAAAATAAGTTCAAAATCTGGAGAAAACATGAAAAAAAATTACAGAACAATGAAAAAAGGGGAAAAAAATAATAATAAAATTCTAAAGGAAAAAAATTAAGAAAAATCCGGAAAATGAAAGAAATAATCTTTTCATCAGCTCACACGATTATGACTGCAAAAAGGAGTGCTTTCTAATATTGTATAAATATAGCCAAAGCAAAATATATCAATACAATAGTGTGAATCATATATATTTTTTTCTCCAGATTTTTATTATTATCTTTTTTTCTTTTTCCCTATTTTCATTGACCTGTAATTTTTCACAGTGTATTAAAGGTAAGTAAACAACATTTTTTTAAATTTATTTTTTTCTTTGTATGCAGTCAAATTTCGAGATCGTTAAAAGTGTGCCGCGACAAAATTACTGGTTTAGAGTCTTAAGCCTGATGATCAGCTTGCTTGATTCTTGCGTTGCTCTGATTGCAGTTAGTTTTTATCAATATATTTCCATATCAGGGAACCTATATATAGCAGGGCTCGAAAAAACTCAAAAATTTTACCCGTCCCCGAGGACGGCTTGTAAAACAATGTACCCGTCCTTCTTTGAAACTAACCCGTCGCTTCTAAATAAATAAAAATATAATTTTCTCTTATTTATTACAAATATTTATATAAATTGCACAATGAATTAGTAGTTACTTGGATTACAATTACTAGGATTGCATTATACAGTAATAAAATGAATACTAGGTTACTAATAGGAACCTAGTATTTCTTTTATAAAATAATTTATTTCTTTTATGAAATAATTTATTTCTTTTATGAAATAATTTATTTCTTTAATGAAATAATTTAAATGACAATGTATCCGAGGATACTGCGTTTTTTAAATGAATCAAATATGACGTCTGCCAGTTCCGCAATCAAGCTAATGATTTACAGAGGTTTCTGCACAAAAATCTGAAAGGGGTTTTCCATTTAGGTAGATGTTCATAAATGCGTTTAACGCTTCTTGTTTAAGACCAGTACGTAATGCTTATTTTTTGCAAGTTCATTGCTGAAAAGTCCTTTTCAACCGCTGCAGTACGGGAGACAGAGAAAACATCAATTCCACCATGCTCAGTATGTTACTGTATTTCTAGATTAGAGGGTCATTTTAGAAGTGAGGCGCTAGACTCTTGTAAGATAACAAAAATTGAAAATGTATCACCACTCATTGAAATGTATAACGGGAAAATGGCCGTCCGCGCGGACGTCGGATTCAAGAAATTCGTTGTCCGCGGGGAATTTTTGACCGCCGAGGACGGGTGGTTTTTCGAGCCCTGATATATAGTATAAGTTTTTGTCAGAGAGATCTCACTTAGACAGATCTCCGTTAACTGGATACCAAAGTTAATTTTTTTTTTTAATTTGCTGACGTTTTTATTCAAGAATTGAAAACTGGAAAATTTTAAAATTTATCTAGAAGACTATTTAAAACGTAAATTAATTTTATCTTTTTTTTTTTTTTTTTCTTTTTTTTTGAAAATTTCACATGATTCTTTGCTTAATCTTCATAAATAAAATGAATGATTGATACAGTATTTTAATCAATTGAGAAAAAGAAAACTAATTACAAACGGTGGTTATGATGCAAATATTGAACACTCGAGTGTTTGTATTTTATTATTATTATTATAAAAGATTCACAGTTAAAAGGTTTCTTGGAATGCAGAATATTTAGAAGCAAAATCATAAGAGTCTGAAAAAGAAAAATGAAAACCCCAATTACATTTGAAAATTTGTTGTTTTCAAAAAGAGTGGTGTTTGCCAATGTAATTGCCTTCTGTCATTTCCGATATTACGAGACTCCTTTACGTCAGTTTCACAGAATGTCTAAAATCAAAATACAAAATCACTATTTTAAAAGCCAAACTGAGTGCAAAAAAAAAAAAAAAGACACATGATTGTTCAGTTTATCATTCAGTGAATGATTTTTTTAATCACCTTATATGAGACACGTTTTATGTAATCATAAATAAAGCTAAACATGGATAAGGACCAAATAATGCTAATCTTCTATATATTAAAAAACTTTTTGCCATTAATTTTCTTTTTTAGATACCTTCACGTTGTTCATTCAAGCCTAGCCTAAAGTATTTATTTTAAATAAAAAATCTGGTAAACAAAGGAATTTATTGTCAGACTATTTTAGAATGAGATAATGCTTTCATAGCTAATGATCAGGGGAGCCGAACAGTTTTTGATGCTGCAGTTCCGCATGACCTAAACTCTGCTAAGGCCTTAGCATTTTTACTATTTATTTATGCGCCCTTTTAAATTTTAGATTTTAATTTAAAATTTATTTTATAAAATGGACCATGATATTTAAGGAATTTTAGATAGTATTAGGATTTGTATGTCATAATTATTAAACATCAGAAGAAAAACTAATGTTGCATAATCCAATCGAAAATTAAATATTTCGACCCGACACAAATTATCTGTATTTAAATAAAATATGCATTAAAAACGCGAGAATCTTTCTTTTTTAATGTTAAGCCTGAAAAATTTAAAAGACTGATAATAAGTTATTATTAAAAAAAAAAAAAAAACTAAGAGTTACGTGGGGAGCTATATGAGAGCTCCGGATTGATTGCTTCGGTTCTGGGTCTGTGTAAATGTATTTTTTGTAAGTATGAATATTATTGCATTTCACCATACCGTGTAAATGAGAAGTGCCAGGCAGTAGAAACTCCTGATGTGCTGAAGGAATGAAGTAAATAGTGTGGTGTCAACGCTGGGATTCGAACCCCTGTTTCGTTGATCAAGAAATTGACAGTTCGCAGCTAAAGTATATATCCAGCTTCAAGAAGCTGAGTGGCTTTATAAGGCGTTCACTAATATCACTTACCTAGAGCCGTGATGGCTCAAGGGATAGAGCGTTCACCTTCCAATGGGGTGAACCGGGTTCGAATCCCAGCGATGACTGGTCAATACAAGTTCCGCATCCGACTTGCACCGACCACAGTGCTGATGAAAAATATCCTCAGTGATAGACAGATCACTGGTTAGAGTTTACTTGACGTTAGGCTAACCGAGGGTGGTTTTCCTCTCCAAACTGAGAATATGGCAGTAAGGAATAATCCAGGAAGAATAATTTTACTCCAGGTGGTAAAATGTCGACGAATTGGAGATTTTAGCCGTGATGACTCAGGGGACAGAGTTGTCCCTTTCTCCACATAAATGAAACAGTCTCCCCGCACACGCTCCAATCCTCTTTTTTAAATGAGAAATTTATTTATTTATGATCTTTTTATTTAGTTTTCTTTATAAAATGTAAAAAAAAATAATAAATTTTTAATTTTTTTAAAACAAAGCATAGAGGAATGATACTTATGTAATAAAGAGATAGAGAGAACTTATTTCACTTTTCAGTATCACAAATAATTTATTTTAAATAAGAAAATTAAATAACGTTAAAAATAAAAATATACTTTTTTTATTACATTTCCTACCCTTCCCGGCAGTGCCAACTTAAGGTGAAACGTAGTATAATAAACACTCTATTATGTATATACATACATATTAAACTTGATTGTCATATTGTTTACCCCTTATTAAGCCTATAATTATTTCCTCTGGTTGGGTACACTAGCATGCGGCAGTGGTCCCCATCCCCCCTAGCACTTGAACGCATTCATTCCCCCCCCCAAAAAAAAAATTTGCTAACTTCCCCCTTCCATGTTAGCTTGTTCGAAATAGTGCTACTTTGCTTGCTCATAATATGACAATGCTTCTTTTATTTATGTACTTAAAAAAATTCTCTCGTCTAAATTCCCCCCCCCCCAAACTATTCGTTTTATTTAGTGTAAGAATTCCCCCCCCCCAAGCTTTAAGTGGGCACATCGCGCGGAATATTTAACTTAAAGCACCTCCTCCCGGTTAGTCAACAAAACTTATTTTGGCCCATTGAGGTCCCACTAATTGGTCTATAAATCATTCCTTTAGTACAATTGTTTGTAACCATAAACTCCAATTTCGGGCCGAGTTGGAAATTTATAGGTTAATATCATAGGAAGTAGCGGGGTGTGATGTGTGCGTGCCTCCTGATACGACTTTTGTCCCTTTTTCAGCCATTATTCTCTCTTTAACAAAGAAAAATATTTCTTTTCATATATAGAACACTTTATTCACTTCAAAATATTGAAAAAGAAATTAAAAAAATAACATAAAACAAATAAATAAATATAAAAATTTCCCAAAATTTATCAGTTTATTAACTACAATTCGCTATTTCATAAAGGAAAAATAGTTATTTCTATATACAGAACACTTGATTCAATTTAAATTGTTGAAAAGTATATTAAAAAACATAATATAAAATAAATAAAAAAAATTCAAAGTCAACCCTTGCAGGGTGTCAAACCCGAGACCTCCGTGCCTTCAAATCTAACTTTCCCACAGAGCTACCAACTGACCCATGCTTCACATGCCAGGCCTGCGAAAATACAGCTTAAAACACCTCCTCCCGGTAAGTCAACAAAACATATTTTGGCCCATTTTCGGCCCACTAAGGGGTCTATAAAAATGCCCTCGGGTACAGTTGTTCGTCACATTAAACTCAAATGTCTGCCCCAGTTTGAAATTTATATTTTAATATTATAGGGAGTTACGGGTTGTGATGAGTGCGCGCCTCCTGATACGACTTTTGTCCCATTTTCAGTCATTATTGGCTCTTTAAAAGAAAATAATAATTTTTTTCTTATACAGAACACTTAATTCACTTAAAAATATTGAAAAAGAAGTTAAAAAAATAACATAAAATAAAATAAAAAAATAAATAAAAATTATCAAAATTTAACCGTTTATTAGCTATTATTCGCTGTTTCAGAAAAGAAAAATAGTTATTTCTATATACAGAACACTTGATTCACGTTAAACTGTAGAAAAGTATATTAAAAAACGTAATATAAAATATATAAAAAAATTCAAAGTCGACCCTTGCAGGGTGTCGAACCCGGGACCTGCGTGACTTCAAGTCTAACTTTCCCACAGAGCTACCAACTGACCCATGCTTCACATGCCAGGCCCGCGAATATACAGCTTAAAACACCTCCTCCCGGTTAGTCAACAAAACATATTTTAGCCCATTTTCGGCCCACTAATTGGTCTATAAAAATGTCCTCGGGTACAGTTGTTAGTCACATTAAACTCTAGTGTCTGCCCCAGTTTTAAATTTATAGGTTAATATTATAGGGAGTTACGACTGTGATGTGTGCGTGCCTCCTGATACGACTTTTGTCCTTTTTTCAGTCATTATTCGCTCTTTAACAAAAAAATAATAATTTTTTTCATATACAGAACACTTTATTCACTTAAAAATACTGAAAAAGAAGTTAAAAAATAACGTAAAATAAAATAAATAAATAAAAAAAATATCAAAATATAACCGTTTATTAGCTATTATTCGCCATTTCAGAAAAGAAAAATAGTTATTTCTATATATAGAACACTTGATTCACGTTAAAATGTTGAAAAGTATATTAAAAAACATAATATAAAATAAATAAAAAAAATTCAAAGTCGACCCTTGCAGGGTGTCCAACCCGGGACCTCCGTGCCTTCAAATCTAACTTTCCCACAGAGCTACCAACTGACCCATGCTTCACATGCCAGGCCCGCGAATGTACAGCTTAAAACGCCTCCTCCCGGTTAGTCAACAAAACATATTTTGGCCCATTTTTGGCCCACTAATGGGTCGATAAAAATGTCCTCGGGTACAGTTGTTAGTCTCATTAAACTCTAGTGTTTGCCCCAGTTTTAAATTTATAGGTTAATATTATAGGGAGTTACGGGTTGTGATGTGTGTGTGCCTCCTGATATGACTTTTGTCCCTTTTTCAGTCATTATTCGCTCTTTAAAAAAATAATAATTTTTTTCTTATACAGAACACTTTATTCACTTAAAAATACTGAAAAAGAAGTTAAAAAATAACGTAAAATAAAATAAATAAATAAAAAAAAATTATCAAAATATAACCGTTTATTAGCTATTATTCGCCATTTCAGAAAAGAAAAATAGTTATTTCTATATATAGAACACTTGATTCACGTTAAAATGTTGAAAAGTATATTAAAAAACATAATATAAAATAAATAAAAAAAATTCAAAGTCGACCCTTGCAGGGTGTCCAACCCGGGACCTCCGTGCCTTCAAATCTAACTTTCCCACAGAGCTACCAACTGACCCATGCTTCACATGCCAGGCCCGCGAATGTACAGCTTAAAACGCCTCCTCCCGGTTAGTCAACAAAACATATTTTAGCCCATTTTCGGCCCACTAATGGGTCGATAAAAATGTCCTCGGGTACAGTTGTTAGTCTCATTAAACTCTAGTGTCTGCCCCAGTTTTAAATTTATAGGTTAATATTATAGGGAGTTACGGGTTGTGATGTGTGTGTGCCTCCTGATATGACTTTTGTCCCTTTTTCAGTCATTATTCGCTCTTTAAAAAAATAATAATTTTTTTCTTATACAGAACACTTTATTCACTTAAAAATACTGAAAAAGAAGTTAAAAAATAACGTAAAATAAAATAAATAAATAAAAAAAATATCAAAATATAACCGTTTATTAGCTATTATTCGCCATTTCAGAAAAGAAAAATAGTTATTTCTATATATAGAACACTTGATTCACGTTAAAATGTTGAAAAGTATATTAAAAAACATAATATAAAATAAATAAAAAAAATTCAAAGTCGACCCTTGCAGGGTGTCCAACCCGGGACCTCCGTGCCTTCAAATCTAACTTTCCCACAGAGCTACCAACTGACCCAAGCTTCACATGCCAGGCCCGCGAATGTACAGCTTAAAACGCCTCCTCCCGGTTAGTCAACAAAACATATTTTAGCCCATTTTCGGCCCACTAATGGGTCGATAAAAATGTCCTCGGGTACAGTTGTTAGTCTCATTAAACTCTAGTGTTTGCCCCAGTTTTAAATTTATAGGTTAATATTATAGGGAGTTACGGGTTGTGATGTGTGTGTGCCTCCTGATATGACTTTTGTCCCTTTTTCAGTCATTATTCGCTCTTTAAAAAAATAATAATTTTTTTCTTATACAGAACACTTTATTCACTTAAAAATACTGAAAAAGAAGTTAAAAAATAACGTAAAATAAAATAAATAAATAAAAAAAAATTATCAAAATATAACCGTTTATTAGCTATTATTCGCCATTTCAGAAAAGAAAAATAGTTATTTCTATATATAGAACACTTGATTCACGTTAAAATGTTGAAAAGTATATTAAAAAACATAATATAAAATAAATAAAAAAAATTCAAAGTCGACCCTTGCAGGGTGTCCAACCCGGGACCTCCGTGCCTTCAAATCTAACTTTCCCACAGAGCTACCAACTGACCCATGCTTCACATGCCAGGCCCGCGAATGTACAGCTTAAAACGCCTCCTCCCGGTTAGTCAACAAAACATATTTTAGCCCATTTTCGGCCCACTAATGGGTCGATAAAAATGTCCTCGGGTACAGTTGTTAGTCTCATTAAACTCTAGTGTCTGCCCCAGTTTTAAATTTATAGGTTAATATTATAGGGAGTTACGGGTTGTGATGAGTGCGCGCCTCCTGATACGACTTTTGTCCCATTTTCAGTCATTATTGGCTCTTTAAAAGAAAATAATAATTTTTTTCTTATACAGAACACTTAATTCACTTAAAAATATTGAAAAAGAAGTTAAAAAAATAACATAAAATAAAATAAAAAAATAAATAAAAATTATCAAAATTTAACCGTTTATTAGCTATTATTCGCCATTTCAGAAAAGAAAAATAGTTATTTCTATATATAGAACACTTGATTCACGTTAAAATGTTGAAAAGTATATTAAAAAACATAATATAAAATAAATAAAAAAAATTCAAAGTCGACCCTTGCAGGGTGTCCAACCCGGGACCTCCGTGCCTTCAAATCTAACTTTCCCACAGAGCTACCAACTGACCCATGCTTCACATGCCAGGCCCGCGAATGTACAGCTTAAAACGCCTCCTCCCGGTTAGTCAACAAAACATATTTTAGCCCATTTTCGGCCCACTAATGGGTCGATAAAAATGTCCTCGGGTACAGTTGTTAGTCTCATTAAACTCTAGTGTCTGCCCCAGTTTTAAATTTATAGGTTAATATTATAGGGAGTTACGACTGTGATGTGTGCGTGCCTCCTGATACGACTTTTGTCCTTTTTTCAGTCATTATTCGCTCTTTAACAAAAAAATAATAATTTTTTTCTTATACAGAACACTTTATTCACTTAAAAATATTGAAAAAGAAGTTAAAAAGTAACATAAAATAAAATAAATAAATAAATAAAAATTATCAAAATTTAACCGTTTATTAGCTATTATTTGCTATTTCAGAAAAGAAAAATAGTTATTTCTATATATAGAACACTTGATTCACGTTAAAATGTTGAAAAGTATATTAAAAAACATAATATAAAATAAATAAAAAAAATTCAAAGTCGACCCTTGCAGGGTGTCCAACCCGGGACCTCCGTGCCTTCAAATCTAACTTTCCCACAGAGCTACCAACTGACCCATGCTTCACATGCCAAGCCTGCGAAAATACAGCTTAAAACACCTCCTCCCGGTAAGTCAACAAAACATATTTTGGCCCATTTTCGGCCCACTAAGGGGTCTATAAAAATGCCCTCGGGTACAGTTGTTCGTCACATTAAACTCTAGTGTCTGCCCCAGTTTGAAATTTATATTTTAATATTATAGGGAGTTACGGGTTGTGATGAGTGCGCGCCTCCTGATACGACTTTTGTCCCATTTTCAGTCATTATTGGCTCTTTAAAAGAAAATAATAATTTTTTTCTTATACAGAACACTTAATTCACTTAAAAATATTGAAAAAGAAGTTAAAAAAATAACATAAAATAAAATAAAAAAATAAATAAAAATTATCAAAATTTAACCGTTTATTAGCTATTATTCGCCATTTCAGAAAAGAAAAATAGTTATTTCTATATATAGAACACTTGATTCACGTTAAAATGTTGAAAAGTATATTAAAAAACATAATATAAAATAAATAAAAAAAATTCAAAGTCGACCCTTGCAGGGTGTCCAACCCGGGACCTCCGTGCCTTCAAATCTAACTTTCCCACAGAGCTACCAACTGACCCATGCTTCACATGCCAGGCCCGCGAATGTACAGCTTAAAACGCCTCCTCCCGGTTAGTCAACAAAACATATTTTAGCCCATTTTCGGCCCACTAATGGGTCGATAAAAATGTCCTCGGGTACAGTTGTTAGTCTCATTAAACTCTAGTGTCTGCCCCAGTTTTAAATTTATAGGTTAATATTATAGGGAGTTACGACTGTGATGTGTGCGTGCCTCCTGATACGACTTTTGTCCTTTTTTCAGTCATTATTCGCTCTTTAACAAAAAAATAATAATTTTTTTCATATACAGAACACTTTATTCACTTAAAAATACTGAAAAAGAAGTTAAAAAATAACGTAAAATAAAATAAATAAATAAAAAAAATTATCAAAATATAACCGTTTATTAGCTATTATTCGCCATTTCAGAAAAGAAAAATAGTTATTTCTATATATAGAACACTTGATTCACGTTAAAATGTTGAAAAGTATATTAAAAAACATAATATAAAATAAATAAAAAAAATTCAAAGTCGACCCTTGCAGGGTGTCCAACCCGGGACCTCCGTGCCTTCAAATCTAACTTTCCCACAGAGCTACCAACTGACCCATGCTTCACATGCCAGGCCCGCGAATGTACAGCTTAAAACGCCTCCTCCCGGTTAGTCAACAAAACATATTTTGGCCCATTTTTGGCCCACTAATGGGTCGATAAAAATGTCCTCGGGTACAGTTGTTAGTCTCATTAAACTCTAGTGTCTGCCCCAGTTTTAAATTTATAGGTTAATATTATAGGGAGTTACGGGTTGTGATGTGTGTGTGCCTCCTGATATGACTTTTGTCCCTTTTTCAGTCATTATTCGCTCTTTAAAAAAATAATAATTTTTTTCTTATACAGAACACTTTATTCACTTAAAAATATTGAAAAAGAAGTTAAAAAGTAACATAAAATAAAATAAATAAATAAATAAAAATTATCAAAATTTAACCGTTTATTAGCTATTATTTGCTATTTCAGAAAAGAAAAATAGTTATTTCTATATACAGAACACTTGATTCACGTTAAATTGTTGAAAAGTATATTAAAAAGCATAATATAAAATATATAAAAAAAATTCAAAGTCGATCCTTGCAGGGTGTTGAACCCGGGACCTCCGTGACTTCAAATCTAACTTTCCCACAGAGCTACCAACTGACCCATGCTTCGCATGCCAGGCCCGCGAATATACAGCTTAAAACACCTCCTCCCGGTTAGTCAACAAAACATATTTTGGCCCATTTTCGGCCCACTAATGGGTCTATAAAAATGTCCTCGGGTACAGTTGTTAGTCTCATTAAACTCTAGTGTCTGCCCCAGTTTTAAATTTATAGGTTAATATTATAGGGAGTAACGACTGTGAAGTGTGCGTGCCTCCTGATATGACTTTTGTCCCTTTTACAGTCATTATTCGCTCTTTAAAAAAAATATTAATTTTTTTCTTATAGAGAGCACTTTATTCACTTAAAAATATTGAAAAATAACATAAAATAAAATAAATAAACAAATAAAAATTCTCAAAATTTAACCGTTTATTAGCTATTATTCGCTATTTCAGAAAAGAAAAATAGTTATTCCTATATACAGAACACTTGATTCACGTTAAATTGTTGAAAAGTATATTAAAAAACATAATATGAAATAAATAAAAAAAATTCAAAGTCGGCCCTTGCAGGGTGTCGAACCCGGGACCTCTGTGCCCTCAAATCTAACTTTCCCACAGAGCTACCAACTGACCCATGCTTCACATGCCAGGCCAGCGAATATACAGCTTAAAACACCTCCTCCCGGTTAGTCAACAAAACATATTTTGGCCCATTTTCGGCCCACTAATGGGTCTATAAAAATGTGCTCGGGTACAGTTGTTCGTCACTTTAAACTCTAATGTCTGCCCCAGTTTGAAATTTATAGGTTTAGATGTTACATTTAAAAAAAAAAGAATTTTAAACATATTTTTTTACATTGTACTCTTGTCTGTCCAAAAAGTAAATTATAGTGCTTGGAATGATTATGAATACTTAATTTGGGCTATATTAAAACTGCCTGCACATATTTTAATTGAAAATTTAATTTTTTACTTTCTGCCAAAGATTATGGTCTTCTGGCTCACAGTGGTATGGTGATACAGTATCTCATTATCATTTATCTGACCGAGCGTGAAACATATAGTTTAATATTAAGGGAAGATATGGGGCCATAAATGTATGAACAATATATAACTAGCCAACAATAATTGAAGAGACACTTTAAGTTTTTAACATTTATTTTTTAATTTCTCAAGAAATACTTAAAGCATTATTTTGTTATTTTAGAAGTGATTCAGATTTTTCTTACTTGGCAATAAGATTTAAAGATTTCAGAGTTTTGAAAGACCGACAATAAGTTATGAAAGAAAACAAGTATTTTTGAACACCCTATGCCAGAAAATCAAGCTTTTGTAACCTGTTATCGATTACTTTAGTTGTTATTTTTAAAAACTGCTTAAAGTTTCGTAAACTTAGTGTAAATATTTACGGATATTTTTATGAGCAATTTTATTTTTCACCTTACATTTTTTGCTTCATAAATATTTAATGGAATTAAACAAAATTTTTCGAAAAATTTATGACTAATTACAAAATTGTCAATTTGAAATTTTTAAAAAAAATTCCATAAAAACTGCTCAAGATAGGACTATTCAAGTTAGTTATTATTTACTGCACTTGCGCAGAAAAATTTAAAAATTAAAATTATTCTTAATATTGTAGGGAAAAGTTTCAATCATTTTTCTAAGTAGTTTCCGTACTTTTTAAGAGAAAGCTCAAAACGATAAGTGGTTATCCAAAAATTTAATCTTGTACTATTAAACAAGATTCATTAAAAATAAGACAGCCTAAAAAAGAATATTTAAAAAAAAGTATATTACATAAAAAAGTATGTCTGAAAAACATGTAAAAAGTATGTTTACTTTCGTATGTTTTCTTTGTCTATAACATAAAATCTTAGTATTCGGAAGATTATTGTAAGATATTATAATTTTTTATTAAATTTTGCCTTAAGATACAAAATAAAATTCGTTAAAAAACCCTGATCGTATTGAACTTTCTTTTGAAAAGTACGGAAACTACTTTGAAAAATGCTTGAAAATTTTTAAATTTTTATGATATTCAAATCAAAACGTATTCTCATTAGTTGCAAAATATCTTTCATTACTAAATTGGGAAAAAACTTTTTCAAATTTTCTCAGTGCATGATAAGTATAAAAGAACAACCTTAAATATTTCCAACTAGCACAGTTTTTAACGATTTTTTTCTAAATCGCAATTTGCAATATTGTAATTAATCTTTAATTGCTTCAAAAATTTCGTTTAATTCCATTGAATATCTATAAAGTTATAACGAAAAAACGTAAGTCGAAAAAATTAATTTCTCAGAAAAAGTTTCATATCTCCATAAATATTTACTCTAGGCCATGCATGAGTCACCAAACTTTTTTGATCATCAACCCCTATATAATTTTTCGAAATTGATCACCATAAAAGTAATTTTCCGTTAATTAAAATAAAACTATTAGATGCTGCGTTTGTACATTTATTTTATGTTTTAAACATTTATTAAAGTAAAAGTACATTGTGTGACAATAGTTTAATGAAAAATATATTAACGTTGACATTTAAATACCTTAATATTTATTAAATAATAAGTAATTATAAATAAGTAGTAATACCTTATTTTTTACATGTATTGATAATTAAAATTGATATCTAAACTAAACGATATCTAAACTAAGCGAATGGTTTTATCGAAACAATAACTAATTATCCAAAACTATAAAAGTTTTAATAATGACACTGCAAATATTCAACACTGCTCACAGTTTGCAAAGATAGCTGAAAGTGCGTATGATATGTTGTTGCTGGCCCACACGGTTAGCGGAGCTAAACCAAGTCCATGACTCCAGAGACTCTGAGCAAGTCTGTAACAAAAGGTGGATCTGAAAAGAGGTCCACTTTAGAGATATTTAGGCATTGAAGTATATGTTCAGGAGTAGCTTGTTGGTCGTTACACTTAGTGCAAACAGAGAAAACTCTTGAACCATTATTGGACAACATAGATCTTAGGTGACCGCTTCGAAATCTTGATATAACCGTCTGATCCCGCCTGCTGCACTGAAGGGTCAGGCTGCCACCTGGGCGGTTGCACTGATACCAATGATGAACTGGAGGGGCCACAGGATCGCGAAGCCTGTTAAAACGGGAGTGGAGCTCCGAGAAAGTCAGAGATGCCGAAGAATGCAGGGGCAGATCAGTTCCGCTCTTAGCCAAGGAGTCTGCAATCTCATTACCCTCAACATCGACATGAGATGGGATCCATTGCAAGTATATATTTGCGTATGATATTTGCGTTTGTAACGTCAATGCTCGTCACACGTGACATTTGGACAAACGCACATAAGCATATGACTTATAAACCAGAAGCACGCAGTTCGTGCCACTGCGCGCTGGTACGTAAATACTTGTTTCACCCGAATAAATATACGTTTATTAATTTATGTTCTATAAAGGAACTGGTATTAAGTCAAAAATTCACAAATTTTACATATTCAATTAGGTATGTGTGATTTGCGTATTAAGAACTGTTTCTTTCTTCGACCCTTCTGGTTCGGATCGACCCCCCCCCCTTTTGTTAAATAGACCTCCGGGCGTCTATATAGACCACTTTGGCGACCTCTGCTCTAGGCTAACGAAACTTTATAGGCAGTTATTATAAATAACTACTAAAATAGTCGGTACGAGTTAAAAGCTTGATTTTCTGGCATATAGGATTGTTCAATTATTTCGTAATTTAATGTAGGTATCTCTGAAAGATTTAAATTTTACTAACAAGTATGACGAATAGCATGAACTAAAAACCTCCACAGTTTCAAAACAATCCTTTAAGTACTTTTAGAAAAATTTTAAAAAAATGTTAGAAACTGAAAATATTACTTCCGTTATTGTAGGGTAGTGTGCGAGCAACAGTTTCTCTCTTTTAACACTTTAAAACGCACTTAGAATTATATACTCACATATTTTGCCATATTGCGGGTCCCCTAATTTGTCAATAATAATTTCCTTCGGTACGGTACTTTTGTATACTATAATATAATACCTGAGCTAGATAGGAGATATGGGTCCATGCATGCACATATATGAGCAACAATTTCTCCATCTAAACTCTTTAAAACGGTCCCGGGATAGTCAGATTGGCAGGGAGCTAGATTCTCGTTCGTGAGGCCGAGAATATGAATGTATATGGTGACTGGTGCATGGTAATTCTGTAGGGTCACAAAATGCTCCACAATCCCATCACAAATTGTACTTCTGGGGGTACGGAATCGGAGATAGATAATTCTCTGTTTCAGGTCAAAGTTACAATCTGTGGATGAATGAATGGGTGTAAAGCATGGGTGTGGCAAAAGTCCAATTATTAACCATAGAGAGCGCCACAGGTAAGCAAATGAAGCAGAATTATACTTACGTTACAAAATAGCCCTAATACACCCTAAGTTGTAACTGTAAGTTGTAAATTTGAAGTCTCCAAAATAATCTAAAATTTTTTTTGTATACTTCTTTACACTTATTAATATCTTATAGACAGCAGTGTAGTTTATTGGCATTTGCTCGAGAAAAAAAAGAAAATAGCCAAATCTTGAATGTCAGGAAAATGACATATTACCTTAGAAGTTTAAAAAATAGTCATTTTAAGTTAATAGTAAGTAACTCAACGTAAGCCTTTATGTTAGATGGACCATAAATTGCTTAAATTAATTCTTCTCATCCACTGCAGAAAGAAACAGAAAATTTTTTGCTGCTGATATGTACAGAATAAAATTGTGTATAATAATCAATCATTAAATAAATAAATAACTTTGATTATATTCAAGCATATTACAATCATACATAAACTTGGTATTAGGTTAATATTTGCTTTCCCTCTTTACAGTAAAAAGTATTTTTGGTAACACTTCTATGTCGTGGCATTCATAAGCCAGGAAAATGACAGCCAGAATAATGACAAATTCGCTATTTTATAGCATATAACTTTACTTTAATTTAATATTTTGGCCGAAGACGTTTATATTCTGCAGAAAACAACAGTATTTCTTAAAATAACTCAGATTAATCTATGTAGTTTTTGTTATTAATGATTTCAAGAAGCCCAGGAAAATGACAGCATAAAAACCTACTCTCCTTGAAAAAAATTTTTGAAATAGATTTTGAGCCAGAAAATTGGTTCTTTATTCATGCAACAAGACATGTTCAGATAGGAGGGTATGTAATCAATCTATTAACATAAGATATTGATTCCTGGCGCTATCTATTTTGGTTATAATTCACTAAATAAAAGTAGCCAGGAAAATGATAGATTTTCATGGGACAAACAAATTATTGACAGAAATTTATTTTTAAACGAAGTTTTAGTAAACAATACCCTCTACGTATATTCCAGAAATGCTTACATAGGATAAGATTAAAAAAAATTAGATTTTGAAAAATGTATGGGAAGTTTTGAAGCTAGTTATTGTTGGAAATATTGTTTGGGACATGCCAGGAAAATGACATTTTGATATTCAATTAAATTTTTTAACATAACATTTAACATTTTACATTTTACATTTTACATTTAACATTTTACATAATTTAAAATTTTTTAAGTATACGAAACAGTCAATGCTAGTGCAAAGTCATTTTAAAATGCTAACAGCAATGCTATTTATCAAAATGTAGAGGAAACAAAAGAAAAATTACAGAACAATGGAAAATAGTAATAATAAAAATAATAAGAAACCGGAAGAACAAAAAACAATCCGAAAAAAAAGGACAAAAATTTGAAAAATATCCTGAAAATAAAATATATAATCTTTTCTTCAGCTCACATGATTATATCCACAAAAAAGAGTGCATTGTAATATTGTATCAATATGTTTTCTTAATTATATATATATATATATATATATATATATATATATATATATATATATATATATATATATATATATATATATATATATATATATATATATATATATATATATATATATATATATATATATATATATATATATATATATATATATATATATATATATATATATATATATATAAATTGATAAAAGTAACTTTTTCTTAATGTAGACAAAAATGTGACATTAAATAGAAAAATATTATATTTCACAATCCGATCAATATCTTTTACTACAATTACTGAAATTCAATGCAATGCATAATTATGAAAACTGAAACATTTTGATTCTATGATGTTGAGTGTTCTTTACTGTATGTCCTTGTATTTAATTTTGGAATCATCTTTAAGAATGCAGTTTAAAAAATATATACAAATTAGGGATCGCAAATTACAATTTAAGAGCGAGAAGAAACAATATGAAAATCCTAAGAAACACTATTAAGACATACGGAAATAAAGCTTTGAAATCAGTTTGATTGCCGAATGCCGAATTAAGTTTAAAGTGTCTTTCAATTCCTTTATGTTTTTTTCAGCAACTACACATACATTTCTAATCTCATCTTCTCAATTGATGATTGATCATGTTTTGATTTTCTTTTTCTCAACTTAAGTATTAATTCGGGATTCTTGTTTTTTCCACTTTATTTGTGACAAGAACTCAAGTAATTTATCTAAGGAATAGTTTTTTCGAAACATCCTATACACAATTCTGTTAAAAAGTACTATTAAATGAGCAGAGAATTACAAATCAATTGCAGTATTTCTAATAAAATAGAACATGAAGTACCGACTGAGTAAAAACTTTCAGACTAGAGAAAACACATAAGAAAATCGAAAAATTCAATTTAAATTCATTTTATTTAATTCTCAAATTATATTATTAAGAAATAACTCGTCAAACAAGATTTATAATTATATAGTTTTCAGAAAAAAAATTACGCTCACAATTAGTATTTTAGCCTGAGACCCTAAGTAAAAACTTTAAAATCTAGTAGTAAGTATAATAAAAAAAAGAATACTATGAGAACTACAAAGATTGCAGAAACACTTCTATTTGTAAATTTGACATGCATTTTTGCTATGTATTTCCTCGCATTTGTTCGAAGTTTTAGTGAAAATTGCCAAAGGTAAAGAGGATCATGAAAAACAGATAGGATCTTTTTCTTCAATAAATATTCGTACTATTGTGATGATAAAGATAGGTAGTTCAAAGACTCTAGTCGGTAAGTTCTTAAAATTGAAAGACAATAACGGATGCTGCGAGAGGAAACCACTTCCTCGTGTGATGAAAAACGAGATTAACACCTAACTTTGTCAGAAACGTCTAACGTTTACATAGTTTCTTCAATGTAAACTAAAATATTAAAAGTAATTCAGAAAAACTGCACAAGCTTCTCAATTTTTTATATTTTTTTACATTATTTTTTTACATTGACATCAATTGAAATACAAATTTTGTACCAAACCACTTTTTTCTGATAATTATAAAATTACAAATCCTGTTTGTTGCTTTACTTCTTAACCATTTTAAAATTAATTATACAATAATATTTAAATTCTTTTTATTTTTCACATTTTTTTCACTTGCCACAATTTTTATTCAAATTATAATTGTGCAAAAATTAAAATTATACTCATATATATATATATATATATATATATATATATATATATATATATATATATATATATATATATATATATATATATATATATATATATATATAATGTATAAGTATAATAATTCAATTCAAATTGTAGCTTTGTAAACATGCAAAATGCGTAGTAAAGGATTAAGTACTTTTAAAATTGTTTTTAAGTTCTATAAAACACACTTATAGTATGGTGATGCAATAATATACGAACAATGCTTTTTCGACTAGGTATTGTTTTAAAGATTCTTTATTGAATCATTAAATTAAAAAACTTTAAATTTTGTTGATACTTTTAAATTATTAAAAGATATAGCCCCTGAGAGACTGTTGATTGATACAGTATTTATAACAATATTATATGTTGAATAATTGAAAAAAATTAAAACTTTGTAAACATAAAAACATATGAAGTATTGAAAATATATGAAGTATCATGTAACGCATTTCATTTTAATGTATCATGTATGTCCTCCTTTTCAAAAGTCGCCATAGAAAAATAAGCAGAATTTATTTCTTTAAATAAATTGAAGTAAAAGTAAAGTTACTTAAATCCAGTAGGTACAGTGTCTTAAAAATATAGTTTTATTTTAAACAGAACATTTTGTCTGTTAAAATTTTTGATGAGAATGACATAAGATTTATAAAAGCATAATATTATGCTATGCCATGTAATCCTATGTAATAACAGAATCTCGAATGAGATAAATTTTTTTGGACATATTTTATTATTTTAAATAGTAGTCGAACTTTTAAAGAAATATTAGATAAAATCATAAAACGTTTTGATAAAAACACACTTTTTTTTTAACTGTGGATTTGATTTGATCTGGACTGAGATGAGAGATGCAACATTAAAAGTAATACTGAAAGAACTATCGTAAACATTGGTTGCAATGGAGATTATATAGATTAAAATAAATATATTTATAGAACTCTATAAATTGCAACGAAAAAAGTGGAAAATTCAAGACTATTAAAGCAGCTTTAAGTTTAGCGTTTTTCTCATCTTGCTCCGGTTTAACTTGTATGATTTTAAAAATCGAAAATGTTGTGCTTGAAAAAGAAAATAAAATTATTCAGCTGATTGACAGAAATGGTATTCATATTTTTAAGAAATGATTCATTAGAATAATTGTGGTCGGAATAATTTTAATGCATATTTTATTTAGTATATATACCTTATTATTATTTGCAAGATTCGGTTTTCGTGGATCAACGGGTTGATTTTGGTAACCATAAAAACTTCACGTAAATTTACACAAAGAAGACAACGCATAAAACTCTCATTTTTTTTCCTTTATCAGCAGTATTTATAATTTCAGTATTAAAGTTCTAAAAAATTAATACTTTTAATTCAGAAAAAATATTAGTTAAAAATGCCAAATTAAAAAATGTTAATTAGCACAAAACAATTACTTTAAAAATCCCATACTATTTCAAAAAAAACAAAAAGAAAAAACAAATAAAATTAAAGTACACTTAAAACACTCATACAATGAATTAGGTTTAACAAACTACAAAAAACAAAGAAATTATTCGTTTTTATTACTGCAAGTAATAAAATAATATGAATTTTTTATTTTTTTTATGAAACTTTTATATTTAAAATATATTTTCATTCTTTTAACTAATTCAAGTGTAAGCTGATATTAATTTTTTGTATTATGACAAAAATAATCAATATTTATATAAATTTGTTTTTTAAGTTATATGTAAATTTATAATCATAAACCTGACATTAAATTTCTGAATAAAAACAAAGTCATAGAAAGGTTTTAAAAGTTACATTGATTTCATAAATATAAAATAGGAACAAACTCCATTAGTTAAAAATGAATTCATGCACAAACAATGAACAGTAAAATCATGAACTAATGTAATATATAAATATAGTATACAAACTATAAAACAATTAATATAATTACAGTACATTAACATAAAACTATAAATGTATTAAGTGATTTAATACAAACATTTGCTTACCTCCTCAGAAATGGATTTATTTATGACTTTTTCGTTGGTTAACAACGATAAACTTTATTAAAAAAAATTAAAAACAATAATTTAAGTTAAAACAATTAATGAAACAAAATGCAAAAGTAAACAAATATTTTCTAATTTAAGGAAACATAAGTTAAATAAGTGGCTAATTTAAGTAATTGAGCACAAGAACTGTAAGTGCTTTGTATATGAGACGATTTAGAATGATTATATATCAGAGAAATTCTCTTAGGAAAATCACCGGAAAAAAAACAACAACAAAAACAAGAGGCTCCACCTACTTGAATCCCAAGCTTTTATACATCTGTTTTCCAAGAATAATAATTTCCTGTTTGAGACAATTTTTGAATAGATAGCCAAGAAAGTGATGGGTCTGTTGATACCCCACATTTTAAGAAAGAGGACTAAAGGGGCCAGGGCAATAAATAAGACAATTTCAAAACCTTCACTGAGCTGGAAATACGCATATGTATATGTTTTTGAAATTTTAACACCTTTTCACATATTTGAAATTAAAGTTAAATTTACAAGAAAAAGTGTCATTACAGTGTTTACCAAATGACACCTTCAAAGGCAGTTATTAATGATAATTTAAGAGTAAAGATGACAAATGCCAATAACCGAAGTGGACAACATTAAATGCAAGCAACAGAGAATTTTTTGATCTTCCCTGTATCATAATTGCTTTATTATAGATTCTAGGGACATATGCGCTAACTTAATTATTTAGAGGGACAAGGACAAAAACTTTTTAAAAATGTTTTATAAATATTTCTTAGTATACTTTCTTAGTATACTCAGTATACTTACTTAGAATGCTTTTTAAAACGGTTTTATAAATATTTCTAAATTTTTAAAAGTTTCGACACCTATCCTATGATTTGGCATTAATATCAAAGTCCTCATTTGAAACAAAAAATTACAAATATTAATTAAGTGACCGCAAAGGGACAATCTCAAATCTAATACTAATAATAATTAGAAAAGTAAACGAGAGTAAAGCCTATGTCTGAAATAACGAGTAATAGGCATTAAATACAGGCTACACAGAATTTTTTCAATACCCCCTATATCATATTTGCATTACTATCGATTCTAGTGACACCTGCGTTAAATATATAGCGTAACATGGACAAAAAAAAAACGGAATATTTCTAACCCGTTTTGTATAATATTTGCAGTATTACCGTTTGTAGCGATACCTGTGCTAATAATGAAAAGTGACATGGACGAAATAAAAAAAATAAGAAATGTTTTATAGATATTTCTTAGCATAACTATATATTTTTAGAAATTTTGACGCTTATCCTATGGCTTGACATGAATATCAGAGTTCTCACTTGATTAGAAAAATTATAAAAAATTATTAAAGTGTCCGCTTAATGACCCACTCAAATGCAGTTATTAATAATAACTACAAAGTGAAATAAAGAAATGCCTATAACCAAAGTAGATATTAATATACTTTAAATGTAGGCTACAGAGAATATTTTTAACCCGTCTTTTATAATATTTGCTTTATTGCCCTTTGTAGCGATGCGTGCGCTAATAACGTGGAGTGACATGGACAAACTGAAAATAAATAAAAAATGTTTTATAGATATTTCTTAGCATAACTATATATTTTTAGAAATTTTGACACTTATCCTATGACTTGACATGAATATCAAAGATCTCACTTGATTAGAAAAATTATAAAATATTATTAAAGTGTCCGCTTAATGACCCACTCAAATGCAGTTATTAATAATAATTGCAAAGTAAACTAGAGAAATGCCTATAACCAAAGTAGACATTAATATATTTTAAATGTAGGCAACACAGAATATTTTTAACCCGACTTTTATAATATTTACTTTATTGCCCTTTGTAGCGATGTGAGGGCTAATAATGTGGAGTGACATGGACAAAGTAAAAAAAATAAGAAATAAAAAAAGTTTTATTGATATTTCTTAGCATAACTATATATTTTTAGAAATTTTGACACTTGTCCTATGGCTTGACATGAATATCAAAGATCTCACTTGATTAGAAAAATTATAAAATATTATTAAAGTGTCCGCTTAATGACCCACTCAAATGCAGTTATTAATAATAATTACAAAGTAAACTAGAGAAATGCCTATAACCAAAGTAGACATTAATATACTTTAAATGTAGGCTACGTAGAATATTTTTAACCCGTCTTTTATAATATTTGCTTAATTGCCCTTTATAGCGATGCGTGCGCTAATAATGTGAAGTGACATGGACAAAGTAAAAAAAAAAAGTTCAAAGTAATCAAAGTTCTCACTTGATTAGAAAAATTATAAAAAATTATTAAAGTGTCGTGTGTCGTTAATTATTAAAGTGTATTTTTAATTGTGTCGGTATTTGTCAGCATCAGGCAGTACGAAATCATATGCATGATTTCGTAATGTTTCTCAGTACTGAATTATTGATTCTTTGGTTATTTTTTATTCACCTTGTACGAAGAACGGGTATTCAGCTAGTAATAGATCTAAAGAATATGAATTCCAGCTCTATTAAGCCTTTAATAAAACAATAAACAAATTCCTCAAAGAAAAATCAATCAAGAAAAAGAAAATATTTAATTGATCATCATTCGAGGACACTTTGATAACTGCAGCAACATATAAGTCGCATAAGATTGAATCAAATCTGTTGAAGAATTCGGTTATTATTTATTAGATCTGCAGGCTTGTTTGCTCAATTCAGGCTGGAAAGATTTCCGTATCGTTATGTGTGGCCGAATAATCGCCAAGTCTTGCAACTTCAGATCAGCGGACCCCTAGAAACTAAAAGGAACGTCACAAAAAGAGACCAACTCGAAGGGTGTAACTCATAACAACTCTCGAGCAAACATCTACACGTTATTAATTTTTTTTTAAAGTTTTTCCCATTTAAAATCAATTTGGTGCCTTGGAGATTGTAGGTAAAGATACGGAAATATCCTATATAAACTATAAGCCATTGTCGAATAGAGAAATTGTGGAGCATATTGACTCAAAGGATAGAGTGTTCACCTTTCAATAAGGTGAACCGGGCTCGAATCCCGGCGATGGCTGGTTGATTCGAATTCCGCACCCGGTTCGCACCAACTATAATGTTGATGTAAAATAACCTGAGTGGTAGACTGGTTATGGGTTAGAGTCCCTTTGTCATCAGGCTAACCATCAGAAATTTTCGTGGTTTTCCTCTCCGTATAACGCAAATGCGGGTTGGTTCCATCAAAAAGTTCTCCACAAAGAAAAATTTCTCCCACTAATAGGCCTAGGAGTTCCCTTGTCATCCGGATTCGGTTAAAAATTACAAAACTTCTGCGTTATTTACATTACAGGACATTAGTAGTCGAGAACCCAAAAAAATTGGATCGACTGTTCTACGACGATTTTAAAATAAAATAAAATACATAAAAAGTCCGCTGTGGTAGACTAATCATGGGTTAGAGTCCTCTTGTCATCAGGCTGACCATCAGAGATTTTCGTGGTTTTCCTCTCCATATAACGCAAATGCGGGTTAGTTCCATCAAAAAGCTCTCCACAAAGAAACATTTCTCCCACTAATAGGCCTGGGAGTTCCTTTGTCTTCTGGATTTGGTTAAAAATTACAAAACTACTGCGTTAGTTACATTACAGAGCATTAGTAGTCGTGAACCCAAAAAAATTGGATCGACTGTTCTACGACGATTTTAAAATAAAATAAAATACATAAAAAGTCCGCTGTGGTAGACTAATCATGGGTTAGAGTCCTCTTGTCATCAGGCTGACCATCAGAAATTTTCGTGGTTTTCCTCTCCTTATAACGCAAATGCGGGTTAGTTCCATCAAAAAGCTCTCCACAAAGAAACATTTCTCCCACTAATAGGCCTGGGAGTTCCTTTGTCTTCTGGATTTGGTTAAAAATTACAAAACTACTGCGTTAGTTACATTACAGAGCATTAGTAGTCGTGAACCCAAAAAAATTGGATCGACTGTTCTACGACAATTTTAAAATAAAATAAAATACAAAGAAAATCCGCCGTGGTAGACTAATCGTGGGTTAAAGTCCCCTTGCCGTCAGGCTAACCATGGGATGCTTTCGAGGTTTTCCTCTCCATGCAACGTTAATGCCGGATAGTTTCATCAAAAAAGTCCACCAAGGAAGCAAAATTTCTCCCAATATTTGATCCAGGAGTTCCCTTGTCACCTGGATTGGGTATAAGAATTACAAGGGTACGGAGTTGAACGTTCACAGTCATAAACACGCTAAAGAAATACGGATTGGCTGTTCAACGATGGCTGCACTACAGAGAAGGGTATCTGAGGGGATAGAGCACTTGCCTCCCAATGACCTGAGTTTGATCCCAATGGTAGCTGGTCCATCCGAATTCCGCTCCCGACTAGCACCGACCACTGTACAGACGAAAAATATCCTCAGTAGTAGACGGATCAAGGGTTAAACTATTCGCTTGCTTTCAGGCTAGCCGAGGAAGGTTCTCCTCTCCATGTAACGCAAATACCGGTTATTTGCTTCAGAAAGTCCTCCTCGACGGCAAATTTCTCCTCAATACTTGATCTAAGAGTTCCCTTGTCTTCTGGATTGGGTTCAAAATTACAAGACTACGGAGTTGAACATTAGTAGTCTAAAATCCTAAAATGGGGTTGACTGTTCAATGACGGCTATAAAATAAAATACAGAGAAGGACATTGCAAAGAAAAATCCAAGGTTAAAACGGGTTTCAAACCCGCTACTTGCACTAATAGAATTATATTATTATTTCTGATCTTTTTTTGCGATTTTTACCATATAGTCTGCTGCGCAGGGTTATCTTACCTTTTATAAAATTTACATTCCAAAAAAAAAAAAAAAAAAAAAAAAAAAAACACTCAATGGACTAACCGCATTAAGAGACGGTTTCCAGCAGATCACCGAAGTCAAGCTTCACTGGCTGCTTTCAGTGTACTGGTGGGTGACCAATTGGTTCTGTCTGCGTAGGGTCCGAGGGTGTGCGATATTGGTCCTCGTTAAACTGTACTACCGTAAAGTGCTCGACTTCGCGCGCAGGTTGTCGCTCTACCGAAGCGAGGGTGTCATCCCCACTGGAGATGATCAATATTGTGATGGTATGTCTTCGGATCATCCTCGGGGATGTTTCCCAGACCCATTGTGCAGCTCTACTGCGAAAAGAACTACAATTACAAGCACAAAGAAAGAAAAAAAAAAAAAAACATGAAAAACAAGTAAGCTAAAAGCGTGAAAATATTTTTTCGCACAATTTTTGGAAATAGGTTTGTTTCCAACAATTATCTTTTTTTTTTTTTTTTTTTGTAAACAAGAAATTTTATCATTAGTAAGAGATAACAAAACTTAAATAATTCCTTTGCTAGTTTAAGACAGTGCTTAATATTCATTTGTTCATTTGTTTATTTATTTTCTTGATAAACTTATATGTATTGTATAATACTTAGATTTGTTAATCTGAAATGTTCTAAAGTTTTTAAACATTATTTAGTTCTCAGAATTCCAATTGCTATTTTTAATTGAAGTATTATTTTTATTTCTTTGTTTTGTAATTTTTATATTGAGAAAATAAGTTTGCAGTGTTCATTCCTGACCTTAAAAGGAGCAGGGCACTAAAAACTGAGAAAAGGGCACCCAACACAAAAAAGAGCATTATTTACAAATATTTGCTTCACTTTTATGACACCTAATATATACAAAATTTTTAATTTTATCGATAAATTTTTTTTTATAGACAATTAGTTTAAACTTAAAAATAATTCCTAGGTTAAATTGGCACATTCTATAAATTGGTTTTAAAATGAGTGTAATCCTCAAATTTTGAGAAAGTTGTGAATCATAAAAATAACTTATTAAAAATATCGAATACATGTTTTTTCTTCTTTTAATCTATTGGGGTGCAAAATCAGGTTCAAAAAGCATTTGGGAATAAATTTTTTATTCAAAAGGCAAATGGGACCCCTTGCAAACCTTGCCTAGAAGTTTGCATGAACAATAATTTCCCTGATTGGTGTGTTTTTCTTTTAAAAATTGCCATTATGTGCACCAAGGAAAACAATTAATTTGGATGAATATTACAAATGTTTTCTAAAATAATTTTATGAATTGCACCTAACAGTGGTTATGTGTTTTTCTTCTTTTTGTAGTTAGTTGCAGACTTTTACTTAAAGTAAATGAAAAGTTAGGTAGAAAAAATTTTTGAAAGCAAAAATTTTAGTTCCTTATCTGCTACATATGTAATTAATTAGCTTATTTAACAATGATTGCTTATATATTTTTAAATTGCTACCTATTGCTATATTGGTTATGAGTTTGTAAAGACAAATTTTATTGCCAATGATAATATCTGACAAAATTATCTTAGAAAACAGTGAATTGAAAATTTATTTAGAAAGCTCAATTCATTTTGTTATCAACTGCATGTACTAATGTTAATAAATTTGCTAACTTAAGTAATAAAATTAAAGTCAAGTTGCCATTTAATGAACTTTCCATTTAAGATTATGTTTTTGTTCTTCTGTGATGTAGTTCATTTATTGTACCCTTATTAAGTAAGTTTCGTTTAATGGAAAATGAACACATACTTTTTGTTTATTTGTTCATTTCTCATTCAATGTAGAGACATTTTGAACTTATTTTATGAGTTCTATTCACTTGTAGCTTATGCACAATTAATAAAACTTATTGTTTTACTTTATTTTCTTCGTGTTTTTGTTTATTATGCTATATATATATATATATATATATATATATATATATATATATATATATATATATATATATATATATATATATATATATATATAGTATACATTATAAATTTATAATCAGTAGAAACTAACATTTTATCTGACTTTTATTTTCACTAAAATTAAACTGAAATAAATATTTAATGGTCTTCCATATTTATATAATAAGATGAATAGAAAGTGAAATTAAAATTACATATAATTATAAAGATTATCAGTTACTTATCCCATTTTCAAAGATTTAACCGTAGAAAAAAAAAGACTTCATTTTTAGATAACTAATTTTGACTTTATATTTTTATTTCAAGACACCAGTTGGTCTATAAAATTATAAAAAAAAAGCATATATAAACATTTTTAGCTTATTTTTTTAAAACTGGAGAATAAAACTTTAAATTTGTTAATGAACCGCTTAGTAGGAAAAAAATTGTTTTAAATTTTTTTAAACATATGTTTAAAAGAAGCAGTATAAATTATATTCAAATGAAATCTTAAAAATAATATTTAAAAAATCTTGAAAACAATATTTTATTCTTTAACTATTTTTTAATAGTGATATAAACTTTCTCAAAATAGTTAAAAATTGTCAGCAAATGTTAAGAGTTAACGTAAAGGTCAAAAAAGTTTTAATTAATTAAAGGTTACTTTTTTAAAGGTTAATTTTTCTTTATTAATGTAATCATTCACCAGATTCAAAATGTCCACATTTCTTACATGGCTATTCACTTTTACGAGTTTTGTAGCTTTATCTATTTCATAGTTTACTCTAAATAAAACCAAAAGTCGAAAAGTGTCTTTCAATGAAAGCAGAGGATGCTGGTGCTGAGAATAAGGAAGAAAAAAAAATTGTCAGAAATTTTGTGTAAGCTTAGAATTTTTTTCATTTTTTTGCCATAATTTTGCACCATTTTTGTGTTTAAAACTGTTAAATAATACTGTCAAGCATCATCGATTTTGGAAAGTATTCAGCATCGGAAGTTATGAGGGCCATTACACCTGGAGGAAATTCTAGATGATGATTAGAAAGCCAGTTTTCTGCTAATTGCTCTTGTTTATCATTTAAAAGTTGTCCTCTTGTTTCGATGATGTATGCTAATAAATGAGATGGCTGAACGGTCTGCCGGGATCTTTTTACAAAATGTGGTTCTGATTCATCCATATTTCAACAGCTTCTGAAATTGAAGTGTTTTCTGATTGAAGCGTATTCAAAGCTTTAGAAACAATTGATAAATGTTTTTCCAAATTTATAGCTTCTAGGTAAAGATCAACATTATTTAATATTTTTGACATATTTTTATTGAATCTAATTTGATGTTCAAGAGCAATCTCATGATTTCAATGGTAATTATTGGCAAAAGGTTTTACACAGTCACAATATGAACTCTATCTAGAGCCCCCTCCAATAAAACACAGGCAGGTTTTATCAAAGTGGGCCCACTTGGCGAGCCCTGACTTGTATGAATGGAAACTATTAAAATTCTAAAAAATTTATGTTTGTCATTCTTGTTCAAATTTATTACCTTATTTAAGGAGAAGCTGGTAAGTTAGTTTGCAATGGATGTTAATTAAGTGTCTTATTTATCTCATTATAAAATTTGTAATGCTCATAAATTAAAGTATTTAAAGATAATTATAGTGCTGTTCTAAACCGTTAAAAGAATGTTTAATTTCCTTTAAACTTTTAAGATTGTTCAACACAAAAAGTTATGTCATTTGACCTGCCTTTTTTCTTTTGTCACTTTCTCTTTATGCTGTTCTATCAGGAAATATTTATGGGGTTGTTTTTCATTCTAACTTGCTTTTGTATGTAGAGATGCCAACCATTAAGATTTATCTACAATCATTTATCTTTAATCATTGATTTATTATCAATAATCATATATAATGAAAAAGTGAAGATTTTTCTTGACAATTTCATTGTTCAGATGACAGTCTTACAATCGAGTAATAAAAATTATGGTTTTTAGAAGAAGTAATCTGTTTAAAATGTCATTTTTTTCTTAAACATTAAGAGTTAAGAAATTTTAGTGTAAATAGATATTCTATGATAAATTGCCCCTGCCTCTCTTAAAACTATTGCTGATAGCAAGAAATAGTAAAAAGATATCTAGAAACAAGAAAACAAAAATTGATAGAAGCAAAAAAGCAGGATATCTAATCACCCTTTCACAGTTTTTTTTTTTTTTTGACTGATTAAAGTAAAAAATAAAAGTGCTTGATGCATCACATGAGACATGTTATTAGTTAAATTCATTTTGTTTTCTAAGCTAAATATATCAGTGATATATATTTTTTAATTTGAAACCTTTTCTAAAGCGTTATTTTTTTTTTCATTTAATCGTAAATAACAATTTTATAATTCATGTACCCTTTATGTACTTTTATAAACTTTAGTAATAAAAACATCTTAAAATTGTATTAGTGTTTAATTTCCATAAACTTTCAGTGCTATTGTACTTCTGAATACTGATAGCCAGTGTATAAATAATAGCTAGTGTATCTCTGCAAGTGTATAAATAATTGTTTTAAGTAAAATCACATTGATTCAATAGGAGGCTGAAGGAAAAGTTCAATCTTTTGGTCAAAAGAAATTATTATGAGCATCAACAAGAAGGTATGACATGAGCTTTGGAAAAAGGCAAGAAGGATCACAAACAAATCAAGTAAAACCAATCTGCATGCATACAAGATGATTCAACCAGGCAGGCTACCATGTCCGACTACAATTCTGTCTTCACTGTTTCATCTGGTAAGTAAGATTTATGCTGATAATTAGTGTAATATTTTTAACATATTGCATTAGTCTATACAATTTAAACATTTTAATTTTAGTGGAAAACATTTAAGAATAAGAATTTTTCAAAGTAGTTTTTTTCAAGAAATAAAAGTAATTTTTCTTCATTTCGAAGGACATGTATTGTCCTAAATTCATATATATCAAGAGATCGTGTGAAGTCATTTTAATTGACAATCACGAATTTTTTTATTAAGGTTTTTTAACTGTCCAAAAAAAATTAGACCGATTGCTAATCTTAAATAATAAAAACAAATATATGAGCAACATAGCCCTCAAGTGAAGGGAAGAAAGCACATTATGCTTCAAGTTTAAATGTTTATGAGCTTTTCACACATTCTTCTATGTCTACAAATATTAAAATGCATTTATATGTTGCAACTATAAATGTAAAATACCCGGTTATTTATAACTTGCGGTAAATACCTTGGATAATTAGCCTGGTAAATACCCAAAATTCATAAATATCTGTATATTTATCAGTTTTATTGCAAATTCAATGAGTTCTGTATTACATAGTTTTACATAGTTACATAGTTTTACAAAACTATGTATATTTTAAGGCACAATTGAGCTTTATTTGCATTGTCAAATAGTTAATTCATAATTAACTTTGAAGAAAAACTCATTCAGTCAAGCCTTTTTTTATCTCATTCAGTTGAGGCAACTTTAAATTCACATTTCTGTTCATAATTCCCAATATTTGTAACTTATGATCACCAATGATCATCATTGATTTCATCAATGATGAAAGTTTTGCCAGAAATATATTTTTGAACTGCAAAATTTATTCAAGTTAAGTAATTTGTTTTAAAAAAGTTAATCATGCAAATCTTTTTTTGGAATATGAATTATCCAAAATGCCTTATTTGATTCATATTCTGTTGTGATACCTTTCTGAATAATAAATGTCTGTGATAAATTGACTGTAAAAGTTTTTGAGTTTCTACATCTTTATTACTAATAAATTAAAAGAAGTGTAGCTTAATATAAGTATGATTTTCAAAGGGATATAAAATATATGCTACATGTTTAAATATTTCTGTATATCAAGTTTGAAAGAGATCATGAAATTTCTACCCCACTGAAATAAAACTAATCTGGGGGAAAAAAAACTTTGCCCCCTATTAAAATTGTATGTTTAGCTTATTGAGATACTCTAAGCAAGGATTTATATATTTTACTATGTAAATAGCATAATAAATAGTTTTTTATATTTAATTTTATTATTTTATTCCTAATCTTTAAGAAAGAGAGAGAAAATTTAATAATTCTTACAGGAATGAAGAAAGAGTATTTAATTTTTTATTTTATTTAAATACATATCATTTATTGCTTTTCACTTGAATTTTTTATTTTATTTAAATACATATCATTTATTGCTTTTCACTTGAATTTTTTATTTTATTTCATAGGTTAATTGCTATTAACTTAAGTGTGATTAGGACATAAAAAGTGAAATTGCATATAACAAAAGCATTGAAATCAATAATAATTAATTGGAATTAATTTTATTTGCATTAATATCTTTTATGCCTTTGTTTATAATGAAGTATAGAATAAAAAGATGCATGTTTGCCTTTTCTTCTTATGCTAAAAATTATGAAATATATCATATTACCAATTGCAAGATGTATTTTTAATACAAAACACAAGATATTTTAATTTTTAAAAATATTTAATTGCAATTTAATATTCATTACCTCAAACTTTATTGAATTTACCATTACATTTCTGGATCTTGTCAATTTCTCCTGGTCTATTGGTTTAAGGAAAATTCTATTCGTTTTTGAATATAAGGAAAATTCCCTAAAATTGAGTAAGTTTCCCTAAAAAAATCCTGATAGAAATCGAATTTTTACACAATTCATCGCTTACTTGAATATTTAAATAAGTGTTACTAACACATATTGAAGGGAATCTCATTCATAAGTATTTTGTTTATTTTAATTCAGAACTTTCCTTTTAAATTAACTAAAAATCTTTTAACTATTAATAATAAATTACTTATCTTTCACTATTTAAAATTCTACTAAAAAACAATTTCAAGTTCATTTAATATCAATCATAACTGGAAAATATTGTAGACCATTTATAGCTATAAGTATATTAAAGTTTTTACATTATGTCAAAATATTTCTAAAATTCTTTATATGTAAAATATTTAGTATCTTATGCAACAGTTATCACAAAGTTTAAATTTTGTGAAATCTATTGGATTTTTTTTCTATCAATGTTGGTAGTTATGAATATTAAATTGAAAATAGTAAATGAGATTTTAAAAAGATACTAGCTGAATACCCGTTCTTCGAATAGGGATATAACAAAATATATCTTTCTTATAACAAAATATACTGTTTTTCTCCTAAAGGAAAAGAATCAATAAATCAGTACTGAGAACACAACGCAATCATGCTGAAAATTAAATGGCATATAGGACACAATTAAAAAGCTTAATGGAAGAACCAGGTGAATGACAATTTTAAGGGAATTAATAAATTAGAAAAAATAGCAAATTTTTTGGGTCAATATGGGTATGTTTAATGTAACAGAACTGTTTTTGCTTACGAAAATAATAAATATTAGTTTTTAGTATGCTTGCATGATTTTTTATTTCAAATACTTGGCAATGGTAAATAAAAGGAAGCAACAAATTAATTGTCCATTCATACCATTGTAAACCATACCATTGAAATAAAAATAAAAATTACTTAGTATACTTAGCACTTGGCATACACTATCTTAGCTACCAGTGGAAAAATATTTTCTGAAACTATTGAAAATCTGTTGTAGAATTTTTCTCAAAACCAATTTACCAATCACCATAATACCAGTAATACACATTTCCGTCAGTGATAAATATGTATTAAGCCTCATTTGTGAGAGGTTATTTTTTACAATTTTTTAAATAAATTCTTTTAATCTTCCCTCCTTGAGCTTGACTTCTTTAGCACATAGCTTATTTTATTTTATTTTAATTAATACACATTATTATTAATTAAGCACATAGCTTATTTTACTATAATTAATACACATCAATATTAATTGAAGATTGGTGTCAATAATAACATGCTGATTTTTTACGGTTGCTCAAAACATGAATAAATATCTTTTCTCTTTATATTTGCTTTTTAGTTCATAAGTTATTTTTTTTTATTTCAGTTAAAACATATTACCAACATTAATTAAGCAATTATTGTCATCAATGATAGTATGATGATTTAATACGTTTCTTCTAGAAAAATAAATGCCTTTACTCCATTACTTTTGCTTTCTAGTACAAAGCTTATTTCTTTTATTTCAACATGCATATATTACCTTAATTAATTAAGCATCATTGGCATCGATTTTTTATGTTTCTCTTAATCGAAAAAGTACCACTTTCCCCTTAATTTTGCTTTTAAATACATAAATATATATTTTTCCTATTCTATTACTGTTTGTTTTAAATGATTAGTGTTTTAGAAACTTGTAAAATAATTAATATAAACAAAAATAAACAATGTTGTATCAGACAAAGTATACATTTAGTGATGTAAGCCAAGCATGCTACCAGGCAATGTTCATTGAATTTATCTGATATGGTGAATATAAATAATTAAATATTTAAATACGTGCAATCAACAATTTTTTTTGTTGATTAAATAGCTAGCAATTATCACTAATGTTATCTTTCGAAATATTTGGAAAATTGAATCGTTAAATTTATGACAATGGTTATTGCTTAACAAATCAAAAAATTCAATTTCGTTCTTCATCATCCCACTCAAATGGTTTGTCAGAGAATGCTCTAATGTCAACAGTGGCCTTTCTTATTCTTTGAACTGTATCCCAAGTTTCATAACTTTCGGTCAGATGGTTTAGGAGTGTAAAAAGGACACACACACACAATAATTTTTATGCTATATGCAGATGACTACCATCAGTAAATTTAACTACCTTTTGGTTAATTTTCTGAATTGCCTTAAGTTTGACAAAAAATTCTGTAATATATTAAAGTTATATTGCATAATTCAATATTTCTTTTGACTAAAATGAAATTTTGAAATTTCACAAATATGGCTGATGTTTAATAATATAATTATTATTAATTAATATAATTCTTATTATTTTAATAAAAATAGAATTAATACAGATGAAAGCTGAATATAATCTTGAATTTTTTTTCTTAAAAAAATAACAAATAAAAAACGGCAAATTTTTTTTTAAATAAAATAATTTTATGAATGAATTTAAAATGAAATTTATTGTTTTAGTTATATCACTTATATTAAAGTTACAAACTCACCCTGAATAAGCAAAACCTGTTTAAAAACTTACTTTCAACGAATTTCATAAATTTAAATTCAATTAATTCTCTGTGATAATTGACAATCTCTTCCATTTAATACAATTTAAATCTAATCATGAATTTAAATTCAATTCTCTGTGATAATTGATCTCTTCCAATTCAATTGAATAAAAAAAGATTTCTTCAAAATGTACCAATTTTAGTTTAAATGAGTTAATATAATGTCTACTTTATTACATTACACATTGCTAACCTTTTTACATTACTTTTTTAATGCAAATATGTATTATTCTAATGCAACATTGTATCATATAGTCTTTTGAAGTATTTATTCTGAAACTGATATATAAGTTTCAAGTTTGTTTGTGAAAACTAAATATAAAATTATATTATTCTCCGTACTATAAGCAAAACAAATCTTGTTTACACACCTAAAAATAAAAAAATTCTAAAATCCCCGGTTTTGGGTATTCATTCAATGTGAAAGTAAATGCTTGGGTAAATACCCTACACCTTGGGTATTTACCTGACCCACATCTATAGCTACAACCTCAATAAATCAAACCTCATCTCAAATATAAAAGTATTTTTGAAGACTTTTCTTTCAAATTTTTTATTACAAAATCAAAAGATTTATCCCTTGTTATAAATTTAAGAAAAAATCATTTATTGCAATTTTTTTTATAAACTATAAATCAATTAATTTGAAGAAAAAAAATAATGTAATTTTTTTAATGAAGCAAGAGGAAAAAAATATTTGATGTTTCCTGTTTTGAATTTAGTTTATGCTATATTTGATTTTGTATAAATATTTGCATATTTTTTTATTCCCTTATTTTTAAATATTAGGTCTCTAAACACCCATTACTTTAGTTAAAATTTACTTACAGCCCTATCATTAAAATTTGCAAATTTAAGCAATGAAAAATTAAAAACATGATGTTGCAGTCAAAAGAATCACTATAGAGGAAACTTGGACTGAAATCATTAAAATACATTCGATTGCTGGAGGAAGAAAAAAAGATTTAACATTATGAAGAGAACAATTTGATTATTATTTATGCAAGCAATTAAACAGATCTTATTGTACACCTTAAGCACATTTTAAGAGTGTTTTTTGTTTCTTTTTTCCATAAACATTAATTTGAAATATGTGTACTTTTTTCACATTATGTTTGAAAAGTCTTCTAAAATGGCTAATTAATGGCTAAGTTTTAGTTTTCTATTTTATATTGTAGCGTTTATGACCTGTATAAGAAAAACTGCACCTTAAGGTTTAACATTTTATTTTTATTAATTCAGTTTTTGAAATAACTTACTAATAATTATTTTTTCTATTGTGAGACAATATAGATAGTAACTGAAGGCAAGTAAACTACTATACTGACATTATTAGCATGACTTTGAAATTTTGTACAGCTTTTTTATTTCAATAGAATAAAATACATTAGATGACTATACTCTTATGTATGGACACAGAGGAACGATGTTACTTTTTTTGTTATTTGACATAAAATAGCATAATTTTGAGGTATTTCTCTGTGAAGTTATTTAAAAAAAATGTGAAATATTTTTTGCCACATTCTTGCTCTTTTTCTGAAGTCATTTTTCAAATTTACTACATTTTTTTCCCCTTTTTGCGGAGAATGCTTAGAAAAAATCACTCGCAAGAATTTACAGTAGGTAGTTAGAGGCATTTACATTGCAAGTATTTACATAATTAGGAAATAATTTAGGCCAGTAATTCCCTTTCTTGTGTGTTTTAAAATTTTTAATAACTACTGAAATCACCTTTAAATTTATTAATGGATAAAGTACAAGGTCATGTGCTTACAATATTAATTTTTAACATGTGGGTCAGTTATTAATTTATTTTTGTAACATAATAAACCTGCTAAATGTATAACTAAGGTGCTGGTTTTCAGTCTTGTTACCTAAATGATTCATTTACTATTATTTACCTTTAAATACTTTACATTACCTTTTATATTTTTAGCATCCTATTATGTAAACACTTTTTTAATTGGTATGGTTACCTATTGATCAATTATCACTTCTTAAAAGTTTAAAATCATCCTCTCATTAATTTTACTTAGTGTTAAATTCTTCCAGTCTTCTTCTTATCACAGGAATAAGAAAAGTACTATCAGCATTGTTGTGAATAGGGTGTCAGCACTGTAACATGCATATTTATCAACTAGCTTAAATTTAATGGAATTTTAAGTCATATCTGTAAAATATGATACAGCAGATAAGATACTGTGAAATTTGTATTTCAATACTAGTTGCTTATAAGTTATATTTTCTAACATTGTTTGGATTTTATATTTTTTTCAAAAACATAAATATTTAATATGCATAAAATGAATGAATGACTGTAAAATTTCGATTTCAAAATTAGTTGCTTATAAGTTATATTTTTCTTCATTATTTAGATTTTATATTTTCTTCCATAACGCAACAATTAAAATACATAGTTAGTTACTAAATTTGCTGTACATATAACAGTCTTAACTTTTTTTATGTGTATTTTTTTAATCCTTATTACTCATTCGTTTTTCTTTTTTACCATACCATGCTTTTAGATTTTATAACTTGGCAAATACCCTGGATATTTACCCGTGTAAATACTCAAAATTCACCAATAGCTCGGTATTTATGAATTTTATTGAAAATTCAATGATCATCTTCTTTTGGGTGTTAAAAAATTATATATATTTAAGGTACAATTAAATTTTACTCACATTGTCAGAAATTCTTAACTAAGAAGAAAAATCCCTTCATAAATTTGTGGTAATCATTGTATTTTAGTTTTTATTTGAGAATGGCTAGGGCTTAATCATCCTCACATTCTGATTCATAATTCCCAATATTTTTGGTTTCTCATCTCATAAATATTTTTTTAAAATTTAAATAATTTTTCAGATTTAAAATATTTTTCGGATTAAAAAATTTACTATACAAAACTTTCACTGCTTATGAATACTATGCAATTTTAACTCTGATCTATATTTAGTTGTGATGTGATGATGTCTGAATAATAATGCTTATTATGTTAATTTAAATTGACTGTAAATCCTTAAGTGTTTATATAGTTACTAGGAGGCTTCGTCCCCTGCTCGCTGGCGCTCACCAACCGCCGGAACTGCTTTCGCAGTTCATTTCGGATTGCTTCGCAATCCAATGCTCGCTTTGCTCGCTCATTGGATACGTTCTTAACGTCTAGTTTTTGTATACTTTTTTGAATACTGAAGTTCCGAAAACTTTTCACTGTAGAAAATTCTAAACCTGTACATTTCAGTATTAATTTGAAATTGCAAACAGTTCGCATATTTTTCTTAATCACACTATTCTAAATTTCAGTTGTTGAGAAAAGTAACTGTTGTATGTTTTGTTTTAAAGTCTTTGCCACCAGAGAGCTAAAGCCATGTGCTGTAAAACAATATGAAATAGTAGTCTGCCACTGAACGTCGGATGTAAAGCATCGGCTTTGATGAAGATAATTTTGTATTTTTAATTCTCTGAAGGGCGCCACCTTAATAATATGGAATTTGTAAAATAAATGTATACATTTTTGATTGTTGATGAAGCCCATCATTTTGTGTTTTCATCAGTGTTCAGAAGCAGAACAACTATAAGTTTTTTATTTTATCACAAAAATATAAAATGTATAAAAAACAAAGAAAAGAGTAAGAAAATGAGTATAGTCCTAGAAAAAGTTAAAATTATAATATAGTATTTGTCAGTTAAAATAAAACTTTTTGTTTAAGTCATTGCTAACAATTCAAATTTCTCCGAGGCAATTCTAAAGTATAAATTAGGGTAGTATTGTTAAGTTGAAACACAATATTTTTAGTTTTGATGTCAACAATACAATTCAATTTTTCACAAAAACGATTGTTTCCATTGTTAAGTTCAATGTCAACAATTCAAATTTTTCTGAGGCAACTCTTAACCTCTAAATATTATTTTTTTTATGTACACATTTCTAAATGTCAGTATTCAACCACAAAACAACTTAAAGTCCTCAAATTTAGCATGAAGTTTTAAAATGTAATGAAAGAGGGTCATAGCAATAATGAAAGTAGAAGTAGTACTGTAAAATTAAAACAATATTTTTAATCAATGAGCCAAGTTCTTCAAGAAGCAGTTGTAGAAGTAGGTTGTTTATTTAAAACTTTTTATAGAATTTCTTTAAGAACACAGTTGTTAATTTGGGCATTTGGCGATACAGCACTTTTAGAATTGAAGGATTTGTTACGTCAAGCGCTCAGGTATCATAATTTTGATCTAGTTGCGCTTCTATGCCATTTTGTTTTATGTTGCTAAGTTAACTTTCAAAAAATTCTATGGCTGGCAACAGCATTTTTATTTTTTAAGTTGTTTATTTTTATTTCTTTTAGAATTCGCTATTTTTTTAGCGAAATGTTTTTTAACCTAACAGAATTCTTCGCCGACTGTTTTCTCTATGAATGAAGAAAATAAAGTAAATATTTAACTGTTGTGAAAAGAATCTTATTTAGTTGTACAAAGTACTTCAGCCAAAATTTGGGAGCCACGTAAGAGAATTATGTATATTAGATCAGAAACACATCATTAAAAGGCAGAATGCTTTGGTGTTTTCAAAACAAAGCAAACGTTGCCACCGGAGGAAAAGAAATACAGCCAAAATTTGAGAGCCACGTAAGAGAATTATATTTAATAGATTAGAAATTGATTTAAAAGTATAGAGCTTAATATTACCTTCATATATCTGAAGATATGCATTGCATTTTTCTTCCTTTTTGAAAAATTTCAACTTGTTCTTAGAGTTATTAAATTTAATTTAATTGCTATTTTCTAAAGAAAAACTTTTTTTGATCATAAAAAATCATGTCATATCACAATCGAAACTTAGCATAAAACTAATCACATAAAAATTATAATTTCTTGCAGCCATATACTCTTTTATCTGAAGACTAAATAATCTTAGTCTATTTTTAAAAAAAATTTCAAAATATTTAAAGAACAACTAATCTTAATATTAACTTTATTTATTCATTTCTTTTTTTTTTGAGGGGGGGGGAGGTTCTCAATAATTCTCATTGGCGTAATTTTGAATAATTAGCAGAAAATTCCTCTTTTCCATTTTTGGAAGTTAACATAACTATACTGTCTGCCTTCAATATGAATTTTCTTGACTTAGTTTATTCAGAAAACTAAATCATTTATATTTATTTAAATGTTGAGAGATTTTTGACCTATCAAATAGAAGGATTTTTTTTGTTCTGACCTCCCATCACCCTCAGTCGCATGTCAGCTGATAACAGAAGGAAACTCATTTTATTTCAATCAATCTATCTTCTTTGTAATTCCTCTATATATTTAAAAATAACTCGTATGTTTACGTAAGTTACTAATAACCAGAGTTAGTCTTATTCGTTTAATTTATGAATTATACAGTATGCTTTGTATTCACATCGTTTTCAAATTACACATCATGATTTTTATGCTAGCAAATTTAGGGATTCATTGTGATTTGTATTTACATTATCCACATTGCATTTCACTTTGGCATGAATTAGAAATAGCACACATCATGCTTGAGAATATATGAATCAGTGATATAGCTGAGTATAGAAAACCATAATAAATATTAAATTGATTTTAAATGAAATCTTTAGCAACAACATACTGAGGGTATGTTATTACTATTGCCATCTAGGGGGGATTAAATTACTGAGTATGTCATATAATTTGAATCAAGATTACTGATTTTTTTGTTATAATCAGGTGTCTCCTGTTGTAAATGTTTTTATTAACCTCAATGGGGGAAATAAATGAAATCCTTTTTTTTTGTAAGTATTTTCCTAGATTTAAAAAAGTAATTAGATTTAGTTTGTTAATATATATACATTACCCTAAAATAATGGTAAAGACACTTTCAGTTTGTTTTGATCTGATTTGACATTTTTTTAAATTTCTCAATAAATGCAGAGAAAATTATTCATTAACCTTTGAGGTGTTTAGTTCGTGCGATTTTTCTTACTTAGCAATAGAGGTTAATGCCTTCAGAGATTTGAGGTTACCGACAATAATTTACAAAAGAAAATTTTTTTCTGTACATGCGCAATATAAAAGAACTACTTTAAATACTCATATGTTAAGCAGTTTTAAAATATTTAATCAATATGTTTGTAAATAATCTGAAATATCTCTAAAAATGTTGATTACTTGTGTTGAATATTTTTAAAGTTACAGCAAAAAAACATAGGACAAAGGAATAAGTTTCTTACAATCTCCACAAATATTTAGCATAATATAAATATTTATGGAGATTGTGATTGTTGCAAGCTTTTTTATTTGCTTTATATTCCACGGGAAGACTTTTCACATTTTTGAAGCCCCTCGGCTTCAATGATTTGCCGATAACAAGAAGTTGAATTTTGTGTGTCCCTGTGCTATTGGCACACAGAAGAACAGTCAATCTTTGCTTTGATACCGTAACATTTCTCTCCCTTAAATGCTCGATCGGGTGGGAGTTGAAAAAACAGCCTGTTATAAACGGTTTATACTTTTGAAGTTCTCTTTCTTCCATTCATTTGCTTCGTTCTTTCAGCAGTGAACTTCTTGTAATTCCCGAAAACGCCAACCATTACCTGCTTTAAAAGTTTCGTTCCCTAACATTAGTGCGAATTTACGTGGCATAACATTATCGGGATATTTGTTGCTTAAAACCATTTTAAGATCGAAAAAAATACCAGCATTTTCTCCTTATTGTACAGAAAGTAACAGATTGTTTCTTCCGAATTCCAGGAATTCCCGAAATTTTTTCCAGAGATTTGTCACCGAGAAGACCAAGATGGTGGAATACAATCCCTATTAACCCTTTAAAGGGATTGTATTGGGATTGAATCGAGCACTGTTGTATGAAGATATTTTTGGTATTGAGATATATTTATGAAAGGAAATTCATTTATCTTATTACTTAAAACTTATTTGATTTCTAATAACGATATTTTTTTTAGGAGCGGTTGATGCGGTGGTTTCAAGCTTTTACCTCTAGTAAAGATTTGGCCACTCACCGGAACACATGTGCTTATAAATAGCCAAATAAATGTTGTTGTTGTTGTTGTAAGCCATTAAGTCAAAGGGTGCTATTGTTCTTACTTTCTAGTGACGCCATCTATGGCCAAGAATTTACTTCAGCCGCACCCATTTATAGGGCGGCCTTATTTATTCAACCACAGATCATAATTTTGAGCTAAACCAAAGAACGATCCATCTCCGATTCAGTACCTCCAGATACATAATTTGTTATGGGAACATGGTGGACTTTGTGACCCGATAGATTTAACGAGTACAGGTAACCATTTACTACACTGCGAGTCTTCGGCATTGTGGATTCAAACTCCCTCTCTCAACTGGACGTGAGTCCAGTGCCCTGCCAACATGACTATCCCTGCCTAACGAAATTAATGAATTCAGAGGCTCAATTATGCAGCAGATAGAGCCTTCCAATGAGGTAAACCAGGCTCGATACCGGTGATGGCTGGTCTATACGAATACCGCATCCGGTTTGCACGAACCTAAGTGCTGACGTGAAATATACTCACTGGTAGACGGATCATGGGTTAGAGTTCCCTTGCCGTCAGGCTAACAGTGGGAGGTTCTCGTGATTTTCCTCTCCATGTAACGCAAACATGGGTTAGTTGGGTCAAAAGTCCTCCATGAAGGCAAATTTCTATCAACATTTAATCCAGGAATTCTCTTGTTTTCTGGATTGAATATAAAATTACAAATCTGCGGAGTTGAACACTAAATGTCGTAAACCCAAAAATTGGGTCAGCTGTTCAGCGACTGTTATAAAATAAAATTAAAATTAATGAATTCAGTGCTTAAAATTATAAAAATACTCTATAAGAAATGTACAAAAGCAAAACACGCACCAGAAAAAAAATGGCTCCCTTGTACCAATCTCTCTTTTCGCTCCCAAAGCAAACTTTTCCCACATTTATGTAAAAAAAGAACAATTCATTGGTATTTTTTTTTTAAAAATCTATTTTCTAAAATTGTCAACAGATGGTCGTGTTATCATAAGTGGGGAAAAAGTTTCCCATCGACATGTGGTGTAAAAAATACTTGACGCGGCTTCATATCAAGTTAAAAATAAAATGTTATAAGTTATTCTTCATTTTTTTAAAGTTTATAAGTCTTAAAAATTATCTCAAAACGTGAAATTAATCGGGAAAAAAATGCCTTGAAATTAAAAATATCATTTTTGTTTAATATGCAGTCTCTGGCCAAATTATTAGTTGCACTCTAAGATTCTATGAAGAATCTTAATTATACAGGTGATACTCTATACAGCTTTATTGTTTTAACGCTACTGAAACTGGTTTGCACTTGATTGTGTATCAATGGATACAATTAGACGATATATACTATAAATTAGACGATATATTATATAAATGTAAAATATTTATTATATCAAGCATTATATTAATACAAGCACCTCCGATTGCTACTTTTCAAAAGTTTATGTGATTTTTTTTCTTCTTTGCACGTTAACAGTCACCTAAAGTATCACCTAAATACTCTTTTACTATTTGTGATAAAGACCTTAAAATTATTATTTTCAGCGTATTATTCCTGTTAAATTCATAATGATTCGTGAAATATTTGTGTTAGATCTAAACATTTTGATATCTTGAGTTAACACATGAATTGTAGAAATTTCCGGAAATAATAAAAACTTTTTAAAGCTTTTGTTCATTAAAAAAAAATCATTATTTCTTCGTTTAAAAAATCGAATGTTGGTTGTAATAATTTAATACTAAGAGGCTTCGCCCTCTGCTCACTCGCCAACCCCCGAAACTGCTTTCGCAGTTCATTTCGGATTGCTTCGCAATCCAATGCTCGCTTTGCTCGCTCATTGGATACGTTCTTAACGTCTAGCTTTTGTATACTTTTTTGAATACTGAAGTTCCGAAAACTTTTTACTGTAGAAAATTCTAAACCTGCACATTTCAATATTATCTGGGCATTCGGCGATACAACACTTATAGTATTGAAGGATTTGTTACGTCAGGTGCTCAGGTATCATAATTTTGATCTAGTTGCGCTTCTATGACATTTTGATTTATGTTGCTAAGTTAACTTGCAAAAAATTCTATGGCTGGCAACAGCATTTTTATTTTTTAAGTTGTTTATTTTTATTTCTTTTAGAATTCGCTATTTTTTTAACGATATGTTTTTTATCCTAACAGAATTCTTTGCCGACTGTTCTCTGTATATATGAAGAAAATAAAGCAAAAATTTAAGTGTTGTGAAAAGAATCTTATTTAGTTGTACAAAGTACTTCTTTAAAAATAAAAACTGTTGCCACCGGTGGAAAAGAAATACAGACAAAATTTGGGAGCCACGTAAGAGAATTATATATATTAGATATTGTTAGACCAAATTTTTAGACGCACTGTAGTGTTTTAATAACGGCATGATTTACACGAGTGTATAGGCTTTATATTTAAACATACATGTAATGGGTTGATATATAAGGTATAGCATCACCTGATAATTAAAATTTTTCATTGAAACTTAAAGTGCGTCTAATAATTTGGCCAGGGACTGTAAATAATGACATTGTAAAACAGCCTAAAGTAATTTCATCTTAAGTTTCAGCTCTTAATTACTATTTATATAATTATCTATCTTGTTCTTAATGAATTATTGTTACTCGAGAATGAAAATGGAATGTAAAAGGAGATTTCAACTCTCATTAATTTCGTAAATGGATATTCTAATGTTAATCCTTTTTTTCCACACATACTTTAGGCAAAGGACTCTTCTTGTGCTATACTTTTATCCCCTTTTTATTCATAAAAATATATTTATTATCTTAGATATTTTATTATTTGTTTTATTTTTTCTGCTATTTATCTATATCTTAGGCAATTTTTTTCTTTGGTTTAATTTTATATGCATATAATAAAATTCTACATTGTGCAATTAGAGTTAAGTTATATTACAAAGTTAGAAATTTGATCAAAATGAATTTCATTACGCAAATTTATTTTTTCTTATAGTTTTCTATAGTCTCTAATAGCATTCCAACTTACATACCCTTTGTTGTCTGCCCGTTTCCCACCTCATCTGTAAAGGTAGAGGCACGGGAAAACTCATTGGGTGGAGTAAGATTGTGTTCTGACTGTCTTAACTTGGTTGAGACTGAGGGAGGCCCAGTGTGCCGCAGGTAGTGAAGATTTTTTCTCTCTCTTTTCTTTTCAATCTTTTTTTTTAACTTATTAAGTTTTCTAATTTAGGATAGTTTGTTTTAAGTTTTACTGGCTTCCCAACTAAAAATACCTTTTTTTGTCTGCACGTTTCCCACCTCATCTGTAAAGGTAGAGGTCTGAAAACGTAGAACGCAATTTTACCCACCATTTCATCAGAAAGTTCTTCAGGAAGATGGGTAAATTACCACGAAGTCCCATATCGTAGAGTGTCTTAAGAATTCCGTATCGCCATGTCCGATCGTAAGCCTTCTCAATATCTAGGAAGATAGAGACAAAATGGTTACGTCGGACAAAAGCGTTACGAATTCGTGACTCTAAAGCAATAAGGTTATCAGTAGTAGATCTTCCTTTTCGAAAACCACTCTGGAATTTAGGTATATGATGGTTCTTTTCTGGGAAATATACTAAGCGGGTGTTAACCACGCGCTCAAAGGTCTTTCCCAGACAGCTTGTTAAAGGCGATATAGGGCGATAGCTTGAAAGGCTTGTTATAGGGCGATAGCTTTCCGGATCCTTAGGATTCTTGCCTGGTTTCAATATGGGGAAGACAATTGCCTCACACCAACATGATGGATAAGTCTGTTCCGTCTATTAAACAGAACCAGGACGTTACCCAAAGACGTAATATTCAAATGGCGGAGCATTTGGTAAGTTATCCCATCGAGCCCAGGGCTTGTGTTCGCAGAGGCTCCAAAGTCGTTTCTGTTCCTTGTAAGCGGTTGAACACTCTGAATTCCATCAAGGCTTACGATGGCGAGGAGGAGTAGTTGAAGATTTTGGAATACTCTCTTCTGCAGCCTTTCTGATTACAGTATTCACTGCGGCATTTACGTTGTTACCATAGCATCAGTAATCTGAGCAAGTTGAGTAAATAAGTGCCAATTAGCGCAATGATGTATGAAAACTGATGGTTTAGGACTCATGGGAACATTAATAGAATATGAAATGAAAATTATCACTATTGAGCAGATCATTACAAACAGAAAAGTTTATGAAGGGCAAGAGAGCTGGTGAAAATAATACTAAATCGATGGAGTGAAAGGTATGAGTCGGAATATGAAAGTAAGTCTCTTCGTCTTGGTTTAACAAACATAGATTATGGTCCTGTATAAGCTGCCCTATTTTACATCCCCGATCAGAGCCCCCCGAGACGGAGCTACCTCGCAATTCACTATGGCCATTAAAATCCCCGAGCAAAATAAAAGGTGAAGGTAATTGTATAATCAATGAATTTAGTTCTGTTTGAGAAACAGATGTATTAGGAGGTAGATAAATTGAACAAACAGTGTACATTAATGTGAATTTGAACAACAGTTGCTTGTAATGAAGTTGATAATAAATAATGTGCAGATGGTAATGCATTGCAGGTTAAAATTGCAACTCCGCCATGAGGATGACTTCCTTCATCAAAATCATGTCGGATGCAAGAGTAATTACGAAATTTAAAATTATGACATGACGATAAATGAGTTTCCTGCAGAGCGAAACATGCAGGCTGATATTTATAAATAATATCCTTTATATCTGAAAGCTTATTTCTTATGCCACGACAAGTCCAGGATATAAAATTAATTATGGAATGGATGGATATTTTGTAATGTAACGCCAAGTATTTTAAGATCAGTCAAGTATGAATTCTACGTCAAAATTCATCTTCTTCGGAGCATCAGAAGTGGATTGGTTGACGTACTGATTGAACTTAGGATCTTTCTTCTTCCGAGATATGTCAGGTTTTTTAATTAAGGATATTTTTGTTGATACGAGCTGCTTGGGGAAGGGTGTGTTTTTTCTGAGTTGACAATTTTAGGAGGAGGAGATATTGTTCTGTTTGATGGTGCATTAAAGTTACATTTCGATTTTTGGGCTGCATTTTTAACCTGATGAGATGCAGAATGCAAAGGTGGAAGGCTCGTTTGCGTACTGAGAGAGCATTTGGTCACCTTTATAGCCGCAGAATAGGACACGCCTGGACGTGGGGCTCGGGCGATTCTGTAAAACTTTGACGGACTGAATCTCCTTTTCCTGTGACCATTTTGTACAATTCCTGGAGTAGGCCGCGTGGTCACCCTTGCAGTTGACGCAATGGGGTGGTAACTCACAGGTTGTATCAGCATGGTCACTGCTGGAGCAACGAGCACGGATGGGCTTGCTTCGACAAGATGCCTTTGAATGTCCAAACCTTTGACATTGGAAGTATCTCAAAGGATTTGGCACATATGATCTAACCGGGCAGTTATACCAGGCAAGCTTGACGGCAGATGGTAAGTTTGGAGTAGCAAATGTAAGAATGAGGTGTTTTGTCGGGATAAGTTGACCATCTTGACGAATCTTTATTCTTTGAACAGCAATAACGTGTTGGTCACGCAATTCCTCTACAATATTTTCTTTGGTACAACTGATAAATTCGGACTGTGATATAACGCCTTGTGAGGTGTTTAAAGTTTTATGAGGAGTAATATTAACAGAGAACGAGCATATGTTTGTACAAGTAAACAGAGTAGTAGCTTGTTTTTCGGATGAGACTTGAACTAACAAGTCACCTGAAGTAATTTTTTAACTGAGGCTACTTCTCCTAGAAGAGCCTTATGTATCAAAAATGGAGAAACTTTTCTAAATGACGTATTAGGTACTGTTCTCAAAGCTATCAAGAAATACTGAGCGTGTTCAAATGGTACTAAAGGTGTTCCGCTATTTTTGTATTGGTGTGCGGAACTGACCACCACTTCATTTTTATCCATAGAAAATTAAACCAACTTTCAGCTACCAGCGGCACTACTTACCACGGAGTCCAACTAAGGGGATGCAAATAACAAATTAGTGATCCCACAAATTCGCTATTTAACAACGATGCTAACCAATAGTTATACGCCCGAAAGTCACCACTGAAGCAGCCTCCATCCTTAACGAGTTGCCCAGTAAGTGACCTCGAGCTTGACCCTAGCCAACAGATGACGTTTGTGACTAGCACACAGGCCAATGTGCACCTCCCGTTTACCTGAAGCACGGGTAAAAGCAGGGTATTGGGGTACCAAGATGCCCTTCAACTGCCAGGATCCCCCTTTCCAGGGACACGGGTCTCCACGCATGGCAAACACGCGGGTGGTCTCTTTCCATCTGGGTCCGATACTACAGGGTGGTGATCGAGCACAGACAAAAAGCCCTAAACAGTTAATATGGCAACCACGACAAGGGGGAAGAGAAAGAAGAAAGTAGGAAAAAAGGGAGAAGAAAACGAAGGGAGGACAGATGACTAGGGTACCCCGGGGCGTGACTCCCCGTGTTTACCTAAAGAAGATAAACCCCCTGAGGCTGCCCTCTTCTGAAAACCTGGGTAAGCTTGTTCTGCCCTCATTAGATAGTTTTTACATGCTTATTTCTTTCCACTTCAGACAGCCTCGATAAGGTTATTTCACTCCTCAGTAGATTGCTTTTGCATTCTTATTTTTGTCGACTTTAGACAGTCTCGTTATGCAGGTTCGCCAAGAGTAAAGTAAATAAGCTAGAATTAAAATAACTCTTATTTTTTAAATTAGAACACCAGGTCTAGATGTGTTTAATGGTTAATGGTTCTCTTTAACTAGAGCAGACATACACTTTTTACTAAACAAACCAATGGTAATGTTATAATCGCTTATGGCCAATATATAATATGTTTATTTATCACTTTAATTTTCCTGGAACAATTTATTCTTTTGCAAAAAGTAGTTTTATAAATAGACTAGCTGTACCCTGCGTGCGTTGCAACGCTTTCAGTTTGAATTTAAATTTTGTATTTAAGTGTGTAAATGAGATTTGTGGATTTGTGATTATGATTTGAATAGAGAATTTTATTTAATGGTGAAAAAACCAGTGATAGTCTCAACAGTTAATTCTCCAGGATATCGTTAGTGCATTTTCAAACAGACATGTATGGTGATGCACACCGACCATGAAACATATTTTGGATGATGATCTGAAATAATTCTGGATCAATGGCGTCATGAATATTTCTGCTGATATGAGCTGACCAATTTGTCCTGGTGTGAGTTTTTCAATAAGCCAAATCATGTGGCAATTCTCTTTTTCTGCCGTTCAATAAAATGCATCAAACACCGTGTCTCTCTAAAAACATGACTTTTTGCAATAAAACCAAGTTTAGAGCTTAATATTTGTTTTAACTCACGTGTGATAATGTATCATGAAGATCCGATGATGTTTGCCTAAGTTACTAAAGCTCTTTAATTTTAGCTCAAGCAGGATTGCATGTGAATGTAATAAATAACTCTAGCTGTCCATATGCGCACCGATACTTGTAGCAGCACCGAATGAAGTCATTTGGAAACACGAATGTACTGACCTATATTCGCCAAGAAAAGTTTCTATTGATTTGCTTGACCCGATAACAACGTTGATAATGGCTCAGCTGGCGACGTTAAATCTGGTAGTTACACTTTGCCTCCAGAACAGCAAATTCCAGCTGTTTCATTCTTAAATTTGAGAGCACTACAAAACATACATAATTGATCCATTTTTCCGATGATGACGCTTGGGTGAAAGACTATAGTTGGTTGTCGGATCATAGTGAAATGCACTCAGATTCAAATCAGAGTATTGGCAGCGTCTGAATAGCGAAGTGCGTTCTTGATTGATTTTTATTCTTGCATCCCGTTGCTCTGATAATTCCGACGAACGGGCTTGATAAGTGCGTAGTTGATTTGTTAACAGTCTTCTTTCCCGTTGCTCTGATGTTTCCAAGGAACAGGCTTGAGTAGTGCGTAGTTGATTTGTTAACAGTCTTCTTTCCTGTTTCTCAGACGTTTCTAAGGAACGGGCTAAAGCATTGTGTTCTCGATTAGTTTCAAGTCTTTCTTCCCGTTGCTCCGATTTTTCTGAAACACGGTTAGTTCTCTTCTTGCGTGCTTGAGATGTTGATCGACTAAGAGCGATTCGTTTAGGCGGCATATTTTTGCAAATATTCTCTTTCAAGCAAAAAGAAATGTAGAAGTTGACAGTGGTCGCAAATTTGCTAATTCGAAAATTCACGTATTTATTTTAAATAATAAAAAAGCAATAAAAATGAAATAAATTAAATAAGAAATATAATAATGATAAAATTTAAAACAAAAATCTATTTTTGGTAAAAATATACTTGTGGGTGCCCCTTGACGAAATTGGTAACTTATGTTGATCACCATTCCTGTTTGAGCGGAACACCGCGGTAACAGGAATGGCTGCCGAAACATAATGATATTTTAATAATACATTGGAAAATTTCAGCAAGACATCGGCCTAAACTTTATAAAATTGCAATGAACCCAATGTAAGCAAAATTAATGAACCCAATAAAATGCATTTTGAATCGAAATAAAAATTAATGGAGTAAGCACAGAAAGAAAAGGAAAAAAAAACATCTCACTTATTCATTAAGCTTGAATTTCCTCAGTTTTAGGTGCACAGAATTCTCTAATAGCAGTTAGATACTGTCTAAATTTATCATGAATAGAATCTGTGTTCCTCCATCGCCACATAAATTCGGCGAAATACGAATTGAAAATGGCGTCTGTGGTATCGGAATGGCGATGACATTTTTTTCTAAAGTCCTTTTTCTATGACTGCCCACATACCTTCGATCCTATTGATCAGAAGCAAAAGTAACCTAACCAGCCGGTATCCAACATAGAACTAACGGACTTCTGAAATTACACATACCGTTGAACATTTAAAAATAACGCTGAAATTTAAACGAATCAGAATCACGATTGGGATTCAACATCGGCCAGCTTGGAGATCAACCGCTATCACAACTTGGTGAGAGTCAAGGGGCACCCTCAAATATAGTCTACTCCTATTTTTTTAATGAAATAATTAAAATGAATGTGAATTCGCAAACTTTGTAATAATAAACAATCTAATAGTTTTCAAATGACAACTGTCAGCAATGAAAAATTGCATACTGAATTGAGCTAAAATTGCATACTAAATATAAATAATTATTAAAAGCGTGCAAGATGAATAAAATTTGCTTTTGCCTTGATTTTTATTAAACAGTTTTCACAATACTAAATCCGTGATACGACCAATAATTACGAAACTTATTCTCGTTGATTTTACGTGCTTGTGCTCACCTGAAATAAAGAACCGAATTATGATTAAATATTAAAGTATATGTAATTTACTTTTCTAAAAGAATAGAGCTATAAGATAGAAAATATCACTGTTGTTATCTTCAAGATATTTGAAAACTGATTCGTATACAGCAAAATTTAAAACAATGGCTAACTTTTAACCAATCAGAAAATTCCATTTCGATTTTCGCTGATACCGCTGGAACGGTTTGTGGCAGAATGTTCTATTGTGAATCTAAACCATTCTCGAATCCTTCTGAAGGTACACAGAAAATTTCATTTAAATCAGTCCAGCCGTTTAGGAGGAGTTCAGTGACATACACACGAACAGTCGAAATATATATATAAAGATTATTCAGCATATCTATTTTCATAATATACAAACTTTTTCAAACGCTTTATTACTGTAGTTTTGGTAATGTTATAAATCATTGTAATATTGTATGCCGTAGAAAAACATATCGAATAAAATGAATGAGGATTATAAAACTACTCAATAAATTATTGATCATTTCGTATTTATGGTGGAAGTTATAAATTAAGTATTCTATATTTTAATTGTCCAAAATGGTGGTAAGAGTTCAAAATATTTATGTAGGTGTAATTTGTAATGCAAATATTTTTTGCTTAATTGATATATTTTAAGTTCGTAGATGCCTATTACATAAGAAGGTCGGTTTTTGCTCTACAAAGACCGGTAAAAGTCGAAAATAGAATGGTCCGTGTTAGTAAACATCCTTTGAGGTCAGGACATTAAAGCTTGAAGAGCAATAATCGTTAACAAAAAATAAGAAATCCTAATTTGAGCAGGGTCATCTTAACAGGATGAAGAACAACACACTCCTTTGAAAACTTAGTTGTTAATAAAGTAATAGAACTCTTAGTCATTAATAGAGTAGTTTTCTCATAAACTTGTCTTTGGATAACAATTAAGGAAGAACTCTCCTCAAATATTCAAAATAGGCATTTTTAGAAATTTTTTTTTCCTATGGCAGGCACTGAATTTGAATCTTTGCCTATACTATGCCAGAATTGTTGCTCATTTCGCGTTACCCAGTGGGCACCTGTGAACCAAAGTCACGGAGGCGAGCAACATTGCCCACGCCACACTGCCACAAACCCGTTTATAGGGTGGGCCACATTCACACATCATACACGCAACAGAGGACAGCACAAAGAGAGAGAGAAACATCCATGCCCAGAGCGGGATTCGAACCCGCAGCCTATGACTTCGCAGTCAGGCACGCTAACCGCTCGGCCACCTGGCCGGCATTTTTAGAAATTAATAAGTAATATAATTTGATGTAAGAAAACATCGTCTTAAACCAGAGGTGTCAAACTCAATTTTGCAGAGGGCCATATATTAAATTTAGAATATGTAGGCAGGCCAGATGCAAATAAAAAAAATGTACTAAATTATTATAAAATTTTCTTTATCTAATTATATAGTTTATAATATACGGTTGTTAAAAATCATATCAAAGTTATAAAAGATGGTTATTATTTTGAGCTCGAGAATCCAGATGCCTGACTTCCCTTGTTTTTGACAAGCTCATTTATGTCCGGTTTCATATTTGTTATAATTATTTTAAGAATTGATTGGAGATGTTCATTCGTAAGTCTTGCGCGAAGTTTGTTTTTATTTATTTTCATGACGGAAAACATCTGCTCCCATAAATAGGTGCTACCAAACATGCACAGAATGCGTGCTGCATGCTTTTTTAATTCTGGGTAGTTATCCAAACTCTTGAAATATTGTGTATAAAATGTAGGAGTGTTAACCTCTTTAAATTTTTCTTTCAAAATACTGTCCGATTGAAGATTTATCAACTCCATTTGCAAATGAACTGGTGTCTGTGAAGCTTCAAAATTGAATGGATTGTTGAAAATTGGGAAGTCCGTTTCATTCTTTTTTTAGAAGTCTTCAAAACGTTTGTTGAATTCCGTGATAAGATTTTGCAGCAGTTGAGAATATTGATCCAATTTTTTTTGGTTCACTGTACCAAATGATTTTAAATGAGGGAAATGATCCAAAGTTTGATTTTTTACCTGATTTTCCCACAGCCTTAACTTTGTTTCAAAGACTTGAATACATGAATACGTTTGAGTGACAATCAGATTTTGCATTCAGATCAGTCAAGTGTTAATTCATATCTACCAAAAAAGCACAATCAATCCACCAGTCATTGTCATAATCAATTGGGTTGCCTTTTTCTAACATGAAAGCTTGAATTGGGTCACGTAATGGAAAAAATCTTTCTAAAACTACTCCTCGACTGAGCCAACGAACTTCGGTGAAATAAGGGACATCAAAAAAATTTTCGTCCAAATCTTGTAAAAACTGCCTGAACTGTCGGTGATTTAGTCCTCTGCTCCTTATAAAATTTACTATTTTAATTATAGGTTGCATGACATGGTCCATTTTGAAGTGTTTGGATGCCAATGATTCCTGATGAATTATACAGGGAAATCCCACAAAATTCCCTGATGCTTTCTGTTTTAATTTAGTTACAACTCTCGAATATTTGCCAGCCATGGTAGGAGCGCCATCCGTAGTTGTGCTGCTAAGTATATTCCAGTCGAAGATTCCGCTTGTTGCTAAGAAATGACGTTACTGTCTATCTCTCTCGCTTGTCTATCACGCGCTGCCCTTGAAATTACTTATAAATGTAGTGTGCACATTTTAAAACTTCCGTAGAGGAATCGAGTGAAGTCTAAAAGCTCTAAAAAACACGATTCTTCTTTCTGTGACACATCGCTATCGCTGGCCGTATTGATACGAACCGGGGGCCGGATGTGGCCCACGGGCCGTATCTTTGACATGACTGTCTTAAACATTTTGTCTTAATATTCATGTTAATTACATATATTACGTGCAAAATTTGATTTAAAAATAACACTGCTACCATGAATATTGTAGTTCCATTCCAGAGTGAACTTTGTATCTCATCTATTGTAAAATCTATTTGAATTGCTCTTGTTTTTCTGTACTTTTCATGTTCTTTTGATGCCTGTATCTCCATCGAGAGTAAACTTTTGAATATTTTATCATACTCGTGACTGCAATTTAGCCCTTTAACGAGCATTTATTTCTAGTTAGAGTAAAATAAAATATTTTTGAGAACATAAAATTGATAATTGGAAAAGATAGATAAAATTACTACCAGATAAAATTAATTTCAATTTTAACCCAATTTTGCGACTTGCCGTCACGGCCTACTGTAATTGTTATGGAAAATTAGTTCCTGAATTTGATGAACTCGGATAAATCCATTTATTTTGGCGTAAGTTTAAAAATTTATAAAAACAAGACAAAAAATGTCATTATAAAGATTTTAACTCAACATTTGATATAATATATATTTAAAAAACTAATATTCTCGCTGATTGTCCTCTACCACCATCATAAAGATATTTCTACACTTGTTCCATCTCTCTCTCTCTCTGTCTTAAAACCTCCACTTTCTCACAAATATGCCTGCTTTTACAGATCTGCTAACATTCCTTGCCTGATGTCGCTGACATTGTCCACTCTTTGTTTTAAATTCAGCCTACGAAATCTTCAATTTCACTACATGTCACCGAAAAGCAAAAATATGCATCTTTTCTGGCAAATATTTCTCCATATAAAAGTTCGTCATTCTATGATTTGAGTGAGTGCCAGCTAACATTAGCGCCACACATACTAACATGCTAATCTCATAAAACTAATTTATGTACGCATTATAACAATATACAAAATAACATTAAGTATAACCAAATTTTTTTTATTATATACACAAATAAATAATTTTTATATCATCATAGAACTGTACAGAAATAAAAATTTTTATTTACGTAAATTGATACTTTGTTTAGCATATAAGTTTAACATAAGTTTAAATTTTATTTTTTAATATTTTATCGCAATTCCAATTTTTACTTCTAATTTTGTGTTTCACTAGAAATTTTGGTAAATAATTTTGTTTTTAACATTCATGATCGTTAATTTTTAAATTTCATGACTTATATCATGAGTTCATTATTTCTAAGTCCAGAATTTTCTGTACACTTTTTTTGTACTTCCAACACATATTTTCTAAATCTACATTCTTCATCTCAATTAATCATGGAGATTATCATTTTTTTCCTGGCTCAGGCCAAGAATGGCACCTACCAAGAACGGCTCAAACAAATTAATTCAAAATATTTAAATTAAAACGAATTTTATTCTTTACATTTTTTTCTCACACCATTTTTTTCAAGTGTGTTTCTAAGAACCCAAAATCTCTAATATTGATACCATAATGTGCAGATTCCTTTTAATGTAAATTTAAATCTAAATTTTATTTTCTGTTATCGATGCCTTTTGTACTGTATGGTGCAATTTACCATACATTGTAAGCGTAAAAATTACTTCTGTAATAAATAAAAATAGTAGTAGCAGTAACCGCTATTTCAAAAAATTTCTACGCTTCTTACTCTCATAGCGCAAAAATTATTCGTTAATAAAAATTTGAAATTTCATGCACATTTAACAAAACATTTAAAGAACATTTTTATTTAAAATGTATTTCTATATGCATTGATTGGTTTTTGAATCATTTAAATGTTTTGCAAATAAAGCTGTAAGTACATTTTTTGCATCCACTTATTCTATCTAAAGATATCATGCCCCGTTTTGAACGAACTTCGGAATGGTTATGCCCATAAAATTGTAAAATTAGAATTTTTTTTAAAATTGTTACATAGTATAATTTTACGGACAAAAAAGGGCTATTTTAAACAAGAGACTCGATGTTAATATATATTGTAAATAAATACAAAGAAACTTTTAAAATTTCTCCTTGCGATTCTTTTTTCTTTTCAAAGATGCTTTTCAAGTGAACATCCATGTCCGGCAGAATGCTAATTTCTCCTTTTGAGAAAAAGAGTAAGTCCATCGGCTTAAAATATAAGATTCAAACACTATACCTCAAATTTGTAATTATTTTTCAATTTACAAATTTTAAAATTGCGTCCGAGAAACGAATATTAACTAACTTATATTTTTAAAAAAAATTGCCACACATGGCTGCTGTTTGTCTGCCTATGTTTTTGTTTCTCTGCAAAGCTGAAAGCACACTTTCTACCAAGATTTCTGTTTCGCCCTGCAAAAGCTTTTTTCATATTGACATACGCCTGCAGCGAATAACCTTTCTGACAGTTAATTAATTATTGTTTACCACATATCAATGCGAAACATTCTTTCCTCTTCGATTTAAATTTGCTTTTGCTGTCACAGTTACGAAAAATGGACACTAAAAATTAAGAAGTTAGGGGACCAAATTTCAAAAAATAAGAGTTTTTATTTTATTTCTCAGGTCTAATTTGACCAATTTTGCTTAAATTTTGTATTTTGACACTTAAAATTTCAAATGATGAAAAAATTATATACCTCACATTTCTTAAGTTTCTCGACTTCTCTTAAATAAAGTAATAATAAATGTTTACTAAAATTTTAATTTTGCATGAAATTATCTTCAGAAAAACGAATAGGAATTGATTGATCTGATTGGAATTGTATGCAAAACTTTTTCAATTCGCTTAAAAAAAATTGGGATATAGTGAAATACGCAAAAACTAATGTTAACATTAAAGGGTCCTAACTTTCAAGCGCGCTCCTGAAAATACTATTAAAACAATATTTCTAGATTGAAACTACTATATTTTGGGAGTCAGAAATCCGAATCGGTCGAAAAAAGTTATGTTTAATAATCGGAGTACGTTTTCATGTCTAATTTCATAACTTAAAATATCGTTTGGACTAATTAATTAGTATATTTGATGTCACCCTCTCGAACCATTAAGAACGAGTCCTAGAACATGAAGATCCGAACTTAAGATTAAAAATTATTCCGGTGGGTCCATTTATTTTTTTGCACACTGTACATTCGTTTGAAGTATATGTCAATATTGCTGATAAGAGCAAAATATTTTTTCATTTTTATATAAAAAGGCAATTTACCTGGTGGTTATCCATATATATATATATGCTTTGATAATTCTAAGGATTATGATTGAACGAGCAAAATAAGGTGAAATGATGTTCACTTTCAATATTAATATTAGATATAAACGCCTTTCATTTTGTTCTCTTTTGTTAATTTCATAGTAATTGCATAGTAATAGCTTCGAAATAATAGTTCAATAATAATATCTCAATCTCGTCATATCTCAAGAGCGTTTTGCGTTTTGATTGAATCGAAAAAATTTTCATACAATTGCAAAAACTCGTTTTTCTAAAGGTAATGAATGCCATGCAAAAAATATAGTTTTAAATAGTTATAAAATATTTAATAATTTTTATATTTTTATTTATAATATACGTTGGAAAAATTCTGAATCCCTAATTTTGAAATCTCCGTGTAGTAAATGGCGACTGATGCACGTTAAATCTGCCGAGTCGCAAAGTCCTCCATATTCTCATAACAAATCAATACCTCTGGGGGTACTTATGCAGGAGTTTCCTTGTCTTCTGGATTGGTTCAAAATTACAAGGCTATGTAGTTGAACATTAGCAGTCGTAAACCCGAAAATTGGGTCGGTTGTTCAACGATGGATAAAATAATATAAAATAGCAAGATATTCAAATTTTTATATAATTTTATGGAAGGTAATTTTAAATTGTAAAATACAAAATTTGAATGAAATCGGTTGAATAATTCGAGATAAATAAAATTTTAGGCAAACTGACTTCTTTAAAATTTGATAACTCAGAAAGTAATTGATCGATTGCTCTGAAAGCTTGTATTTTGAAATTAAAAGAATGTAAAAATATGTAGAACATATAATTATATATATTTTACTATTATTTAATAAACTAATAAAAGATAACAAATAATTGCTTAAAATTATTTTTGCTTAAAAATTTGTGTATAAAATGTTTTTTTTTGTAATTTTATGCAAATATTTTTCAATACACTCAAAAAGTTCTCGAGATAATGGGCTATAATCGAAGAGTTAAGTTAATAATAAAGGACCCAAACTTTCCAACTATCTCTTTGCCATAACTTCAGACCATATCTTCCAGATTGCGGCTGTTTCCGCATTTTGAAAATTAAAAGCCTAAACTATACACAAACTTGTATGTTTATCCAGAACAGAATGCGCTTTTCTGTTTATTTTCGTAACTTAAAATATGGTATTGACTCTTTGTACGTGAACATATGATTAAATGAAAAGTTAATCAGGGTGTTCCCTTTTTTCATTTCATACACTGTACGTAAAATAAGTCAATGAGAATTTGTTATGATGATTAATAAACTGCTGTTTGTAGAAAATGCAACACCATGAAGGAATCATCAGAATCAAATGAAATTCGCAGCAAATGTCAATTATAGGATATTATGCAAATTAATAAAGTTTCAGAGCCATCGCGCGTGCGTGGCGCGCGCAGCGCCCTCTGAATTGATGCTGAAAGCGTATAAATAAAGTGCTGTAGCGGGACGTTGAAAATAGTCTATGATTATTTGTTAGTGGCAAACGTTTAGTGAGACCTGAGTATGCCTCCACGACGGAAGAATAAGAAATTCAAGCAACTTACGGAGTTTGAACGAGGGAGGATAATCGGCCTTCGAGAAGGAGGATTTTCCTATCGCGCAATAGCAGCTCGTATGCAGCGGAACAGTTCCACAGTGATGCGAGTTTGGAAGCAGTGGACCGACGAGCACCGAACAACTCGAAAAACAGGCACTGGACGACAGAAGGTGACGTCAGAGCGCGATGATCGACACCTGCTCCGCATGGCGGTGAATGATCGCACAGCTTCCTCCAGGCAGCTGGCAGCACATTGGTCTACTGCTACAGGTGTACAATTGTCGGCTTCGTCAATTCGTCGTCGTCTGCTGCGCCGTGGATTGCGTGCAAGGGTGCCATTATACAGGATTCCCCTCACGGCGGATCATCGACGGCTGCGTCGGCAGTGGGCTCTTGAGCACAGAGACTGGCGAGCTGATTGGCACCAAGTTGTCTTTTCAGATGAATCACGCTTCAATTTGTGGACCCATGATGGCCGTGTTCGTGTTAGACGTTATGCCGGTCAACGCTGCCTTCCTGAGTGTATTATTGAACGACATAGTGGTCGAACACCCGGAGTTATGGTCTGGGGTGCGATTTCGTATCATGGACGATCCAATTTGATACGAATTGAGGGTAATCTCAATAGCAACAGATACGTCCGTGAAGTGCTACAGCCCGAAGTCGTTCCTTTCCTTCAAGGCATCCCTGGAGCTATCTTTCAGCAGGATAATGCACGCCCACATGTTGCGCGGACTGTTAGAGACTTCTGTTCAGCACAACGCATGCAACTTCTTCCTTGGCCTGCTTATTCGCCGGATATGTCGCCTATTGAGCACGTGTGGGATATGGTTGGTCGGCGTCTCACTCGTGATCCGCGTCCTGCAGTTTCCAAAGACGAACTTTGGTTGCGCATACAAGCGATATGGAATTCTCTTCCTCAAGCAGATATTCAACATCTGTTTGACTCCATGCCACGTCGTATAGCAGCACTTATTGCAGCGCGTGGTGGCTGCACCAAATACTGATTTCGGACGCTTAATTTGTTTCTTTTGTTTTGAAAATTTCATCATTTATTTGTATCAGTACAAGTCGTTTCTGCATTAAATTTCATTTGATTCTGATGATTCTTTCATGGTGTTGCATTTTCTACAAACAGCAGTTTATATAAAGATATTGAATACGAACAGTTTAATTGTTTTTCTGAATCAATCAACGATCTTTTAACTACTAAGAAAATGATAAAAAAGTAATAAATTAATAATATTTTGTTACTGTTCGTTTTTCTTTTTTTCAGACTGCATATTTATTGACTGCGTTGATTAAAATGTAAACCTTGAATCCGAATAAGTAAATGATTTTCCTCATTTAAAAACATTAAAAAAAAAGATGAAAAAATTTAAATTTTTTATTTTTTATTTTTATTATTTTATTTTGCTTGAAAATTTCAAAAAGCAATTATGTGATCACATAAGCCATTGATAAACACATTACATAAAAAGAATTTGTAAAGAAGAGGACCTGCGTCTCTTTCTGTCCCTCAGGCTTTTGTCAGATATTTCCCCAGAGAAAAGGTGCGATTATTAGCAGTGTGAAAGATAAGTTTCCAAAAAAATGAAGATGTGTCTGTGGGAAAGGATTTCTGAGGGACTTCGAAATTGATTGATTGATTGAATGTAGGGTTTAGTGGCACAAGGTCCAAATGAGGACATGCTGCGCCAAACAATAGAGGGACTTCGAAAAGTAGTCAATTTCAACCATGTCTAATCACATCCGGTCTCTAGTTTAACAATGTATGGGCAAAGTTACAAGTAGTGCAGTGAAACTACAATTACATAGAATTTACCATATATTTTACTAATTTTTGTTACTAATTCTTAAAAATAAATAAATAAAAAATCAACTAAAAAATTTTTATTAGGCATTTGTAAATGAATTTTTGACATTATTTAGAAAAAAATGTGACCAGACCATTTTCCCGACGAGACTCTAAATTTTTCCCGATATAGGGGCTGGCCATGCTCGACAGGGGTGCAATTGACCCCCCTGACCCCCTACTGGCGCCGTCCTTGGTTCAGGTGACTAAATTTTCTAACCACGTCAATAGAGAGAGCAGGGCCGGGATAACCTGGTCGGTAGGGTGCTGGGCCCATATCCAAGAGGTCGTGGGTTCGATCCTCGCCAGCCGAAGACTCCCTGTGTAGTAAATGGTGACTGATGCCCGTTAAATCTGTCGAGTCTCAAAGTCCTCCATGTTCCCATAACAAATCAATACCTCTGGGGGTACTGATCCAGGAGTTTCCTTGTCTTCTGGATTGGTTCAAAATTACAAGGCTACGGAGTTGAACATTAGTAGTCGTAAACCCATGAAATTGGGTCGGCTGTTCAACGACGGTTATAAAATAATATAAAATAGAGAGAGCGCCAATATTCGGCATTTCGTGTCCAATCTTCTTCGGCGTTGATGGCCCCAACATCAAATTTTTTTCTGCATCTTTTCAAGTATTTCAAATTCGCCAAGTTTTCTTCATATACCGACCGTTTTCCATCGTTATCTTTTTTTATCGTTTTTTCTTCTCATTTTTTAGTCTCTCATACTTTAGTTACAGTATTTTTTCATTATACATCTAGAGACTAAAATTTTTTTTTTTAATACTTATAGAGACTAGAGCACTTAAAGTTTGACCTTATATTTCTACTTATCTTTTCTTCTTGATTGATTGAATGTAGGGTTTAATGACACAAAACAGGACATGCTGCACCGAAGAATTGAATAGAATAAGATAAAATGTATGAATACAATATAAAATACAAAAGCTTTATATACAGTTAAGAATATCAACAGCACTTAAATATGCAAAAATGTTACAATAGTGAATGCCATCCAACAAATCTTGTATCCATAAAATAGAACTCTCGAAACACGTTAAACGATTGGTTATTGCATTGAAGAGGGGAGGTTCTCCAAACAGCAAATGAAGGTGCTTCAACTTGGTGTGACCAATTCGAAGACTGATAAGTTTTTCGCCTGCACTACGCAAGCGCATTACTGACAAATGGTCGAAATTGGATTTAATACTCTCTACTTAGTGATTCAGAGACAGCCCTTTTTTGTTGTTTTCCTTAGTATTAACCATCATTTTGCTTTTTATAATTCTACCTACTTCTTGATATTTGATTCGTTTTTTGTTTTCTACTTCATATATAAAAATCACTAGATGCTGGTATTCCATTTCCTCGCTGCTTCAGCCTTATTCATTGGTTTTTCTTTTTCATCGTGCTATCTACCAATGCTTCACTTTTAGCAAGTACCACTACATTATTTCCATATCATCCAGATAATACTTGAGGTTTTCTAAATTATACAGCAACCTGGTTTCCTACTTCTTAAACTAGTTTCATTAGTGGGCGTTACTTAATAATAATAAATACTTCGATTTGCTTCGGCCAGACTATTTCTTGCACGGTACACATTTAAAACTCTTCTCATCCTTTCAAAATCTATCTGTTTCTTGTAATTTCATACCATACTTTAAGAACTATTTTTCCCCGCGTAAACCAGCAGGCTTTAAGAATTTATCAGAATTTGATAATATACCAGTAATAGTGTAAGTTGTAGAATAGGAAAATTAATTAAGATTTATCTCGTGCAGATTCTATCATTAAAATAAAAGGTAAATAGTAATTAATTTTCTTTTAACTTTATATCACGTATAGGTACACTCTTATATTCACTATGGCTTATCAGTTTGAAGGTTTAGATTATAAAAGTAACAAAAATAAACTTGTCAATAATCAAGACAAATCTATTAAATTTCTTACTTAATAAAAATGAACGAATTAACCCGAAACACAACCAGTTACTCAACACATCGTAATTTAGTTTTTACAAACTTTGTTTACATTTCTTTAAAAACCTAAATACTTGTACCAAGAAAGACAGTTATTAGAAGAGCCAAATTTATTTCATACCCAAGCCTAATAAGAACATTTTTCGTAAAAGTTTTCTGTACTTCTCGCCAAAATGCTTTAATTCCTTGTTGTCATTCAAAAAGCAAATAGTTTAAATAATTTCGAAATTTTTTATTTTTTTACTACATAATGTTGAAGATATTTTATCATAAAAATTTAGTGAACCCTTTTTTTCTTTGTATATTTATATCTTTTTTCATAATTACACTTTTGAGATTTTATGACTGATTTAACTTGCTTTAAACCTAGCACTCTAGCTTGCCAACCTCAATATATATTTTTTAGATTTGAATACTTTCAACTGTGATTTTTTTTTCTTTGTGTGTGTTCAACTTAATGTTTAACTTAAGTATTTATGGGGCAATTGGTTTATATTGGAGAAATCTAGCGTAGAATCTAGGGTGACCTGGGGTAATTATTGATCAAAAAATGCAAACATCTATTTTGTGAAAAAACTATTCAAGATAGAATTTTAATATTTACTGGAAGTTTGAAGCTATATGAGATGAGTCCTATTCTACCTTTTTTTGTTTGAAAATCTAATTAGAATTTAGAAGATCTTAAATTTTTAGTGATCAGGAATTACCCCTTCTCTTGATCATTTCCGGGGTAATTCTTGATCATTTCTGGGGTAATTACTGATCACCAGTTTTTATAGTAAATGGGCTGTTTAAAAATAATTATACAATGGTAATTAACAAATAAGACATTAAGATCAAACAAATAAACCAAAAAGATATGTTTAAGCTGCTAATAAAACGTTTTATTTAAAAGCAGGAATAAAGATTAACTCTTCAGCTCTGGCAGCAGCTCTCACACTGAAATTTTCATTTTCAATCATTAAAAGAAATTCACTATTTTTGCTTTCTAGAAGCTTAGTATCCTTTTTAAGCTTATAATTTCTCACCATATTTATATTAGGTTGATTTATCAACTTAAAAATTATTCTAACAATGTACAGACATAAAATTAAGATAGAAGCAAGGTAAGACAAGCTAGAAATGGTGCATATCAGAGCACATTTGTCTTGTATACAGTTAAAAACAAATTTTGTGATTATAGTTAAAATATATTTTATAGTTGTTCCACTTAATAAATATGAACTGTTATTTAAGAAAAGAAAATTAACTATTTATTAGCTATTTATTAAACTATTTATAAGAAGAAATGACAATGATCAGGAATTACCCCAGTGATCAATAATTACCCCATCTGTAGGGGGCAACATTTGATATAGTTTCCTATAATCAATTATAATGTTTACAGTAGATGTGAAACAATTAAACAAAAGCTTACACTATTTTTATATCAAAGAAAAAGAAAGTAACTCAAAATATTTATTATTAAGAGAAGGAGGGGGATCTTTGCAGAAATGTGCACATCTTGAAACCCATCTTTGAAATGGAAAATACAGAGAGCAGTTTAAAGATACTTATTTTGTTAGATTAAACAAAAAACTATTATTAACTAAATGTAGTTATACTTTAGTAAAGTGTACAAGCATTCTTGTCCATGTCTCAAATTTAAAAAAAAATAATTTTTTAAAAATAAAACTTAGGTGATCATTATTTACCCCAGAAACAGAGTGATCGTGAATTACCCCGGGTCACCCTACAAATAAAAAAATATTTAGATTGGCTTAGTTGATTACTTTAGGTAATTAAAATCCTCTTCCTCATTTTCTGTAGAAATTTTTTACACACTGTTTTGATCAAATTTATTTTTTAATTCTTAATATGCTCTTTCTAAAATGGATCAAATTCTTTATTTTTTAAAAAATTCGTTTCCCCATGAAAGATTTCATTATTTCGCGGAAAGCAAGTTTTTACTCAAACATTTTATGGATATCAGCATTTTTTTTTCAATAACTCAAGGCAATATTTTGAATCTGAAATAATTTGCTTCATTAGTTCTTTGTCATTGAGTTTTTGCTTTTATTAGCATTTATTCTGCCAACTACACTTCTACAATGTCTTAAAAACATTGCATCAGTAATAAATGTACTTTTAAAGAAGTTATTTGCTTATTACGAGGCATAATCCCTTGCGAATTTCTTTCTTAAAATACGAAAACACAATTATTTTAGAACTAGGAGTCTTTTCCGTAAACATAGGAGTCGTAAAATACTGAGCTGTTAGCAACAGTTTATTTATTTATTTATTTTTTTTTTTTAGTTTGTTTCTATTTTAGCTTCTCTCATATATTTTCTATTCATATTGCAAACAGCAATAATTTTTTTTTTTTTTTTTTTAATTTGTCTTTATTTTAGCTCCTTTCATATATTTTCTATTCATATTACAAACAATTTATTCATATTACAACAATATATAAATTTTTTTTTTTTTTACTTTTCTCAAAGTTCCTATCAGTAAAGTTTTTAAACCGAAATTAGGATTTTTCATGTAAAATAACTTTTTATTAATGTAGTTACTTTATATGAATTACTTTCATATGACTACATAGTAAAATTTTATAAATTTAAATACTCTGGTTATTATTAGTTCTCTAAATAATCAAATCAAAATAATAAACAATTCAAGATATAATTAGAAAAAGTGCATGTTAAATAAAATGATAAAACTATTTTGAAAATAAATAAAGTCGTTTTAGAGTTAAAAAAAATATTTTTTAAGTTTTTCTTAGAAAGAGAAAAAGCATAATATAAGATGAAGAGTGAGTTTCTTCTGATATCTTTTGAAAGCTAGTTGACCCCCGCAGGTTGCAATCCCCCTTCTGCGACAGTGGTTAGTTGATTAGTTTCGGGTTACACACACGCACCCCCACAAAAAATGTAGGGAGACAGTAGAACGGGTTTTGGAGGTGCAATATATTTCGTCCCTTTTCGAACCTATCCTTACTGAAGGTTAGAATTGAAATGAAAAGGCCTCTTTAGGTATTCTTTGGTATTATCCGATGTTCCATTTGACTTAGGCTTAGAGTACCAGATCGCCATTTTAACGTGCCATCCACTGCAAGCGGATTTTTATCGCTAACTTTGGCTTCATTTTTTACTATTTTTTCTTCTCATTAAGTTTAATATTTCCGGCAGTCTGGTACCCTTCAGATTGTTATCTTTCCAAATTTTGACATGTCTTGGGAATAGACTTTCGCTATGTTCACCATTTTGTAAACGCTGACTTTATCCTAATCTTTTTCTTCAAAATTTTAATATGTATTTCTCTAAATTGTTTGTGAGTGATCGATATCTTTCTTTTTAATTTTTACCCACCCTGTGATTTTTATTAATTTTAAAGTTACATTACTTTTCTATTATAAATGATTTTTCAATCTCCATAGCAAAATCAAAACAAACTTCATGTTGACAAATACAGTCAAGTTCTTCTCATCACGCTTGACCCATCCATTCATAAATATTTTTCCCTCATTTAGTTTTATACTTTTAGTTATAATCTCAAAATGCTGTCATATATCAATTTCAAAGTCAACTTTTACAATCTCATTTAATATTCTTTTTATGTTCTACGTAGGTTAGGACAATGCTTTTTCAGACCATCATACATACGTTGGGGCCTTATTTCTCTTCTATATATAGTTACTTATATGCTTATTATTAAAATGTTTATTTGCCTTGTCTCTGTATACTTATTTTTCTACTTAATTTAGTACAATGTTATTTCTCATTTGAATACACATTTTAGAGCTTCTTATTTATGTCAGTCCCTGGTCCATTTCAAGAACAAGGAAGACCTTCCCTGGCCAAATCATCTGCTGTGGTTGCTTAAAACATTTACAACAGTTCAAATTTACTTGTTGTTTTATTGTATTTTTATATTTAACATAGCGACTGCCTGTACCAATATTTTTTTGTTTTAAATTTTATTATTTATTTTTCCTTCTTATTTTATTTTAATTTTTTATTTTTATTTCATTTTATCCCTGACGAAGTGCCAATCTGTTTTTTGCTAATCTCTATCTGACCAATATTTCTTCAAGTTTTAAACTTGTTTAGCATTAATTTTATTTACAACCCAATTTTCCTTTTTTACCTAACCCAACTCAACAAATATCTTATGTGCTAATCTTCTCACAATTCCTATGACTCAAATTACCAAATTTCTTATTCATTCTAAATTTTTAGTTTAGTAATCAGACATTTTCTCTTAAATACTGTCTGCTTGTCACTATCAGTCGAACAATTATCAGCCTGATCATAGTCCTACCTCTTTTATTACTCATCTTATTTACTCCGACCACCGGCCCCACTTTTTATTCCTTTGAATATTTACAGGTTTTCTTAACTTCTGTCGATTGTTCTTATCAAAATTTTTTACTTAACATTAAATTTAATATTTTTCATACTCGCTCCGACCACCGAACTCAACTCTTGTTATTTTGTTTACATGCAGGTTTTTCTTACATCTCATGCCTGTAACTAAAACATTTCTTTATTTAGTAACAAAATCAAACTTTTTCATTCTCGCTCTGACCACCGGACCCATTTTCCTTAAACTGTTGCTTCCAGGAGTTTTCAATCTCAGACGCGAGCTACCAAATTGTTTTATATTAAATTATTAAATAAATTTCTCACATGCACACTCCGACCACCGGACCCACTTCCTATTATTTCGTGTTTTCACACGTTTTTCTAATTTCTGATGGTTGTTTCTAATATATTTTGCTTCTTAACTAATGAATAGAAATTTTTCTCGCTCGCTCCGACCACCGGACCCTATTGCATTTCTTCATGCATTTTTCGTATAATTTTACTAGAGTTCGACTGGTGGTGTCATTAGCAGACATTAACAGTCTCTAATGGAACATTGGATTTATGCATCTCTTTAATTAGTTTCACTGATTAGTTAGGAGGCCTCCAGGGGGCCCGGGATTGACTCGCCATTGCTATTTTCTCCATTGTCTAAATTAATTCATCCCCTTTAAATTTTTATTTCCTCTTGCTTCTTTCCTTGAATTTATTATGATGAGTTCGAATAGTGGAAGTGATAAGACCCTTAAACAGACTCACAGGAACAAAAATGGTTTATCCAGGCCACCTCGAGACATATCTCCTGAACGCAGCAACACCATCTTCACACAGATCCTTTGAATCTCCTTTTAAGCGTCCAACCTTCTCTATAGTGAGCCTTGACATCCATCCCTCAATTGATTAGAGTCCATGTCTGCCACAGAACTCTATCAACACATCAACCTGTGATGGAACTCTCAACAATAACAATTTGGAATCCACCAGTCCAACATTATCCCCATCTAACTCAATCGTCATTGAGAAAAAGGATGTCTCAGAAGCCTTAGACTCCTCTGATGAATTGGACAATCTGCTTGCCATCCTAGCTACAAACATCGACTACAAATCGGGTGGAAAATTTAGACTTCCTGTCTCCCAGAGACTAGCTTGCAAAGAGGCCTTGCTTAAGACTTTCACAAACATCAAAACCCAAAATCCACAAGCCAAGCTGTCAAACTCACATCCATTGAACATCGTATCAACGTGGTGTCTGAAAAATTAGGCATAATAAAGGAACAGGTTTCCAAACCATCGAAAGATTATACTTACAGTGAGATGCTCCAAAAAGCCAAATCTCCCACACCTTTTATCATAAAACCTAATGAGAATCAGACAACAGACGGTTTACTTGAAGATATCCAAAAACACGTTCCCAAACCATTGGTCAAAAAAATCTACAAAAATAACAATTTCATCGAGGTCAAATTTCATAGCAACGAACATAAGAATTGTCTTAAAGAAAAACTGCTCAATTCAGGTATCAATCTCAGCGATAAACAAACAAAACTTAGATCTCTTATTCTGCTGAATGTTCCAACTGATTACTCCCCCGATGAAATTCTCGATTTTGTGAAAACGAACGGCGATTTCATTAACGACGGGGACAGAGTGGAAGTCAACAAAATCTCCATACCGCACAAAAGAGATCCTCTCAAGCACCATTCAAATGTTCACATCTCCTGGCAAACAAACTATTACAGCTCAACTACATCTTTGTCGGTTTCACGAGATGCTTTATTAAAAAGAGATTAGTCCTTATCAGATGCCGGAATTGTCAAGAACCTGGTCATCACCAAAACAACTGTAGCGTCAACTGCTCTTATTGTGGAAACTGTGGTGAAGAACATCCAACCTCCCATTATCATTCAAATCAAATACAGTGTGTCAACTGCCTATACTACAATCAAGATCACCCAGAGGCTAATCTCAACACCAACCGCAAAGCATCCGACGCTTTTTGCCCAACATATCTACTTAGACTAAAAGAACTTAGATTTAATCTTCCCAGATCATAATTGACTCTGCAAATTCCTATTTAAAAGGAGAAAAAAAAAGTTTTTAACACTTTCCTTTCTCAGGTCAAACCATTTGTTTAATTCTATTTTGATGTCTCCACTAAAAATTTCTTTCTAAAATATTTTGTTCAACGTCGAATTCAACAATTCGTTCCATAGGTTCGCCTGTTCTTCACTTATGTATTTAAACATTCTTTTTCAAAATTTCCTACTAAAAAAAAATAAGTAATTACAATAATTTTAAATTTAACTTCCTTTTTTCTTTATTTTTTTTATTACTTTTTTTATATATTTTTTTTCATTTTCTTTTTTCTTGCAACTTTTTCAAAACCCCCTTTTTCAAAAAAAAAACTTATTTGTTCTTACCCTTTCTTTAAAAAAAAGAAAAATAAATAATAATTATTATAACTCTCTATCTTAGTAAAATATTTCTTCTTATCCTTTTTTAAACTAATAGACTTTCTTGTTTAGGATTCAATTTTAGGCTTTTGATAAATTTCCTTTTCTAAAAATTATATTTAAAAAAAAATAATAATAATTTTATTTTTTTATTTTTCAAAAAAAAAAAATAATAATAATAATAATTTTCCATTACAGTCTAGAATTTTTCTTTTCTTTTCTAAATTTCCCTTTTGTTTTTCTTAAGTGTTTGAATGCTTTCCAGTTACAAAATTTTTTATTCTTACCTTAAAAATTTTTTGACGTTGTTTTCAGCTTCATTTTCTATTCTCTGTATAAGCCATTATTATTGTTGTAATTTTATGCGTTTTATGTATGTTTAATGTATGTTTTATCTGTAGAATACATGTTCTACTCTCGTGTGCCCTTGAATAGGGTGGGTCGAGATAAGAATAAACAATACACAAATAAAAAACTATGCCATTGTACCGTTATTGAACTACATAGAAATCAAAATTCTTACTAATGTTATGTGGTAATGTAACGTTCGTTTAATACATATATTTTTAAATTCTTTGCTAAACAATTTTACTTCAGAATATTTATTCTAATTTTGACTTTCGGTAAAAATTTTTGTGAATAATTTTGCTGTTAATAATGCTTAAGAACATTAATTAAGTTCTTGATGTGTAACTTATGCCATGAATTCATTATTTTTAAATCGAGAATTTTTTCTTCACTTTTTTTATTTTTTAAATCTTCATTTTCACCCACATTAACCATCCAGATTAAATAAATGTCTTCCAACTTTATATCATGCTTAGGCAATTCATTATATTTATTCTGGCTTATTAGCTAACGCAAAAAACTATGTAATATTCAAGAAAAATTTACCTAATTCGTATTTTAAAAGAATGGACAAATTAACCCAAACCACTATCAGTTACTCAAAATATTATTTATCCGAAATGTTTTTTTTTCCTTTTTTTTTATTATGTCTACATCTTATTACAAAATCAAACGCTTGTAACGAAAGAGGTAGAACTAGCATGGAAAGATCTAGCCAAAAATTTATTTTATTTCTAAGCATTTAATGAAAACTCTTCACAAAGTATTCAGCGTCAAAATTTTTTAATTTACTCCCTGGTGAAAATCAACTGCAAATTGTTCAAATAATTTTAAGTAACTTTTTTACTACATAATGTTATCATAATTATACATAAATTTATCATAATAATTCTAGGAATCCTATATTTTTTATAAACGTATATGTGTTTTCATAGTTGCCTTTTTCAGGTTTTATGACTGATTTAACTTGCTTCAAACCTGGCATTCCTGTTCGCCATCCTTCTATATGTAAATTGTAGTTTTGAATATTATTCTTAACTCATTTGTGTTTTTTTTTAATATGTTGATGTTTATTTTATTATTATTTGTAGTCATTGACATAGACCTAAATGTTCAAAACTGGCTCATTCAATTTACATCTACTGTTTTTTCTGCTCATGTCTATGTGTATCGTATTGTATTGTATTGTTTTGAATTATTAAAGGTGTTTCACATCAATAAAAAAACGTAAACATCAAAAGAAATATATTTTATCATTCTTTCTTCTATCGATAAAAAGAGCGAATTATTCTGCCTTTCTTTTAACCTGTTCACAATTTTTTTTTTATTTTGAGATTTAAGTTTTTAAAAAGTTCTTTTAGATTCACAGTTTGTTAAGTATATCCCAAGATATATTTTAAAAGTGGTGTTTAAATTTAGTATATATGCGGCAACTGGTCTATATGAGAAAAATCGGGTGTGGAATCTACAAGATAAAAAATTATTTCGATTGTTTTATCCCTTATTTAGGTAACTAACACATTCTTCCTCATTGACCGAAGAAATTTTTCGAACACTGTTTTGCCTAAAAAATTTTGCACTTTTTAATATTCTTTTTTTTTTTAAACTGGATCAAATTCTTGTAATTGCTTGTAAGTAATTGCTAATAAAATTTCTTTAACCACCAAATATTTAATTTTTACTGTGAAAAGCGAGTCCTTTTTTTTACTTTATAAAGTTAAGTTAGCACCATTTTTTTCCAATTACTTACGCCGATACTTTGATTCAGAAGTTATTTGTTTCATTGGTTCTTTGTCATTGAATCCTTACTTACATTAACAAATATATATAAAAAAAACAACTACACTTTCTCAATGTTTACAAAAAATTTGTCTAATACATAGTTAAATGCAAATTTCCTGCTTGAATATGAAAACACAATTATTTTAAAACTAGAAGTCTCTTCCAGTAACAAATGATATCACTATTGATGACCTAGCGTATTACAAACGTCTGCATGAGTAAATGGAACCGTTTTTCTTAAATATCGGAAGTCGAAATTCGCGATATATATGCCATTAGCTCTCTTAAAACTCGACCAGATTTGTCTGGGAGATGTTTAAGATGCTATGGACGAGGCATAACGTGACCAAGATTCTCTTTAACTTTTGTGTCTAATCTTTCGTGCTATAGCTTTGCCCGTTTAGAGGCTAAAAGTTTAACAGTGTTAGGGTAACGGCGGAAAATCTGTCTAAAGTTACCCCATACTATAAAAAAATTAAACTAGCATAAACCTTAAGCCCGGAATTTTTTCCAATTCATTAAATTTTTTGTCCAATTCATCTTGAGCAGTTTTCTTTTATTGTTTAGTATTTAATATGTATTATTTGCTAGTTTCAAAGTCTATATGTTCTTTGCGTCTATATGTTTCGTTTCTAATTTTATTTTTAAAAACCTAACATAATTAATGTTAATAGTTCATTTGTTTTCTTTTCAGAATGCCATACTTATCAAACATTCCAATATTTCAAACTTCCTTTCGATAGCTAATTTCATTTCATCAGTTTTTTGTGTTTGTATGAAATCTATTTTAATATCGTAATGATATTGAATTTCTTATTTAGATAAGTAATCTTACCAAGCTACTGATACCTACTGCATTGATATTTTTGAAAATATTTTCAATAGCAATTGTTACGTATTTGAGACTGTTAATGGCCATACATTCACTCGCAGAACAAAAACATATAACAAAGAAAATAAAAATATGTCACATGTTATGTAAAATATGTTACTTTACTTGTTTCTACAACATTTAAAAAAATATTTTGAAAGTAAAATACATTCTCAAAAGGATTTTCGAACTCTATTTTAGCAAAAAAAAATTTTGATTTTTAACATGCTTTTTAAACTGGATCAATTTCTATAATTTATCCATGAAATATTTCATTTTTACTGCGAAAAGCAATACCTTTTTTAACTCTATAAATTTCAGAGACAACACCATTTTATTCAATCACTCACGTCAATACTTTGAATCAGAAGTTATTTGTTTCATCCGATCTTTTCCATCGAATCAGTACTTACATTATCAAATATTATCGAAACTACTCTTTTACAATGTTTAAAAATTATTGTAGCATCTATAAATTACTTATTAAGAAAGTAATTTGTCTAAAACGAGACATAATTAAATGCGACTTTCTTGCTTGAATATGAAAACACAACTATTTTAAAACTAGAAGTGTCTTCTAAGAACATATAACTGACCCCCCCTTTTTTTAAAAAAATAATTTGTTTCTATTTTTGCTCTTCGTTTTTCATCTCCTCTCATCTATTTCCTATTCACATTACTAATATCAATACAACCAAATGTTTCTTTAAGTTCTTGTCAGAAAAGTTTTTATCTGACATTAAGATTTTACTATTAAAATACACCATAAACCAGTGATGATAAAGGGGCATTTAAGACCTTGACTCATCTATTTAAAAACTGTTAAGAAGAGCTATTATTTAACTACGGGAAGGGGTCAAAGGTTTTCCTTTTTCAGGCAAGGAACATTGAAATGAAAATATTAATTTTTTTTCAATTTCTAATTCAAACTTCATCAAGTCGATTGTTTTATTTTACCGGAGAATTTGTCAGCGAATTTCTGATTTTGTGCAAATTTTGATTTAAAATTGTTTTCTAGCCCGTAAGCAAATAAATTATAGTTTATATTAATAGTTAGGATATTTTTTAAATTTTTTTTGTCAGTGTAGTCTTGCGTATAAGTATACTCTTAAATTTCGATGTAAGGAACATGAAAAATGTGATAAAATCGGGATATTAAACAATTTTTCATCTCATTAAATAGTTGGAAGTCTAATCATTGGTTAGAGTTTTCTGTTGTTAAAATCATTCAACTTTGTTCTTCATCTATCAACCTTTACTTCTAGAAATCTTTCCATATTTTGAATAATTCTAATAGTTTAGTTAATGATCTTTCTAGTATCTCATTATCTAGAAATTTATCCTACTAATCTTTGGTTCCTTGGGGTTCCCGGTTAAGCACCTCACGCATGCTTATTAACGCCTTTCTTTTTTTTTTATCTTGCACCTCAGTTTTCGTGGGAAAACAACTTCGTACGCGATTGTCTCTTCACTTTTTCCTGCATTTTCGTCATTAGACACTGAATAAGGATTTTGTTTAGAAAACTGAAACTATAGTATATCCCCAGTTGTACTTTACTTTTGTATTATTCAGGTTTATTAGGTTTTATTTTATTTTATTGGGTTTGTTTTGTCTTACATAGAACAATGTCCTTTTTTAGGATACAAAAACTCAGTAAAAAATTCTGATTTTAAACTTTTCAAGAGAATGAAAATTTCTCATATGCGAAGTAATTCCATATGAGTCAATATTGCTGATACTTAACGTATCGAGTAATTTCTATATTGATTGAATATCTAAAAGGTCATTTCGATAAAAAATTGCAATGTACATTTATCATATTAGTTAAAAATATTACATTATTAAGTTACATACTTTGTCTGGCATATTTTAATGCACAGAATACATTGAACCTAGTTTAAAATAAAAGTCTAGGTAAAGCACTGTCATCCACTCGTGAACTCCATATACTCATAATTTTGGATCAACACTCTGCTTAATCTGTAGTTTTATTTATTTAAGATTGTTGCATACAAGGAACTGTCTAAGCTTTTAAGTTACCGCTTGTCGCAACAAAACTTCATCCACAGCGTCTGAAAAGTTTCCAGTTATATATATATATATATATATATATATACACTTTTTACTCCTTAAAACCATAAAATTAACAACAAAGTTTTACTTTATCAGCTCTGGGAAATTGGTTATTATAACGTATATCAATTACTGCTTTTTCCCTCGTTTCAATCATTGTGAAAAAAAGGAATATTAGAGTCAACTTATCATATAATGCTGGATCATTAATTCAAAAACAACTGAAACTAGTACCAAAAAAAATATTAAATTTAAAAATGTTGACAGGTTGAGTGATTTTATCAACCAGAAAAATTCACTTGTTCTCTTTTCTTTTTAGCCACAAGTAGTTATATTTAATGCTGTATATGCAAATCGTTTTCTTTTAATAAAATGTTTCGCTTTATTTTATGTTGTTTGAAGCTTATTGGCTTAAGAATGGCTAAACTAATCACAAGCTGCTAGATTAAACTGTTACTATTATTTTTTTAAAGCAATGAATCTAATCCTACTGTTTTGAAAAATTTGATAAGAATGTTTGGACACCAAGAAAAGATTCAAAACCAGGATAATCGGCAGCCAAAATAGTTTTCTCCTCCTATTCGAATCGCTTACAGAAATAAAATCAAAAGTGCATTTTAGAAGACAAGAAACACAATAGTTTAAAATTTTCTGTATGATTATAAGGCTTCATTTGACACAATATTATCTGGTATGCATGCAATTTAAAAAAAATATGAAATAGTCTAATGTGTATCATTTTCATGCTAGAATGTCCAATAGATTCCTTTAGATTATTGGAGCAAATTTTCTCTTAATTACACTAGGATGGGCATCAGTAAGATTGGACCTCACCTTTTGGCCAGTCTGTCTGTATGGGATTGCAAAAATGTCATTTCAGGTGATGAAAGATAAAGGTAGCTACAATTTTGCCTTATTAATCATACATTATGGTGTATAATATACCCTTACAAAAATCACATTGTCCTAAATCTAAAAAATTTAATTTACTCTTAAAAAGTTTATATATCAAATACTTCAGTTTTCTAAGCTATTTTAGGGCTTAGCAAAGGCACTGTAATTTCAGATTTCCTTAAAAATATCACTAAATTCAGTATTTTTCAAACTCAAATATTTATTTCATTAATTTGAAATAAACAGTAACAAAAAAACTCATTCGTATCAATGTTTTGTTTTTCACTTTTTTCAACATCATTTACATGAAATAAAGTCACCACCAAAGGTAACAATGAAACTTATACATATTGAAGTGTTTTTTTTAACTTATGAATTTTATTTTAAACTGATTTCTAATCTTAGTTGAATTTTTTAATCTAGTCATTACTAGACACTTTCAACTACAATTCCTGGTTGGCGGATCAATTTCGCCTTAAATGCGTCTTAGAATGCTCTGTAATTACTTTGTTCTTATATAAAATACCATCCCATTATTTCTTAGAATTAAATTTGTGGTTTTGTAAAATCACTAATATCATATAAAAAAGATGGTACCGATTGCTTTTTTGAGTAACAAAGTTACACCAAATGAATGGAGAACTTTAAAAACCAATTTAACCAAAACTCTTTTTAAATTGCAAGGTAGACATGTAATGGATTTTAGAAAATATAAATTCTCACAGCAAATACACTTGCTTCTGATTTATCTGGAGCAAAATTCTTCGTTTTCATTTTATGTAAATGAACTTGACTTAAAAACTTACCCAAAAATGCTTCCGAATTCAACACAACATCATACACAAAGAAAGAGCATTAAATTATGTCAATGACTAAGCAGAACAAGGAGTCAAGCTAAGCAAGAATCGACAAAATGTACAAAAACGTTAAAAAAAATGCTCTGCGAGTTGTCGGGCAAGATAGACATCATCAGAGAAGTCTCCAAATCTCGTCAAAATTCATTTTAACTGAAATTGAGTGTAATTGTATGTATTAAAAAAATTGCAAATGAGAACTGATGCTGCTATAGCCTTTTTTACACCACACGAAATATCAATTTTTAATATTCAACCAGATAATACGATATATTTTATTTTGATTTATTATATGCTTCTTTTCAGAATTTGTTGGAATATAGTGAACCACCTAAATATCACTCACATTTTGTACATGATATTTTTTTTTTAAATTTCCAGCAAAAATAACAAGGGACAATTCCTTGAAAATTTTTTTGAAAAGCATTTGAAATTGGATGCACATGGACATGTGCAATATGTTTCACAAACTGCCAGATCTGTTTTACAAATTTATAATTTTTACCAATACATCAAACTGTATAATCATGCGCTGCCTCCCCGATGTTATATGAAGATTAAGCAACTGTTTATTGAGCATTTTTCTTAGATTCAACTACTAAAACAATTTATTGATAGATCTATTAACGAAGCTCATGGTTCAAAATGTGAAACTAAATCTTTTTCAAGTATTATGCTTTAAGAAAATCGAGAAGTATGTTTATAATATATTCATTTTTTAATTTAAATCACTCCATGATATTTTATCTTATATATTCGAAATAAGAAATTTTAAACATTTAATCGTACATTAATTTTTATAAAAAATCGTTATTTTTCGTTATATTTCGAATTAATATCCCTGTGAATTACAGATATTTTGAGCAAACTTTGATAAACAGCTACCATGAATAACAAAACAGTAGTTCTATTCAAGAGAGAACTTTCGTCTATTGCGAAATCTATTTAAATTGTTTTTATTTATTATTTTTTTCTTTGTATTTTTCATGTAGCGCAGTTTTTATTCATCCGTCTTCATCGATGTTAAATCTTAGAATATTTTGCCATGCTCATGATTGTGCTAGAACCTTTTTATAAGCCATTTATTTCTAGTAAGGGTCAATTGAAATAATTTTAGAATTAAAATTGATATCAGAAACGAATTCCCGTAGCTCATCAGATAAAATTATTTGAACTTCTAAAACCATTTTTTTTGTAAGCCTGCTTAACATCGCCTATTAGGTTTTTCAAAAAGGTAGGGAACTTAATAGCTTTTGCTTTTATATTCAAAGAAAAAAACTTTGCAAATGATAAAAACTAAAAATGAAAATATATCTTATTTAATTTTTAGCATTTCCTAAAGCCAGCATGTGGATACCAATTTCATTTTAACGTACTTCATCAGAGCAGAAGTTAGTAACAAATAGATGCCCAAATGAAAAATGGTTTATATTTTATAATGGGATTTTAAATCGGTTTTAAGAACCCTAATTACTAATTTGAAAGAAAGAAATTATAATTTATTGTCCACTAAACTACATATGCAAAACGTATAATTGAACTTTTACATATATATATATGTATGTATTATATACATTTATTCTATCTCAATTCCTATTTATAGATTCATTTGTTTCTTCTTTTTTTTAATATCATAAAACCGGAAATTTTATTTTTTTTAATTCTCTTAAATAAGGACTTCCTTCCTGTTTTTTCAAGACTTGTTCTTTTTTTCTTACGTTTGAAATGTACTCGATGTCAGTAAGATTCTTAATATGGATTCGATGTAGAGAGTCACCAAAAAGTAAGTTGAATAAAGAAAATAACAACTAAAATATCGTCTTTCAGTTTTAAAATTGGAACACTGGGTCAAGATGTGGTTTATAGTTAATTGTTCTCTTCAACTCCAGTTAGCAGACACTGGTTCGTTTAGTAAAATGTATAAGTTAATTTATCTTGTACGACCAATACGTAATTTGTTTATGAGAGTCTCAATATTTCTGGAGCTATTTACTGCAATAAATGCATAAATCGTCTCTCTAGGAATCCTTCAATAATCCGACCCTGTATATGTCAGAATCAGATTCAATATTTCGTATTACTGCAAAAGTATACGCATGATGCACTTTTGCAGCAATATGAAAAAGTGTTCGTAAAAGTGTACGAATGATAAATTGTAGAAATATTTACATCTGCCCATTCCAGCACTTTATTCATTGCCTGTTGTTGTCATTCCCTCATTGCATCCCTTTTTACTTATTTTGTCAACCATGCAGACTAATGTGGTATGGCTGTTTGAGGAGATGACAGACTTTGTTACCTCGTCAACCTTTCTATTTTTATTTATTATTATTATTATTTTTTTTTGTTAAATACAACTGTGTTATGAAGTAGTATTCTGCTTGCTTGCCATAGTTATTAACCATTTTTACGTACCTTATTTTCTTCAACATGAATACAAGAGGGAAATTAATTTTATCTATGCATAATTTTTCTTTGCATATTATACACTAATCATACTTTTGGTGTATACTTATAACACGTAGAGAAACATTAATTTTATTTTAAGCTTTTTTCGATTTGTGTATCAACAAAACTTTTCGCATTCTGAGTGCTGACGAAATGCCAGAAAAATTTCGCACATGCAATTCTTGCATTGCTATCTAATATCGCTCTATTTCAATAACAAGTAAAAAGATTCGGAAAAATCTGCAAAGGGAATTTAAGGACTCCCTAATTAAATCATAAAATAATTACATTTATCAGTAAATCATGCATATTAATTCAAAATTATTTTTTCAAAAAGGTTTTTCGGTATTTACTAGGTTTTCGGGTAGTAAGTGTAAAATTCTCTTGGCGCATTTAAGCTTTTTCACCATTGTAACAGTGTGTATGCTTTCATCTTGTTTTTGCATAGGATAATACTGATCTTATAGTATGAAACGATAATATTCATTTAAGTAGTTAAGCTTATAATTCATAACAAAACGTGTGATAGAGTTTTCTCTCTCACTCTTTTCTTAAATAAAAAAAACAGAATTAGTTCATTCATCGATATCACACATATTATGTTCATAAAAGAAAAATAATTTCATACAATACAACTCTAACAAACATAATTTTTATTTAATCGTTTGCGAACCGTATTGTATTCAAAACTAGTAACAAATTACAATGCTTTTGCAACTTATGACTTGAAAAACGATGACTTATGATACTTTATTTATTCATTGTAGGCATGTAACAATCTATACTGATTACATGTCCTCCTTACAAGCCCTGGCTGACCCAGAACCCAGTTCAAAAATTATTGAAGAAACAAAACAACTATAGCACAATAACATTAAATTGAACTGGGTCAAAGCACATGTGGGGATCCAGGGCAATGAGGAGGCAGATGAGGCAGCCAAAAACGCCATCAGTTCTAGCACAATAGATCTCTCCAGGTACTGAGGACCCCCAAACAGGTTAAAACAAACATTAGAAATCTCTTAACTTCAATATGGAAGAATCAATGGGAGAGCAGTAATAAGGGCCGTCAAACATTTAAATTTATTAAGTCAGTTAAAAGATTACAAACAAATTTTTATCTGAACCAATATTTGACGGGGTCTACCAAAAAAGTATTTTAGTAAAAGTGATACCTGTAATAACTGTGAAGACATTCAAACCATTGAGCACCTACTCTTTCACTGCGATAGATTCCGGACACTCAGACAAAACCACTTTCTCGGGAGAAATGAACAACAAATTTTCGTAAGCAATACTTGCAAATCCATTATTAAAGAGATCATTAAAATTACTCTCGAGGAGATGCTGGCCCAAATTAACAACTAATTTGCTCTCAACCCCTCCTAAAGAAATATAGTTAATTACTCTTTGGACCACTTTATTTAATAATTATACTCGTAGTATTTTAAATTTCAAACTTTTGGTATATCATATTTTAAATTTTAGATCTTGTATTTACATTTTTTATGTTTTAAACATCACTTTACATTTTACTCAACACTTTTTAAATGTTGCTCGGCTGGTTGTTTTACACTGGTCTGATATTGATTTTTAACTGTTAATCATTCAACTTTTAACTGATTTTCATTTTAATATTTATACACAATTAGCTTTTACCTTTGATTTTGTATACCACCTTCTTTTGGTATTCATCAAAACACACTTTTAAATATTGATCTGCAAACATTTTTAGATTTTAAATGAATTTTATAACATTTACGTCCCTTTTGGACAAATATATTTTAATGATTTTAATCTTAGGGTACATTTTATCTATACTTGTTATTTTATCAATTTTGTCTTTATACATTTTTATCCTATCTTTTATCCACAAATAATTTTATGCATGCTAATGGCTTTGTACAGTCCATTTCTTATTTTAACATAATGTTTTAAAATTGTAATGTTTTTGCAATTTTCATTTTTACTGATTTTTGCAAATTTTATGTCCTTTTGGACAGGCTTGTACTAATGTGTACTTTTACCTTGTGTGTAATTCCTAACTATTTATTGTTACCCAGCAACTAGCTCTCCATTCGATCCTACTGATACCTTACTTCAAGTGTAGTATCTAGTAGGTAAAAATGGGTTTGTGATGTTAGATATATTACGTTACTATAAGGGTCTGTTGGCCTGAACGCAACAACACCAAACACGACCAATATTGTTTTAGTTTACTTTTATGTTAAATCTTTGAACGATATGTTAAATTATAAGGGTCCGTTGACCTTCCTTCTGATGTATTTCAATGTTCTAGAGGTTTGTTGCTATCATTGTTACTGTAAAATTTTTAACATTTTATTTCTATGTACTTGCTGTCAAATTGAAAATTGTTGTTCCATTGTATTCGGCGTATGGGCCTAGGCCGCTGTAAAATTTTCAATAGCTTATTCATTTTAGGCGCATTAAATTTTATTCTAAATTCATGTTTTTAAAATTTATTTTACCCTCACAACAAGATTGAGTAAATACTTCTTAATTTTAAGTTTTTATTTTCAAGAAATTTAGTAAAAAGTTAGTCACTGTTGAGCGCGAATTATATCAGCAATTCTACGTCGAATGATCGACGTTCTTGGTGAAGAGCTCACTCTACACAAACTAATCCCAGAAAAGTAATTTAATAAATTCCTCAAAACTAATCATAGTCCTGAAATTAATACTTAACCACCTATTAATCAAAATTTGGTTGTCAATTTAGACCCATTGTATCCAATATTGGCCCCACATCTTATAAATCAACTACGCAGTTTGTTTAATTTTTATCCCGACTTTCTAGTTTGAATTTATTTACTATCAATAACTCGTATGATTTTGTTAACGAGCTTCGTACGTTCATACCAAATGACAGTCACTTTTGATGCAAACTTTATTTCACTAACATTCCCATTGTTGGTGCTCTAATTGCATCGAAAAGACTAAAAGAGACTTTACCGAAGCTGAAATTGATGATTACTCGCATTTACTTAGAGCAGTACACTTTCACTTTTAATGATAAATTTTAGCTTATGATTGCAAGCTTAGTTGCAATAGGAAATCCTTTCAGCCCTTTTTTAAGTGACCTGTATATGTGTTATTATGAAATGATATACTTTGATTAATTAAAGTCCCCTATTATAGTCGATTGCAATGGCCATGGATCATGTTCTCAATAATATGAATTCAATATATCGCATTTATTTCACGTTTAAACAAGAAGGAAAGAAAATTTACTTAGACTTATTCTTAATTGCAATGAATTTTTCACTACTGTTAATCGGTAATCGTTAACTTATTAAACAAATGATTGCTGCCTTACTCTCACTTAATTATCGTGGTTCTCACATTTATTCAAATAGTTATAATCTAAAAGAAAAGCTTGTTTAGCTTAAAGTTCTATTGCTGTTATACACGGAATCCATCTAATACTATTTATTCTTTCTGCAGAATGCCCATGAAACTATATATTTCGAATAAATTGATTACTATACGAAAATCAGCTCTTAAGATTTTAAATAAATTTGGATTTAAAGTAGTTTCTTTTGGTGTAAACCAACTAAATTTCACGAACCCTAAGAAAATAATGTTAATACGTTAATAAAAAAAATTATATTGTTGATATATTGTTAGCAGGAATAATTATGAATTTTATTTAAGTGTAGTCTAGAGTATATTGGGCAAATTAAATTCACCCTTAAATTTAAACTCAAAGAACATGAAATATTTGTAGAAATGAGGATACTAAACGATCTTCTATTGCTCTAGATTTGGAATTCTAATCATAGGTTCTGCTTCCATTAGTATTCAACTTCATTAACTGACCTTAAGTTCTAGGAATCGTATTCCATTTTGAAAAATTCTAATAATTTAAATAAGCCTTTTGCCCCCGTGAAAATACCACCCTCTATATATTTCTCTCTCTTTGTGATATTTCGGGGGTTGAGGTGTTCAAAAGATTAAAACGATTTATTTCTTATGCCGGAATCATGCTTGTTTTTCAGTTTTTAAACCAGATGTCAGTAATAGACATATTTGTAATGTGTTTAGAGATAGTTTATTTCAAACTATATTTCAGCGCTCTTCAAATATGTCAAAAATTAGAACATGCATTCTACATATATTTATTTTTAAATAATCATTTTCAATAACAGCTTGACAATTTTATGACCGCTTTCTTTAAAACTCTACAAACATTAAGAGGTTCAATAACTTGCTAGTATCACGCCTTTTCTTAAGATTTAAAAGACTTCTCTAATTTAATCTTTCGTACTCTATGCTTTTTATCAGGACCCCTTCACTCTTGTTTTTTTTATCACTCTTCTTTTTTATTTTGTTCTTCCGTCCCTATTGTACATGTTTATCGCTTTCCCTTTCTACTGTCATTTTGTGTTTAGACACTGAGGAAGATTGTTTAGAGGCTTAAAAGATTGGTTTTCTGTACTTTTATTTGAGCTTTATTCACCTTAGTTTTTACTTCAGACAATGTGGAACTAAGTACATCTTGTACGACTCTTATATTATTAAGAGCTGGACCAAAATCTATATATATAAAAGTGAATGTGTGTCTGTTTGTCCTCTATAGACTCCTAAACCATCCGAGAGAAAGCTATGAAACTTGGCATACAGATAGTTCAAAGCACGAGGAAGGTTTCTGTAGACATTAGAACATTCCGCGACAAGCCGTTTCAGCGATATCAGCGAAAATCGAAATGGAATTTTCTGATTGGTTAAAAGTTAGCCATTGTTTTAAATTTTGCTATAAACGATACAGTTTTCAAATATCTTGAAGATAACAAGAGTGATTTTTCTATCTTATAGCTCTATTCTTTTTGAAAAGTAAATTACATATACTGTAATATTTAATTATAATTCGAGCAAGTAAGATTTCTTAACTATTTTGATTTAGTATTCGCGATCGCAACGCTCGAGTACGCCGTCTAGCGGGAGCCTGTAAATATCAGACATTAATTTATCACGTTTTCATTTAGTTCCATCAAAATCATTGACTGAATCAGACGCCATTTTTTAGCAGCAAATAAGAAACAAAATTTCCCTAAGGAAAAGGCCGAAGAACTTTAAAAAAATCTCCAGAATATTAGTAAATCTTTCAGGAACAGAACACGCCAAACATTTGAAGAAAAATTCCTCAATAATTTTTAATTTCTATTATCAACAAACTTGCAACTGATGACTTCCGATTTCGGATACTGTTACAGATGTGTGTATTAATGTAAAATGCATTTCTTCTGTCTCTAATTCATTACGAATTAAAATGAAGTCAACATTGCTTTCGTCATTCCAGTGAATAAATATGAATTCAGAACATACAGAATTGTAATAGTTATAGCATATTCTTCTTCGTTATGGAATAGTATATATTTCTGTATCCATATAATTCAGAAAACAACAATAAAAAATTATCCAAGTTACTTGAAATAGTGCCATTTGTGCTGATTCTTAATTAATTTTAATCGTTTTCTTGGTAAGTATTTTTTAGTTTTGAAAGAATAAGTTCAACTAGAATTCAGCTATTCTGTTTTTAGCTACATATTCGAATTCCTATCAATTATAAAATTTTGCTGTGTAGTATGTTATCTAAAAGTAATGAAGGGATAAACTATGTATCTATTATTTGAGAATAAAGTTTTCAAACAAGGAACTTATCATTTTGGAATTCTCCGGGAATTATAAATCAGGTAAGTGCAATGATTTTTACAATAAAAAATTTGCTTGTAAATATTTTTTTTTCATTTGATGATGGTTCTCTACAGAATGGTTTTTTACGTCTGATTAAGAACTATAAGAATAATAAAAAAAGAAACAATATGAAAGTTTTTATTTCAATGTAAAAAATTCTTAAAATCGTTTTTTCATCCTAAGAATTCTTTATTTTCCGTTTTTTAGTTTATAATTTTTTGATAAAAATTGTTCTCAAAATACTTTTTTTGAAGAATTAAATGGTATAACATTATGCGTTTATGTATACTTCTTCTATATTCCAATGTCTGAAGTAATATGATTCAGAAAAGTATGGAATAAAAATTCGGTACTTACGTATTAACGCCACCGCCGCTACAGATTTGCCGGTTTTTAAGTGCCGCTAATCTACACTTAAAATTTTTGCGACAATTCATAAAATAAGACACTTTATTTAAAATCAAAATAGTCAATCGGATTTCGGTGGAAAATGAGCCGATATAGAGTTTAGCATAGATTCAAAACAATCATATCGCCATATGAACTCTGATAAATAAGATTCCAAATGAAATAACATTTCCAAAACGTACGTTTACCAAGATAAAGTTTTATGTTGTGGGAATTGGTACATTTTCGTTTTTTCGGTAAAATATTTCCCTCCTAAAGAAATACAATTGCATCTTGTTTTGTTTTTGGCAAATCCCAAAGACGAATTTTTGTAGCACTAAAAATGGCGACAAAAAAGAATTTTGTTTTTGTTTCGTCAGCATTCTTTATTTTACGTTTCTTAGTTTCTAAATAATGATTTTTATTGAAACTTGAAATTTTTTGATAAAAATTGTTGTCAAAAAACTTTGTTTACAAAATTAAATTTCATAAAATTATGAGGCTTATGTATACTTTTTGTTCATTTTAATTTTTGAAGTAATATGATTCTTAAAACTATAGAATGTAAAGTTTAAATGGGCCTTTTATGTTATATCATTAAATTTAGTAAAACTATTTCTCGGGCATTAGGTTTTAACTGTTATAAGAATATACATATTTTTTTCTGTTAATGTATAAATATTTTTCCGATGTGTTTTGGATATTCCTTCTCTAATAAAAAGAGATACCATTTTGTTTTCGTTTGCATAAGAAAGAATATCAAGCATTTTTCTTTTTTAAATTTAATTAGCCACAATAAAGAAGGAACGTTGCAATGCTACGTGCTTCATTAACGACGTCTCTAGAGTAACTGAATGACTGTTCATATAGAAATCGCAAGTATTAGTCTCATACAACAACGCCCCCTATAGTTCGTTGCGATCGCGAATTGTGAAAACTGTTTAATAAATATCAAGGCAAAAGCAAATTTAATTCAAAAAATATCAAAATAACATTTAATTGGTAATGTAATATGACGTAATGTAATATTGGCTAGATTGTTTGTATTATTGTTATAATTTGTTAGGCTCCTATACTATCAGAGCTGACCTATCAAGCAATATTGGAGCAAAAGAGTCCGCAAGTTAACGTTATGTTAGTATTGTGTTTATGTTAGCTCTTTGGAGCAAAAACAGATGATGAGTCTATTATTCACGTGATATCAAATTCAGTATTATTCCTACTTTGCAATGACTGAAGATGGCAACTTCTATTATTTCTTATAGGATGTAATACGTTTGTAGGTTGTTTTTTAAGATATCAAAAAACTTTTGCAGTTATTAATACGAGAATAAACTATTAATACGTGAAAATTATTAATATTTTCTGGAAATACGTTTTATTTAACCCCTCAATTATGCCACCAAAACGAAGTGCCATTGGTCGATCTACAAATCAAGCAAAAAGGAAAAGAGAAGAACGAGCCTCAGATACAAGTGAGCAGAGACAAGCTAGGCAAGAAAGAGATCGAGATCACACTGCTCTAGATCGATCATTAGAAACGAGTGAACAGAGGCAAGCAAGGCAGCAAAGGAATCGAATTCGCGGGACACAGACAAGACGAACGATACATACTGATTTGAATTTGTGTGGTTTCAATTACAATCCCCTTTACAATTACAGTCTTCATCCAAGTGTAATTATTGGAAAAATGGATAAAAAGTGTACGCATTGTGGTGCTCTAAAATTTAAAAATGAAACACCAGGTATGTGCTGTGCAGGTGGAAAAGTAGAGTTACCAAACTTGCGTTCACCACCTGAACCATTACTTTAGTATCAGGTGAAACAAGTCAATCAAAAAATTTTTTGAAAAATATACGAAAGTACAATTCATGCTTCCAAATGACATCGTTCGGAGCAACGAATATTGTTAGCGCAAATTTTATGCCAACATTTAAAGTGCAAGGGCAAATTTATCACCATGCTGGATCACTACTACCCTTGCCAAATGCTGATCACAAATATCTTCAGATATATTTTATGGGAAATACTGACGAACAAATTAACAGACGGTGTCAACTGCATATGAGTACTAGACGAGAGATTGTCGCTGAATTACAAAATTTGCTTGAACAACATAATGAATTAGTTAAATTATTTAAAACCGCCATTGAACAAATGCCATCTGACGATTACAAAGTAATAATAAAAGCAGATAAAACACCTGTTGGTCAACATCAAAGAATATTCAACGCACCAACGATTGATGAAGTGGCAATTGTCATAGTTGAAGAATTTACTTCTCGCGACATAATTCTTCATCGTAGAAATGGTGAAGTCCAGAAAGTATCAGAAACGCATCGTTCATATGATGCATTACAATATCCCATTCTATTTTGGCAAGGAGAGGATGGATATCATTTTAATATTAATATGAGAAATCCTACAACTAATGTGGACATTAACAAAGAGGTCAGTGCTATGCATTATTATGCACATCGAATGATGATTCGTGAGAATGCTGATAATCATGTATTGAAATGCAGACAATTATTTCATCAATACATTGTTGACATGTATGCAAAAATAGAAAGTGAAAGACTCCTCTACATACAACTAAATCAAGTCAAATTGCGTTCTGAAGAGTACATCCATTTACGTGATGCAGTTGTAAATGATGGCAATCTCAGTGAAATTGGAAAAATAGTCATTTTACCATCCACACATACAGGCAGCCCAAGACACATGCATGAATATGCACAAGATGCAATGACGTATGTTCGTGCATATGGTCGTCCAGATTTTTTCATCACTTTTACATGCAACCCAGCATGGGATGAAATAAAGGAGCTTCTATTAACTGGACAATCGCCATCAGATCGTCATGATATTTCTGCACGTGTATTTAAACAAAAGTTAAAGTCCTTAATGGATTTTATTGTCAAACACCATGTATTTGGAGAGACGCGCTGTTGGATGTATTCCATTGAATGGCAAAAAAGAGGTTTACCACATGCGCATATTTTAATATGGATGATGGAAAAGATAACACCAAACAGAATTGATGAAATCATCTCTGCAGAAATACCAGACATTGAAATTGATAAAGATTTGCACGAAATTGTCTCAAAAAATATGATTCACGGTCCATGTGGCTCACTAAATAATAATTCACCATGCATGTCAGATGGAAAGTGCACAAAGCGGTATCCTAGAGAGTTACTTGCTGAAACTATTACAGGCAATGATGGATATCCACTCTATCGACGACGATCTACCGAAGATGGTGGAAAATCCATTAAACTAAAAGTACTCAACAATACTATTGATGTTGAAAATCGTTGGGTAGTACCATATTCTCCATTACTTCTAAAAACGTATTACGCGCACATAAATGTTGAGTACTGCAATTCAGTAAAAGCTATAAAATATATTTGCAAATATGTGAACAAAGGAAGCGATATGGCAGTGTAGGCACTGGAAAATACAACTGCTTCTAACGATGAAGTCACCCAATATCAACTGCTACATAAGTAGCAATGAGGCTGTATGGCGTATTTAATCATTTTCCATTCATGAGCGATATCCAACGGTTGTTCATTTAGCAGTACATCTTGAAAATGGACAGCGTGTGTATTTTACATCAGAAAATGTACGCGCAAGAGCAATGTCACCACCGCCAACAACATTAACTGAATTTTTCACATTATGTAGAAATGATACCTTTGCAAAGACACTACTGTACTCTGAAGTACCAACTTATTTTACGTGGAATACATCAACAAGAAAATTTCAGCGTCGTAAACAAGGTAGAGCAGTACAAGGACATCTAAATTTATATTCCACAGATGCATTGGGTCGTCTGTACACTGTACATCCAAATAACGCAGAATGCTTTTACCTGAGATTATTATTAATCAATGTTCGTGGACCAACATCTTTCCAAAAATTAAAAACAGTCAATGGCCATGTGTGCGCTACATTTCGTGAGGCTTGCCAGAAATTAAGTCTCTTAGAAAACGATGCTCATTGGGATATTTCACTCGCTGATGCTTCTGATACAGCTCAACCACCACAGATACGTACACTATTTTCCATCATATTAACTACATGTTTTCCGGCTAATCCAAAGGATCTTTGGGAAAAATATAAAGACTATATCAGTGAAGACATTTTGTAGCTCATGCGTAGAATAAATGCTAATCCCAACATTCATTTTACATCAAATAAATACAATGAAGCATTGATTTTAATTGAGAATGTATGTTTGACAATAGCCAACAAATCACTGACAGAATTGGGAATGATTGCTCCAAATAGATCTGGTAATGGCATTTTCGATCGTGATATACAACGAGAAACGCACTTCGATGTTAATGAATTACAAGCATTTGTTCGAATTAATCTGCCGAAACTGGTATTAGAACAACGAACAGCATATGACACAATTATAAATGCAATATCTAACAAGAGTTGTGGCTTATATTTCTTAGATGCACCTGGAGGTACTGGCAAAACGTTTGTCATTTCAATTATTCTGGCAACTATAAGATCACAAAATAATATTGCACTTGCTATTGCATCATCTGGTATTGCAGCAACTCTTTTAGACGGTGGTCGAACAGCACATTCAGCATTGAAATTGCCATTAAATGTGCAGGTAATCGAAACTCCAACATGTAATATTAGCAAAGATTCTGGGATGGGAAAAGTGCTAAGATCATGTCAGCTTATAATATGGGATGAATGCACTATGGCACACAAGAAATCATTGGAAGCACTCAATCGCACATTAAAAGATTTGAGAGGAAATGAGCTGCTCTTTGGTGGTGCACTCATTTTGCTAGCTGGTGATTTTAGACAAACTCTACCAATTATACCCCGTTCAACACCAGCAGATGAATTGAATGCATGTCTCAAATCATCAGTATTATGGCGGTATGTGGAGAAAATATCTTTAAAGATCAATATGCGTATTCAATTACAACAAGATGAATCTTCCGAACGATTTGCAATACAATTGCTAGACATTGGGAATGGTAAAATGGAAATGGACCAATCCACACACTGTATTACATTACCAGAAAACTTTTGTTACATTGTAAAATCCACTGATGAATTAATTGCAAAAGTTTTTCCAAATTTATCGCAGAATTATAAAAATAATCAATGGGTTAGTGAGCGTGCTATATTGGCAGCCAAAAACATTGATGTGAATTTAATAAACTGCAAAATTCAAAATGAAATACCTGATGAAGAAACAACATATAAATCCATAGATACTGTTGTCAATCAAGATGAATCAGTTAATTATCCAATAGAATTTTTAAATTCATTGGATCTACCAGGAATGCCACCGCATATTTTATCTTTGAAAATTGGTTCCCCAATCATCCTTCTACGAAATAGAAATTCACCACGACTATGCAATGGGACTAGGCTATCAGTAAAAAAATTGATGAATAACATAATTGAGGCAACCATTTTAAATGGAAAACACCAAGGAGAACATGAACTCATACCACGCATTCCCATGATACCAACGGATACTCCATTTGAATTCAAACGTCTACAGTTTCCTGTATGACTAGCCTTTGCAATGACCATTAACAAAGCACAGGGACAATCATTGCAAGTATGTGGATTGCATTTGATAAATCCATGCTTCACACATGGACAGCTGTACGTTGCGTGTTCACGAGTTGGAAAACCATCAAATTTATTTGTTCTTGCACCAGATGGGAAAACAAAAAAATATTGTATATTTACAAGTACTACTAAGATAAAGTTCACCATCAATCATCAAATATCCTTCATTTCATGATGTATTGTTTAATACCACAAGTGAAGAAACATGTTTATTCTACCATCAACTATGCATCTATGTTTTGTTATATTCAAGTGACATATATGTAGGGATAATTTTATTATTAATTTTCATTTTGATGTATTGTATAAATTTGATCATTAATCACAGCAACGTGTGAGCAGGTACAGCTAGTAAATAAATAAACTAAAATGATTTAACTAAAATTTAGTTTAACAGATCTGAGTGCTAAACTTTTCTAGAGAATTAAAAGTTTTCCTCTAATAATCCTATGTAAGTATTATTACTCATTCATAGTGTTTCGTGAAATTTTTATATTAATTGTGCATCTAAAGGAAGTTTTGTCAGGAAATTATAATGTTGCAGTTTTAAGTTAATTCAAAAAATGCATTATTTATGTTACTTAACTAGGTTGTCATGGTATAAATATACTAAATGTATTGAACCCAGTGTAAAAGAAAAGCTTAGCTAAAGCATTGATATCAATTTGTCAAAATAAATATCAATTATCAAAATGTGCCAACAATATATTTGATCAGAAATTTTCGTTTTTAAAAAAAAATTGCTGAAATCAAAGGACCATCTAAGCTTTTGGTTTTTATCACAACTAAACTTCATCCACAACAATTTAGAAATTCCAGAAAATGTCCTTTTCTTGATCTTTATAGCATTGAATAAACAACAGAGTGTTACTTAATTAATTGTAAGCTATTAGTTATTACATTATCAATTTCTCCACCTAACTGTTCTCCAAGTCATCATTTAGTACATTTTTTAAAATTTCCTTTATTTTCTGTACCAATGTAAAAGGGAAGAATATTAGAGCCAACATATTATACAATAGCCAAAATAAATATAAAATAGAAATAATAAACATATTTTCAAAATGCTGACAGGCATGTTTTGACAACTGAGCTAAAATATTTCACACTATATCTCACTCATTTTTTTTAACCACAAGCGGTAATATTTTAATATGTAAATGTGTATTGTTATTTTCGAATAAAAACAATTTTGTTTTATTATATGTTGAATGAAGATGATTAGATTGAGAAATAACTATCCTGTGGCAGCCATTGGGTTAAAGATTGACATTTATTTTTTAAGCAATGAATATATTCCTATTGTTTTGATAAGATTGTGATGTAATGGGTCACCCTAGCAAAGATTCAAGATCAAGCTAAAAGCAGGAAATGAATTTGTCCCTCAAATGCTTGAATCGTAATAGCATTGATACTACAGAGCAGTATATTAATTAAAAAAGGCAACGGCTTAAGCATCTAATGTAGATAATATTGAAGCAAGAATGCCCACTATCTTCAGAAATTAATCATTAGGGCATATTTTCTCTGTAGAGGTGGGTAGCCATGCTTTTTTGAGAGTCGGGTCTCTCATAGGAAGAGTAAGCTACAACTTCTAGTCAGACGATGGAAGGTAAGGGAATGTTCAAGTGATAGAAAGCAAGAGTGGTTTAGTCTTTGCCTTTTAAATCATACATATGTCATATGTTTTAAAGACACCTTTCTCACTACATTAAAGTGTCTACACTACGAAAAATGCTTACTTTACTTATTCGTAATTGCAATGAATTTCTCACTTCTGTTGATCGGTAACCATTGACCTCCTAAACAAAAGATTGCTGCCTTACGCTCTATTATTTATCAGGTTTCTGACATTTGCTCCAATCGTTATAAGCAGAAAGGAAAGCTTGTTTAGCCTAAAGCTCTATTGCTGTTGAGAGTGGATTTCCATTGATTATTATTTATTCCTTCAACAGAATATTGACCCAATAAGCTATCTAATTCTAACTAAAGTAAAATTAAAAGCAAAAAACTGCGAACTTTTATTTTTCTAATTTGGTTCGTTTGATTTTTCGTTAATTTGAGGAAAAAACTACAAATATGCTAAGAAAATATCGAAATAAGTTTTAAAAGTTATTAAAAAAACTTTCGAGAATTTCTTAATTTTTTCGCTAACTAATTTTTCGGAACACTTTTGATATTTGATATCTCCTCAGCACTCGACTGCTGAAAAAATTGAGTGGTGTGTGACAGGCACCCGCCGCAGGTTTGTGACAGGCATCCGCCACAGGTTTGTGACAGGCACCCGCCACAGGTTTGTGACAGGCACCCGCCCAGGTTTGTGACAGGCACCCGCCCAGGTTTGTGACAGGCAACCGCCACATCTACCTACCGACCATCATCCACCGACAGGCAACCGTCTTTTATTAATATTTACCATAATATCAATCATGTGCAGCCCTTCTCAAAGCTATTTAAGCCGATGAAGTAACTCATCTATTGCCTATTATTTTTTTAATTCGAAACAGTTATTTGATAGAACTATCAACGTAGCACACAAATGTTGAAACAGAAAACTTTTAAGAATTTCCCCTTTAAAGAAAGTTAAGGTGTATGTTTATAAGACAGTAACTTTTATTCAGGATATTTTCCAACACATACATTGATAAATAGTTATGCTATCCAATATATTGATGCTTTTGAGCTTTCTTTCCCAGACTGAGAAGAGAAATGGATCATTTCCATTTGTAAATGATTGGTTGCGTAAGCATATTCATCAGTTTGGTAGAATGCCGAGCAAAGTATGAAACGCGTTACAAGTCTTATGATATTTGTACAATATTACAGTGATAATATTATGAAAAAGTGTAGATATCTTGTTATTTGAGTATAGTAATTTTTTTTCTCAACTTCGCTTGATCGTATTCTGTTTTTGTATTTACAAAACATGTTACTTCAGTATTTATGCTGTCAAGCTAAAGAAAATGCAAAAATTATTTAAGGAGAGGCGAGAGAAAGCGTGAACACTTTCTATGTCAAATGTGGGATTTTAATTACAGACTATGTCAACCTTCATCTATCAAAAGGTACCTCTAAATAGAAACAAATTAACATGCCTTATATACTATTGATTTGGTATTTAATATTTGTAGTGGTAGTTATGCCACGTCAAGCACTTTAATTAAGATCTTTTTTGAGCAAGTAAGAGTCAGGATGTGTCTATTTCTAAAATGAAATAAATTGGGCTTGAATATTTCTACTCCTTAATTGAATGCCTATATGTTCCCAATATTCTTCCAAGGTGAAGAGTAAGAAACAATTACCATTATAATCAATATTGAGCTGTTAAGAGTTCACTTCACCAAAACTATTATAACTATAATTTGATATTCAACTGAATTTAGTAGAAGATAACAGGACTATTAAATTTCTTTAAGCTTCTCCACTGCCTGAACAAATACTATGATACAAGTGAATCTAGTGAATGCATATTTAGAAAATTGCAGCTTACAATTATTTAGAAATGAAAGAAAATGCTTCATCGAATAATATCAATATTTTGATCCATTAATAATGGATTAAAATATTGATGTTATTCGATGAAGAAAAATTTACGGAAGATACCATCTCCACCAGTCTAGTGTTTTAGTAAAAAAAGGCGTATATATCGCCCATTTATATGCTTAACAGCGAACAATTAAAAGCGGCTAAAAGGGTAACCAATTGCCATTAATGGAAGTAAATATTCCACCCTCTATAATCTACTTAAATCCAATAATAATTCTAAAAAAAGTATTATTTACTATGTGCTAAATCAAATTTATCTTTCTATGTTTAGTGCTAGCAGTTTTAAGAAAGACAAATGGAGCATCTGTATTAAGTATGCACATATAGACATTGTGTAACTTTCAGAGGTAATTCTCATGCCTATGACAGTGCAACTCTTTTTACACGGTAGCTTTTGATTATGTTGCTGATTAACAAGAAAAAAATGTCGATCATCCCCTTAGTCGAGCATTATCTTATTTTTATAATACATCTTAATAAAAGAAGTTATTTGCATACAGGATTCATTGCTCATAAAAACAAATGAGCTTTAATGTCCGATTTCTAATCAAGATGAATTTAAAAGATTTTATAAATGGAAGGGAATTAATCATACCATCCAAAAAATTGTCTAATTCAAAGTTTATAAAGTCGATTGTTTTACTTTATCCGAAAATCAGTCCCCGAATTTCTGAGAATTTGAGTAAATTCGAATTTAAAGTTGCTTTCTAGCCCGTAAACAAATAACTTAAATTAATAGTTAGGATATTTATCAAATTTTTTTTCAGTGCAAGTTGAATTGAAATGAAAGTATGGTTCCACAAGGTCCATCTTGCATATAATTATGCATAATACCCTTAAATTTCAACGAAAAGAACATGAAAAATTAGACCAAAAACGGGATGGTGAATGATCTTTCATCTCATTAAATAGCTGGAGGTCTAATCATAAATTTTCTGTTGTTAAAATCATTCAACGCTGCTCTTCATCTACCAACCCTTACTTCTAGAAATCTTTGCCACATTTTGAATGACTCTTATAATTTATTTAATGATATTTCTAGTATCCCACCCTTTTTCAAAGTTTGGAAATTTATCCGAATTTTATCTTTGGCACTCCAGGGTTCCAGATTAAATCCCTCATAGATGTTCATTAATGTCTTTCTTTTTTATTTATCTTCCTCTTCAGTTTACTTAAGGAAATCACTTCGTAAGTGATCACCTTTTTTTAACTTTTTCCTGTCATTTTCGTCTGCAGACACTGAGAAAGGATTTTGAAACTGTAACTGAAAACCATATTTGTACTTTACTTTTGTTTTATTAAGTTTTTTTTTACTCTACATAAAATAATGTCCTCCTTTAGAATAAAAATTTATTTATTACTAAGCATTAAAAAAAACTCAATGTAAAAATTCTGAGCATAAAACTTTTCTAGATCATAAAGATTTTTCATTGATGAAGAAATTCTATATGAGTAAATATTAGTGATACTTATAAAATCAATATAAAAACTACTCGAAACAATATCTAAAGGAAGTTTTGACAGGAAATTACAATGTACATTTATTATATTATGTAGAAATATGACATTATTAACTTTTATACTTCGTCTGTCATATATTAAAATACAGAATGCATTGAACCCAATATAAAATGAAAGTCTAGATAAAGCACTGGCATCCACTCGTCAACATAAACTTCAAAAACTCGCAATCAACGCTATGCTCTTAAGCAATTTTTTTTTATTTAAGCTTGATGAAAACAAAGAACAATTTAAGCTTTTATGTTGGATACCGCTTGTCACAACAAAACTACATCCACAGCATCTGAGAAGTTTCCAGATTATATATATCCACTTTTTTCTCTTTAAAACTATAAAATTAACAACAAAATTTTACTTTATCAGCTCTGGGATATTGGTAATTATAATGTATATCAATTACTGTTTTTTTTCTTCCTGTTTCACTCAATTTGAAGAAAAGGAATATTAGAGTCAACTTATCATTCAGTGCTGGAGCAATAATTCAGAAAAGAATTGAAATTAATGTAAAAAAGAACTATTAAATTTATTTATAAAATGTTGACAGGCTTGTTCTGATTTTTTCAACCAGAATAATTTACTTTTTCTTTTTAGCCCCATGTAGTTATATTTAATACTGTATTATATATTTTGTTTTCATTTAATAAAATTATTTTTGTTTTATTTTATGTTGGTTGAAATTTATTGTGGAATCTAGAGTGGCTATACTAATGGCCAGTCAGTACGTTAAAAAGTTATAATGATTATTTTGAAGCAATGAATCTAGTCCTATTGTTTTGAAAAAAATTGAAAAGAATGTAGGGCCACCGAGAAGAGACTCAAGATCAGGATAATAACAGCCAAAGAGTTTGTTTCTCCTTTTTGAATCGTGTACAAAACAAATCAAAAGTATGACTTAATATTAGCTGATATGCATCTTAGTAAAAAAGAATATAAAACAGTCTAATGCATATCATTTTCATGCTAGTATGTCCACTAGATTCCTATAGATTATTCGAACATATTTTCACTTAATTCCACTAAGATGGAGATCTGTAAGATTGGACTGCACCTTTTGCCCAGTCGGTCTCTATGGGATTGCAAAACTGTCAATTCAGGTGATGGAAGATAAAGTCTTTGCCATACTAATATCATTGTGAATAATACACCCTAAGCACTTGTTAAAAATCTAAAAGTATTCTCTTTCTTTTAAAATGTTGATATATCAAATATTTCAGTTTTGTAACCTACTTTAGGGGTTAGTAAAAACATCGTAATTTCAGATTTCCCATAAAAATATCATTAAATTCAGTATTTTTCAAACTCAAATACTTATTTCATTTATTTTATTTCATAACCGACGTTGAGCAGTCGATTCAATTCTGGGTTTAAGACAGCAAATGTTCTACTCCGTACCCATGTAATTTTAATTCAGAAGACAAGGGAGCTCCTGGATGAGTACCCCCAGAGGTATTAATTTGTCATGGGAACTCGGAGGACTTTGTGACCCTAACAGAAGAAACGTGCACCAGTTTAATACACGGTGGTAATATTCAGTGTCAAAATACTCATGCGTATCTATAATGTTTTTTTTTTAGTTTTTATAGCATCATTTACGTCAAATAAAGTCATCTGAAAAGGTAACACTGACATGCGTCTGCAATTTAAACTTATACGTAATGAAGTGTTTTCTTTTTGTTTTAACTTACGAATTTCATTTAAACTGATTTCCAATCTTAATTGAATTTTTTAATCTAGTCAGTGTTAGTCACTTTCAACTACAATTCCTGGTTGGTGGATGACTAGTAATTTTGCCATATGGAGTCTTGGAATGGTAATAACTTTGTTCCCATATAAAATATCACCTTGACCATCCCATTCTATCTCAGAGTTTAATCAATGATTCGTTGAAATCACTACTGTGATCTTATAGATTGCTTGTTAGAGTAGCAAAGTTCTATCAAAAGAATGGAAAACCTTAAAAACAATTTAACTGATACTCTTTTCAAATTGCAAGGTAGACATGTAATGGATTTTAGAAAATCCAATTTCTCACAACAAATACACTCTCTCCTGATTTGTAGGGAGCAAATTTCTCGTTTTTATTTCATACAGATGACTCAAAAGCTTACCTAAAAATGTTTCAGAATGGACAAATTCCGAATTTAACAACACATAGTTTAAAGGTTGCAGCATTAAATTATGTCAATGACAAAGTGGAACAAGAAGTGAAGCTACGCAATTAGAATTGACAAAATGCATTAAAATATGAATAAAATTTTTTTTCTAGTTGTCGAGCAAGATAGACCAAATCAGAGAAATCTTCAAACTTAGTCAAAATTCACTTTAGCTTTAATTGAGTTTAATTATGTATTATAAAATTTGAAATGAAAACTAATGCTGCTATAGCCTTTTTTTACATAACACGGAATTTCAATTTCATCATTTCAACAGATTATATTTTATTTTATTTTGATTCATGATATGCTTCTTTTTTGAATTTCCATATTTTTTGGACTGGTAAACCACATAATTATCATTTGAATTTTGTACATAATATTTTTTTGACATTTCCAACAAAAATAACGTGGGAAAATTCCTTGAAAAAAATGTAGAGTTAGCTGCACATTGACATACATGTGTAGCATGTTTCAAAAACTGCTTGCTCAGTTCTATAAATTTATAATTTTTACCAATACATCAGAATATACAATCATGTGCAGCCTCCTCAATGCTATATGACGATTATTAATAAACTGTATTACACATTATTCGTAGATTTGAACTTTTAAAATAACTTATTTATCGAACTTTTAACGAAGCACATAGTTCAAAAATGTGGAATGCTAAAATAAAAAACCTTTCCCAAATATTATGCTTTAAGAAAAGTGAGGTGCTTGCTTATAAGATATTCCTTCTTTAAGTTAAATCTTCTCCCTGATATGGTCCTATATTCCAAATAAGAATTTTTAATCATTTTATCGTATAGTAATTTATTAAAAAAATATCCTTATGTCTTGCCTTAATATCCATGTAAATTAACTTTGATAAATAAATACCATGAATACTAAAAACAATAGTTCTATTCCTGAAGAATTTCGGTTACTTCAAATGTATTATGTATCTAAATTTATTTTACTACTATGTTATTTTCATTGTATTTTTCATGTAGCACAATTTTGATACCTGTATCTTCACTGGTAAACCTTGGAACATTTTGCCATGCTCGTGATTTCTTGTAAGGGTAAATTAAAATATTTTTCGAATTAAAATTGATATCAGAAAAGAATTCCTTTAGCTTATTAGCTAAAATTAGTTTAACTTTCAAAGCTATATTCTGGTGATAACTTTGCCCAACACCTCCCGTTAGGTGTTTTAAAATAGTAAAGAACTTAATGATTTTTATTTCTTTTTATCTAAAAAAATCCACCTTTTCTGGACAGCTTTTCGATATAATTTTAACTTTTTATATCTTAACCAAAATTTATTTTTTACTAAACGATAAGGAAACTAAGAAAAGTTAGCAACTTGTTCTAAATATTCTAAGTGAAACTAACTTTATAGCAGATGAAGAGATTGTGGGATAATAATCAAGTTTTGACTTAACAATTGATCGGTAGATCTATTGTTATCTATTAGTACTGAATTGTCACCTTATGATGTGTGATATAATACTTTGAGAATAATTAATCTTCGTAGATACTCAACGTATGATCAAAATGTTAAATCAAAGATAATGCTCAACACTTCATTTAGCACTGGAAATCGTTAATGCGTATCTGGATGCGTATCTGGATGCGTATCTGGATGCGTATCTGGATCTACTTAAATCTGTCATCGTAAATTCTTATTAATAACCATATGGAGTTGTTTTTCAATAGTATGCATATTGGTAGCAAGGTAGGTGGCAGGCTAAACGAAAATAACCTACAAAAAATCTACCTAATCATCAAAGCTAGTTTATTTTGATCAGAAATAGTTCAGTTAGTTTCAATTTTTGGTGCAAGAGCCAATTATATAGCTATGCCTAATACTAAGACTATCTTAGAATTCCGATTAAAATTTTTGAGAAGTTCCCGATGTCATTAAGATACTTAATAAGGATTCGATGTAGAGAGTCGCTAAGGAAGGTAGTTGAATAAAGAAAAGAGTAATTAAAATATCATCTTTTAATTTTTTAAATTAGTACATAATGTCAAGATGGGCTTTATGGTTAATGGCTCTCTTCAACTCGAGTAAGCAGACACTGGTTCTTTTAGTAAGATGTATCAATTACTTCATCTTGTATGACCAATACGTTCGTAATTTGTTTATGAGAACCTCGATATTTCTGGAGCGATTTCAGGTAATAAATGCGTAAATTAACGATTTTATTTCATGCATTATTAAATTCTGTCTGCCTATAGGTACTTTAGGTACTTAAAGCAATTGTTATTACGGTTTGAACATCATGTTGTAATATAGACCTGTTAGAAAGATTGTTATTGAATTTTGCTATAGAATCGATTTTTTTTCAATTCCTGAGATTCCTCAGAAATCCAGGAAAACAAAATTCTAAAATCTTTATAATCACGATTAAGTATGGCAGATTTTGATAGCTACCAAGCAGCTGTTGAAATCTAAATGAATTTGATTATTATGTTTCGAAATGGAAAGGTATTTTAAAGCTAAAAAGATTATTTGGCAATCAAAAATGAAAACAGAACTTGCGGAATGAAATTTCATTGAAATAAACAAAGACAAAGAAGCAAAGGCAGATGCCACATGGTAGTAAATTTTAGAGAAATCGGCAGACATGGGTTTAAAAGTTTAATGGAATGCACGATAAGAAAAAACTTTTTTAAATATATTACAGGTGAAGTGAGTTGCTTTGCTTAATTACTGAAAATTTCAATGATATGAAATAAAATATTTAGCTAAAGAGGAAATGGAACTGATAAAGAAAGCTTGTCTTCAATACTGCTCCTGCTTTATGGAACATGATGCATAGAATTTATTCAAAGGCATTCTGAAATGCCTGATATAAAAAAGTGCTGTCTTACACATGAGTTAATGAACTAGTTTAAGCATGGCCTAAAGTGTGGGAAAAACTTTTAAAATGTTTCGAAGAGATCTAGGAATTTTTTTACAGGCTAACATTTTACAAGACTTCATTCGTTTCGCCATCCAACAATTTGTAAGAGATTCATTTATTCTTCAAAGGAAGTATTTAGAATCTTTGTTGAATTTCTAGTATCTGCTTGATAGCAAAACCCAGATCTATTTTCTCTCTGTGATAAACTTTTGCCTAAGTAAACAATATTCTTTGTATTACTTCCAGTAGATATTTATAACCTAGTACAAAATGTTCTGAAAATATGCAATTAGTTGACAATCTACCTTGAGAACATTTGCATTTGATGAATAATCTTGACTCTATTTCAGAAACATGCGTTCGGTTCATCAAAATGTTGGTTCAAGTTTGTGACACAGAATAATTGAGACCACGTATACGTAATTTTACAGTGCTTAATAAATGTAACAAACTCAATCAAAATGACACAAGGGAAATTTAAGTTGTATTTTGTTCAAAGTTACACCCCACAGAGAACAGTACGATGCATGTAGTAAAAATGGAGGTATCTTTATGAAGGTATCTGTTCCATTTTGATTATTGGCATTTCCTAGAACATACATGTTTTTGTTGATCAGACAGCAGAAGGTAAAAGGTTCCTTTTCATAGCGTATTTGAATGTAACAAAAATATTTGGTTTTAAATGAAACAGATGTTTCTCTTGAAAATGATTAAGGAAAAAAAAGTGAAAACACTATCTGTTGCAAATCTCTTAAGAAATTGGCAGTTTGAGAGATGAAAATCTAACACCCCAAAACCATTACGTTTCTTATAATCCCATTATCTGTACTAGTATCAACAGCAGTATGTTAGAGTTGGGCCTTCGATATCAACAATGTGATGTGATATATATATATATAAAACATGGTCAGAGATGGGAATACTAATAATATTAGTACAGCAGACATGATAGTATATATTATGCCTAATGATCCGCCACTAGTTTAAAAATAAATTTAACACAAAAATTTCATGCAACAAAATATTTTAAAATCTGTTGTAATTCAAAGATGCATTACTTAAAAAGTTTTGTAAGAATTAACAATTCTTTAAGCCTTGTTTTAAATAAATTTTAGAAAAGTCTCCCATTTAATTTTATTTTGTTGAACATATTTATTTTGTAGAAGGGTGGTTCTATCTTCAAGTTTCAATTCATTAAAATTTTTAAAAATTATTCGTAATTTCCTTTAAATTTTATTTTTGATCTTCCATTTAGTGCATATGCACTTTACTTACACGTCACTTTGCATTGCGTTCACTTTATAAATTTTATAATCTGCGCTATATGCAGTAAAAAAAATCATTAAATAATTACTTTCATTAATTCACATTGTAAAAAAATGCTACAATGTTTCAAAAATATAGCAACCTTCATGAATGACTTATTAAAAAATCAATTTTTCTATAACGAGATATAATTTTTTGCAAATTTCTTGCTTAAATATGAAGCTAATTATTTCATAATTAGAAGTTACTTCCAAGAACATGGAGCAACTTTATAACGTTCAGTAAAATATTGAACTATTTTCGTCCTTTTTTTTTAATTTTCCCTATTTTGCTCCTGGTTTTTCAACTCCTCTCACATAATTCCTTTCCCTATTACGAACTGCAATAAAACTAAATATTTCTTTTTTCCTTTATGTTTCTATCAGAAAAAATGTTAAAATGCTACAATGCATTTACTAGCAATAAAATTCTATAAGCAATTGATAATACAGTTGGTTTAAGGACCTTAACTCTTCTATCAAAAAACTGATGACTAAAATGAAATGCAAATCACTTAACTTAGGTGCCTGCGATCTTTCTCAGGCATTCGCTCAGGTAAGAATTGGTTAAATGGAGAGTTATGTTTCTCTCTCTAACAGATTTGTCTCACATAAAATGCTCTACAAACGATTATTAAACTATGACATTTTTATTACGAAATACCCCATAAAGGATTGCAGTTAAGGGATTTTATAAAATTTATTTTATAATTTCAACTATGTATGTTCGTCCAGTACTGTATGTATTGTTTGTCTCTCTCGGAACCCTTCAATAATCCGACCCTGTATATGTCAGAATCAGGTTGAATATTTTGTTTTCTGCAAGCGTGTATGTATGATACTTCAGAAATTGTAGAAATGCTTACATCTTCCCATTCCAGCACTTTATTCATTGTCTGTTGTTGTCATTCGATAGTTCTGACGTGTGACATTACGAGGTATAACTGACTGTTTTGAGATCATTCATGTTCTTTAGGGCATTGTGTCCATCAAAAGTTTGTAATGGGCACTTAAAAATTTTTGGAACTTCGTAACGTCAGATTTTTTTTTCATAGTTTGTTTGTATTCAGGAGAATTTTTGGGTCCACATTGTATTCATGAGATCTTTAGAATTAGTCTGTGAATATTTCCATTGCGCAAGGTTTGTGACAGGCATCCGCCACAGGTTTGAGACAGGCACCCGCCACAGCTTTGTGACAGGCACCCGCCACAGCTTTGTGACAGGTACCCGCCCAGGTTTGTGACAGGCACCCGCCCAGGTTTGTGACAGGAAACCGCCACATCTAACTACCGACCATCATCCACCGACAGGCAACAGTCTTTTATTAATATTTACCATAATATCAATCATGTGCAGCCTTTCTCAAAGCTATTTAAGCCGATGAAGTAACTCATCTATTGCCTATTATTTTTTTAATTCGAAACAGTTATTTGATAGAACTATCAACGTAGCACACAAATGTTGAAACAGAAAACTTTTAAGAATTTCCCCTTTAAGAAAGTTAAGGTGTATGTTTATAAGACAGTAACTTATATTCAGGATATTTTCCAACACATATATTGGTAAATAGTTATGCTATTCAATATATTGATGCTTTTGAGCCTTCTTTCCCAGACTGAGAGGAGAAATGGATCATTTCCATTTGTAAATTATTGGTTGCGTAAGCATATTCATCTGTTTGGTAGAATACCGAGCAAAGTATGAAACGCGTTACAATCTTGTGATATTTGTACAATATTACAGTGATAATATTATGAAAAAGTATAGATATCTTGTTATTTGAGTAAAGTAATTTTTTCTAAACTTTGATCGATCGAGTTCCGTTCTTACATTTACAAAACGTGTTACTTCAGTTTATGTTTATGAGGCGATTCCTTTAATTCGAGCTAAAAAAAAATTCAAAAATTACTTGAGAGGTGCAAGATAGAGAAAGCGTGAATGGGCTGCACATTTCCATGTCAAGCACTTTAAGATGTTTATGGAGCAAGTAAGTGTCAGGATGTGTCTATTTGTAGAATGAAGTAAATAGGGCTCGAATAGTTCTACTCTTTTATAGAATGCTTATATGTTTTCGATATTCTTCCAAGGTGAAGAGTAAGAAACAATTGCCATTATAATCAATATTGAGCTGTTAAGAGTTCACTTTGCTAAAACTATTATAACTATAATTTGATATTCAACTGAATTTAGTACAAGATAATAGGACTATTAAATTTCTTTAAGCTTCTCTACAGCCTGAACAGATACAGGTGAATCTACAGTAAATGCATATTTAGAAATGAAAGAAAATGCTTATTAAAGGATCAAAGTATTGGAGTGGATGAAATTTTTTTTACGGAAGATACCATTGCCACCAGTCTATAGTTTTGGTCAAAAAAAAAGGCCATATATGTATATATTGTCCATTTATATGTTTAACAGCCGAACAATTAAAAGCGGCTAAAAGGGTAACCAATTGCCATTAATGGAAGTAAATATTCCACCCTCTACTATCTACTTAAATCCAATAATAATTCTAAAAAAAGTATTATTTACTATGTGCTAAACCAAATTTATCTTTCTATGTTTAGTGCTAGCAGTTTTAAGAAAGAACATATGGCGCATTTGTATTAAAAATGCACAGCAAGCATTTGGATCTAGTGTAACTTTCAGATGTAATTCCCAAGCCTATGACAGTGCTACTTCAGGGCTTTTTAAACGGAAGCTTTTGATAATATTGCTGATTAATAATAATTTTAAAAAAAACGTTGATCACCCTCCTTAGTTGAGCATTATCTTATTTTTATAAATACAAGAAGTGAATTGCAGTGATAAAAAAGGAAGCTATTTAATAGTGCATACAGGATACATTACTTAAAAGACAAATGAGCTTTAATGGCAGATTTCTTATCAAGATGAATTTAAAGGATTTTATGAAAGAAACATAAGTTGTGAAAAGCAGTGTAACGTAACATTGTGTGACAACTGAGCTAACAGCATCAATTCCTCGAGAGGTAATGCTAAAATGATGTTGCTTGAGAGACACACGCGAGAAGTGATGTTCTTTTTTGTGTAGTTGAAAAAGAGTTTTTTTCTGAGAAGAGATATTTCTTTGGGTAATATTTTGTGATTTTTCGTGTAAATGTTTAAATAAATTCTTGGTACAACTCACGTCTTATTTCTGGCTGTTGTGACACAACAGAATTTTACTGGTGGCAGCGGCGGGATATAGTAAGAGTAGTTGATATAAGGTAGTCAGTGATTGTATATGTAGTTTTTATCAGTTGTAAATTATGGCTTTTCTTAATAATGCGAAAAAAGTGGATTTGATAGAATTGGCCGACGAATTAGGTGAATCTGTTCCACCTCAAACAAATGTTTGTGAAATTAAAAAAATAATTCAAACTAGTAAACATTATGAGGTTGAGGATGTGTTTGACTCGTATAACGGAGGAGAGAATTAGGCGAGAAGAACTTGAAAGACAAGAACGGCGAGAAGAGCTTGAAAGACAAGAACGACGAGAAGAACTTGAACGGCAACATCAATTGGAAATGCGTAGACTCGAATTAGAAGCAAATTCTCAAATTCAGCACCAAAACAGACCGGTATCAGGTGAAACAAATCATAAAATACAGTTTTTACAAATAACTCCAAAATTTAATGAAGGTAAAGATGAAATGTCGTTGTATCTGATAAATTTTGAACGTCGAGCAGAAATTGCACTAATTCCTAAAGATGAATGGGTGCCTTACCTATTGAGCGTAGTACCACCCGACATTTTAAATATGTTGGCGAGAGAGTCTCCTAATGATGCCAATAACTACGACTTTGTAAAAGAATTGATTCTTAAAGAATATAAGCTTAATGCAGAGGAACTCAAAATTTTTATCGACATTTTAAATCACCTGAAAAATCTTGGCGGAATTTTGCACAAGAATTAAATTGCTATTTCAGCGAATGGGTTTCTGAAGTAAAAATTACCACTTTCGATGATCTTAATAGTTTGATGGTTACCGAGCAAATGTAACGTCATGTACCAAATGACATGAGAGATCATTTTCTTGACGACTATGAAAGTTTAAAAAACAGTTTCAAGGAAAAGTCTGTGTCTTATAATCGAAGTAATCAAAATGATTCTTGGCGATCTCTGAACCAAAGTGATACCAGAACTAAAGAAAAGTTGACTTGGCAGAAAAATAATATTAAAGAAAATGTTCGCGAAAGAGAATTTGAAAAAAGAAGACAGCTTAGATGCTATGAATGTGGTTCTTATGATCATCTACGCCCTCATTGTCCCAAGGCGAAAACAAATTCAGAAACTGCGGCTTCACTTCACGTTTCGGAACCAAGGTTTCCTGATATAATGACACCATATACAAACATTGGCGTGGTAATTGGCGTTGGCATTTCAATGCTACGAGACACTGGCGCAACCTTGGATTTAATTCCTAGGAGATTTGTAAAACCTGAAATGTACACGGGTGAATTTGTTTTTATAAAAACTCCTATACAGGAAGAATCATTTTGTTTCCCATTAGCCGGAGTTGAATTAAACTCTAAGTTAGGAAAAGTGGTTACTAAGGCAGTTGTATTAGGTGATTCTCTTGATCAAGGGTATTATTTATTGGGTAACAAAACGGCTGCTATATTGGAAAATTCGTTTGAAATCCCAATGATAAGTGCTGTAATGACTCGAAAACAAGAAAAAATGAATGAAAGGAGGGAAGTAGAAAATAAAGATAATGTACAGCTCGGTATAGCCGATTCCAATGAACACATCGTTACTTCTGATCAAACGGCGAAAAGCGATGACTTACTCACTGAAAAGATATTACCTTGTAATAAAGAATTTATTGGTATCGAACTGTTAAATATTTCGCCACAAAATTTCCAAGAATCCCAAAGAGAAAGTGAAGAGTTTAAAATTATTTTTGAAAAGATTCTTGACTCTCCTTTGTCACGGAATAAGTACGAGATTTATAATGAAATTTTATATTTTATGAAGAAAGATAGAAGTGGTGAAAAAAGGAGGCTATTAATGGTACCAGAAAAATTTAGGTTTCAGCTGATGAACCTCTGTCATGAAAATGTTGTATCTCATCTAGGAGCTACCAAAACGAAGGATGCGATGGCAAAAAATTTTTATTGGCCAAATTGTTACCGAGATATTGAAGACTTTGTTAAAACATGTGATTTGTGCCACCGGGTTGGAAAATCTCAAGATAAAAGGAAAGCTCCTTCAAAGTTAGTGCCCGTTATTCCAGAGATATTCACTGAAATAAATGTCGATGCATGTGGGCCTCTCCTTATCACAGATTCAGGAAATAGATCTCATTACTGCAATTTGTTTGTCTTCTAAATATCCGGATGCCATCCCAGTAACAGACATTAGCTCACCTAGAGTGGTGGAGGCATTATTGTTAATTTTTAGTAGAATGGGCTTCCCTAGAGAGTTACAATGTGATCAAGGAACGTCTTTTGTCAGCGCTCTTACAACAGAATTCTTGGAAAAATTTGGAATCAGAGTATTACATAGCTCTGTGCAGCACCCACAAAGTAATCCGGTTGAACACTTTCGTAGGACTATGAAAAGAATTTTACGCGTCCTATGCTTAGAGTACTGGAACGAATTGGGAGCAACATTTACCTCATGTACTTTTTGCTTTAAGGTCTGTGGTACATGATAGTACCGGATTTACTCCAGCTGAACTAGTGGATGGAAAAAATCTTCGAACGCCCATGACATTAATTTATGAAAAATTATCTGATAAAATTGATTCTGAAAATACGGTCACGGAGTATGTTTTCTCCCTTTTAAATAGAATGAGAAGAAGCCAGGAACTTGCAATTCAGAACATGGAAAATGCAAAACAGAAACAAAAAATTTGGTATGATAAGAAAGCCATTAGGCGAGATTTTAAAATGGGCGACGCTGTTCTAGTTATAGCGCCTACAAGACCTAATAAATTATCAGTGCAATGGATTGGTCCAATGAAAGTGGTGAAAAAACTATCTGAAACAAATTATGTGGTTCAAACTTTGGAAAAAGATACGACTCACGTGTATCACGTTAATATGCTAAAGCCTTATTTCCAAAGACCTGAAACCGTTAATTTAGTTCAACTGATGACTCCAAGTGCTTTGGATTTGCACTATTCGATGGAACCGGTTAATTTTGAAAATGAGGAGAAGTTTAAGAAATTATTGCAGGATAGTGAAGTAGAAACTTGACTGGATGATCACCAAATAAGCGAATTGAAACTTCTACTGGATAAATGCATTGATTTGTTTTCAACTGACCCTGGTTGTACTCATTTAGTAGAATTTGATCTAGAATTAGAAACCGAAAAGCCAATATATACAAAACCCTATCGTATATCTCCTCGTCAAACTAAAATATTGAAAGAAGAAGTGGAGAAAATGCTGAAGGCTAAGATCATTGAACCAGGCGAATCTGATTTCGCGTCACCATTAATATTAGTTGAAGCTCCAGGAAAAGATCCTAGGCCATGTATAGATTATCGACGTTTGAATCAAATTACTCGTAGCCAATACTATCCTTTACCAAATATTGAAGAAAGAGTAGAGCAAGTGTCCAAAGCTAAGTATATAGGCTTAATCGATATGACCAGAGGATATTTGCAGCTGCCTTTGAGTAAAAGAGCTCAACGATATGCTGCATTTGTTACTTCTTTTGGATCCTTTAGACCACTGAGAATGGCTTTTGGATTAAAGAATGCACGTTTTTATTTTAGTAAACTAATGGCCGAAATACTAAAAGGATGTGAAAATTACGCTCTTCCATACCTCGATGACGTCGCCATTTTCTCGAACACTTGGGATGAACATATTATTCATCTCAACACCACATTGGAAAGAATTCAAGACGCCAATTTAAAGATTAAGCCATTTAAATGTAAATTTGCACAATTCTATGTAAAATATCTAGGCCATCAAGTGGGACAAGGACAAAGAAGTCCAGGAGAACTCAAGGTCAAAACTGTTGAAGACTTCCCTGTACCAAAAACCAAGAGTGAAGTGCGGGCTTTCTTGGGACTTGCTGGATATTATCGTAAATATATTCCAGAGTTTTCCTTAATCTCAAACCCAACAACGGATTTATTGAAAGGAAAATCTAAGAAGGAGTCTATACTTTGGAATGACGAATGTCAAAAGGCTTTCATAACCCTGAAATTGACGCTATCTGAGCCCCGTTCTGTACAGTCTTGATTTTGATAAACCCTTTATAGTACAGTGTGATGCCTCAAACCTTGGAATGGGTGTAGTATTATCGCAAATCAATGATAGAGGAGAAGAACATCCCATACTATATTTAAATAAAAAATTCAGTGAAGCTGGAAGTAGGTACAGTACCGTAGAAAAAGAATGTTTGGCAATTATATTTGCTGTCAAGAAGTTAAAGTGCTATATAGATGGTCCTCACAAATTTATAATTCAAACAGATCATAATCCTTTAGTATGGCTTAAACAAAACACTGGAATCAATTCCCGACTATTACGATGGGCCTTATCCTTGCAGCATTTGAACTTCGACGTTATACATAAACCTGGAACTTTGCATATTAATGCTGATAGTTTGAGCCGACTAACTTAATCGGTTGGGCACATCAAGTTGAGCCCGTTGTTAACTTTTATTTTCCTATAAACAGATAAACAAAACAGTTTTATGTCAACCTATATAGATCAGTTTTGACAAAATTTTATGTATGTTTTTTTTTGCCATTTCCTACTTTTGCAAAGAAAACTCCGTGGAAGGGAGGAGTTGGACTGTAACGTAACATTGTGTGACAACTGAGCTAACAGCATCAATTCCTCGAGTGCTAATGCTAAAATGATGTTGCTTGAGAGACACACACGAGAAGTGATGTTCTTTTTTGTGTAGTTGAAAAAGAGTTTTTTTTCTGAGAAGAGATATTTCTTTGGGTAATATTTTGTAATTTTTCGTGTGAATGTTTAAATAAATTGTTTGATACAACTCACGTCTTATTTCTGGTTGTTGTGACATAACAGCAGTTTCTTAGCCGTTCTAGATAAAAAGAAATCAGAATAATGACTTCATTATTGAAATGAAAGTTTCTACTAAATACCTTAGAGCAATTTATAATATATATATAACACAAATTCTGGAAAATATATATCATGGATCTCATAACTCTGCTGCTATGGGTAGCTAGGGTAGTGTTGAGCCAGGGTCTATTCTCAAATTAGCATCCATGATTGCTTGGTAATAGAAATCTAATTATACCAACTTATTAAACCATTTAAAAAATATTTAATGCGAATTCTCTAACAATTATTGACAACATTAAAAAGCTTGCAATGGTCCAGCTCTAAAATAATAAACTAGTTGGCAATGGGAAACCTTCAATATTCATTCCGATAAGAAAGTAGGGTAACACTTCCATAGATCTCTATTAATTACAAACTTATAGATTACACACCTTCTTGATTGTCTATAATGCAGTGGCAAATGTCAAGATATTCATTCCTATGCAGGTACTACACATAGCATGGTATGAGTCTTTTGACTACCATTATAATAGAGAAGGTTTGTTCACATGAAACTGACGTAATTTCAATGTTGGTAGAACAGAGGTCAACGTGTTAAGTATGGATTTATAATACAGCTGGGATCTACTATGAAATTGTCATTTATGTTTGCTTTTTTAGAGAAAAAAGGAATGCCTACTTACAAAACCAATAGATACTGGATATGCTGCGATTCAATTCTGTACTAAAGGAAGATATAGGTTCTTTGACTAGCAACCGATATTTAAAAAAATCTTATAACGATAGCATCTATTTCGCTATTTAAGAAAAATTTGTTTCAAATCCCCAAGCATTTATTAACTGAAAAAACTAGTAATGCATCAGTCCTTGGGTATTGAGGTAGTTGGAGAAAAGAAATCCTGTATAATATTTGCTCATTTTTACTGTTTCCTAGGAGGAATTTTCACGGTAGTTTGGAAATGAAAACCAAATTATTATTGCATGCTAAAATATTTGTTTTATATTTTGCCGGAATTTAAACGCATCTTCATATGATAATAAAACATTTATATATCAGCGATAATTTTGTATATGCAGAAGTGGTAAGCTAGATATTGTTTTCTACCTCACCCTCCCTGAAGGTATTTTTTAAGTAGTAAGGAAGTAATAACTGAATTATAATTATATGTAAAATAATATTCCTTTACACTTTGCCCGAATATCAACACATCATGATATGAAAATCGATTTTTATATAATTGTACAATTTGTTTATATCTATAGGTGGTCCAATATATTGTCTGATGCATAATCAAGGATATGGTTATTTTTTTGTGTAAGAGCCAAATCAGGATACATTGCACCTAGCACTTAGTCAATATATAAGCATGATTTAAGGTAAAGGGAAGTATCCTTTATCTTTAAGAATGTCAATAAGGTTTCGATGAGAAGTTGTACCGAGTAAAGAAAATAAAGAAAAAGAAATTATTAAACAAACGACGTTTCTCATTTTTCAAATAAGAACACAGTGTTAAGATGTGTTTTATGCTTAATGGTTCTCTGCAATTAGGGCAAACAGCAGCTAGTTCGCTTAGTAAAAGGAGTCTATGATTGTTGCATATGAATGATTATCAATCATGTATGGCCAATTCGTAATCTGTTTAAAATACTAACAACCTTCCTGGAACTATTTCTTTTAATGATCTTTGTGACCCATTCCATCTGCTAATTGTTAAAGTATCTGTTACTTTCTTAATTACGTCAAAGCAAAAAACGGGTGAGCCTGATCAATAGATTTTGTGATGAAACAATTATGAACAAAGCACAATTATGAAAAGGCATTTTCGGAATCAACCCTGTTTAGAAGATGGGATGTATTTTGATTTTTCGTTAGATGAATACTTTGGGCCTTTTTTAGTTTTGGAGTTCTAGTAATTTTCAGATCCGCAATTACATTCGATTTCGACCCATTTGAGGAAAAATTCATCTCACATCTAAATTTGCTGTTAAGTTTTAAATATTCAAAAAATGGGATTGAGAAAGCTTTTAGTATGCCATCATCAGGGCAAGAAGTGGTAATTTTACAGCAGTCTTTAACCCAGCTTGTGTAATAATGGAATTCCACCCGTCAATCGGCTGTATTTGACATTTTAATGGGTTTTTTCTTTTCAGTTTTAGATTTATACTGCTCGAAGGAAGGGTATTAATGAAATTGATTTTTAGCCTTTGAAAAATTCTCACCTAAGCTGTGAACTATTTCTTTAACATCATATAAAAATTATTAAGTTTGGTTTCAAGATTTGAAAAAGAATAAGTGTTATAATGGCCATATAATGTTCGGCTTTTTCTCCTAATTTCTGTAAATGGTTTTTTTTTAATGTATTTTGTTAACACGTTGAATCCAGAAGTTTCTTTGGATCTGTCATCGCACTTTTCAAGATCACGCTTTTCTTAAAATCTATTGAGTTTTCAGTAGTTGTATAACGACGGAATTCGATGCATTACTTTGAGGGTTTAATGTGCTTGTCTACATTCATTATTCCACCATGGTTTAAGAAAACTTTGATACACATGGTATGGTTTTTTCAGTTTCTTTTGAAATCAGATCGGAAGTAGGCGTGAGATGAGCATTTCTTAGAAAGGAAGACACATGTTTTCCCTTAAAAACAGTTATTCTTGATACAGACATCTGTTCAGGTTAGTAAAAAAATATTTTTAAGCTTATAAAAAGATTAGAAAAGAATTGGATTGCAAGATTTAAAATACACCTGTCCAGGTTTGTGACAGGCACCCGCCACAGGTTTGTGACAGGCACCCGCCACAGGTTTGTGACAGGCACCCGCCCAGGGGTTTAGAGCTTTGGTAAAAAGGGTTTTAGAGTTTTGATAAGGGGTAAACGTGACCAGAGTTCTTTACAAATCTGGGTGATGAGAAATAGACTTTGTTGGCGTTTGACCCATGAAAAAAAAATACGAAAGTAAATTTTTGATAAGACCATGTAATACAATTGTTCTCCCTTAGAACAAAATACCTCAACTTCATTATGGAAATAAAAGATCTAAATACTGTTTACTTGGTCATTCCAAAATTGCTGCTTTTGTTAGGATTATGTTTCACTTATTTTAAATAGATTTCCCCCCCAAAAAGCATACGGACTAACAATAGTGGCTATTGCTGACCATCATGTTCTCCGCCTTTCGTAAGGTGGAAAAAGGGATCCTGGAGTTACCTATCTGCACTCTCAATCAAGGGAGTAATTTTATCTCGGAGTTTACAAGTTACGTGCTCTTTGTTCCGTGCCCCCTCTCTTTCAACCGGCTGGTAGGGCATGCTTTGCACCCAGCTTGAGACTACGTGCTGCGTCATGGGATTGCCCCTAAGCTATATAGTAATGGCGGATCCACACTCTCCTGGGGTAGTGATCTAGCTGGATCCACCCTTAACAAAGTACCGATGCTGAAGTATTTCTGTTCCCCTTATTGGGATGGATGGTGGGAATGGGAGTGTTCAGCGGAACATCTTCATACGTTATGGAGACAACAAGGGTTTCTCACAATTGAAACCTATCATCACTTAGATTAACAAAAACAAAATTTCCAATAAGTACAAATGAAAACAAATTTTCGGCACCATCGCTATCTCTCGTACAAAAATCTCGCTTGAAACACAATTTTTTTTGTCAATTACCCTCGGGTGATTTATTAATTGAAACAATTTCTGCTAGACACACCGCAACACTTTTAAAAGTACAAATTGGCACCTTCCCTGTAAATGTAACACACAATACTCTGAATATATCTAAAACTGTTATATCCGATAAAGCATTCCAGTTTCTCTCAATCTATGCAATAGTTGAAGGACTGAGTAATCAAGGCGTAATTGATAATCTACACATAAAAAAAGGAACAGATAATAATCCTCAACTACCTTCAGATACAAAAGCTGGCTATCGTAAACTGCAAAGTTCGTCCATACATTCCTAATCCTCATCTAATCTGTCTTAAGTGCCGAAAATTTGGCCACTATACGAATAATTGCAGAGGGAAGGGGACCTGTTATCGATGTTGTCAATCGGGGCATAATTTTAAAACCTGCATATCACCAGAACAATGTACAAATTATCTCGAACATTCTGTTAATTCCCGACAATACGAAAGATGGAAACAGGAGATACAAATTCTAAACATTAAAGCGACCCATAATCTTTTCTATATAGAAGCCAAGAATAAATTTTCCACATTAACAGCCACGGCCAAATGCAGCAACTCTGATATTGTGCATCATTAGGCTTTTAAAGTTACAGGGCGGCACTTTTGGTTAGAAAATTTTTCCAAATCAAAATTCAACAACACTGCTAATATAAAAATGCCTAATTTGATTCTAAGAATAAAATCCTGTCTATTGTGGCATGGAACTTTTTAAAATATCTTTAATTGATAAAATTTGACCACTTTTAAGTACTAAGCTAGTCTGGTCTCTATTACTCGTGAGTACTATGTAAATTGAAAGGAAAGTTCCGTTCAGCTCTCATTCTGTCAATTTTATGACTGTCAAAAGTAGAATCTTTGGAAGATGTATGAATATATTATTTCTGTGCATTACATGGTGATGTTAGTTTGCAGTACTTAATAGTGGTTTTTAGTTCAGTTAGGCTGATAAAATAATTTCTATTCAATCACATGGCTGTAACGGATAATTCAGAGCTAGTTTTCAGTTCTATTCTTGCAATTGAAGTATTGGGAACCTTTGAAATTTGTAATTTGGTTATTATATTCTTAACAGAGGGCGTTAAATAATTTCCAGATATTGTCCAATGTTTTGTACAGATTTCTTTTGATGGAGTAATGTTGAATTTATATAAACGTGTTGAAACAATTTTTTCCTTTACATTGTCGGCAATTTTTTTTCCAGAGACAGCACATACTTCTTCACAGAAAATTAAAATTAATATGAATAAAACAATAATCACTGGGGGACCTCGGGATTGTGACACCCGTGTTTACTCACAAGTAAACCCCCTGAGGAAATATTTTGGTCATAATCAATTTCCAAGAACTATAAGACCATGAATCCTGTTGGTAAGGTTATATGCCTGAACCAAGTATACAACTAGTAGAAATACCAATATTTTGAGATTCAAAAAGTAACACTACAAATTATTAAAATTTTTTCATTTATCCGTATCAAACATTTTAATCCCCAGAAAATGGGACAGACAAAAAAGAAAAATAAGAAAAACAGCGACAAAATAATTTTTTTTAGTTGAGAGACTGATTATTAACAGATTACTGCTTGTTTGATGAAATAGGAGTTATTTAAGGAAAGCAAGCAGGGTTTGGTAGATATGCTAAACAAATTGATCCGCTCACAACGAAAGACAAAAGACTGCCTTCAGAGAAAGCAAAGATAGTATTTGTGGGATTCAAAAATTCATGAGTTTAGGGAAATGAATTGCTAAAAAGGCTGGCATTTCTGATAACTTACATACAAGTAGATTAAAAGTCTTTTTAAGCAATGTTTCATTAATGTTAAATATAGTCAGACTGTGTGTTGTGTCTAAACAAACAGGGTTTAACTCAAGACACGGGACTGAGTCAGAGTTTTTTTTTAATATGATGAATTAATCGATACTAATCTCAAATATGCCCCAGTTATAAGTATCTTATTGTTTGCTGATGACGAGTTATGGAGTGCTTTGAATTTCACCTTGTCCTATGAAAAAAAATACGAAAGTAAATTTTTTATAAGATCATGTAATACAATTGTTCACCCTTAGAACAAAATACCTCAACTTCATTATGGAAAGAAAAGATCTAAGTACTGTTTACTTGGTCATTCATTTAGATCCAAAATTGCTGCTTTTGTTAGGATTATGTTTCACTTATTTTAAGTAACAGATTTCCTTCCCCCCCCCCCAAAAAAAAGCATATAGACTAACAATGTTGGCTATTGCTGACCATCATGTTCTCCGCCTCTCGTAAGGTAGAAAAGGGGATCCTGGAGTTACCTATTTGCATTCTCAATCGAGGGGGTAATTTTATCTCGGAGTTTACAGGTTACGTGCTCTATATCCCGTGCTTCACTTTAGACGAGAGGAATGAAGTTAGGTCCCCCTCTCTTTCAACCGGCTGGTAGGGCATGCTTTGCACCCAGCTTGAGACTACGCGCTACGTCATGGGAGCGCCCCTAAATTTGTAATTTGGTTATTATATTCTTAACAGAGGGCGTGTAATAATTTCCTGAAATTGTCCAATTTTTTGTACAGATTTCATTTGAGGGATTTTGTACAGATTTCATTTCGAATTTATATAAACGTGTTGAAACAATTTTTTCATTGACATTGTCGGCAAATTTTTTTCCAGAGACAGCACATACTTCTTCACAGAAAATTAAACTTAATCTAAATAAAACAATAATCACTGGGGTACCTCGGGATTGTGACACCCGTGTTTACTCGCAAGTAAACCCCCTGAGGAATTATTTTGGTCATTATCTATTTCCAAGTATAAGACCATGAATCCTGTTGGTTAGGTTATATGCCTGAACCAAGCATACAACTAGTTTTCATTCTATTTTTTAAAGAAAAAATGACACACACACAAAAAAAAGAAAGAAAAAAAAGATCGTTTTTCAGAATGTCAAATATGTTATGAAACTTTGTATGACTGCAGTAACAAATTAAAATATTATCAATAAAATTTCTCTGAAGGCAATGACGCTTACTGAAACATTATTTTCTTTTTACTTAAAGGTGCATAAAAGTTTTCAATAAGCTTTAAAACACCAAAATTTTAAAACATTTCTAATTTTAACTCGCATATGAATAACAAAACCTAAATAATCTTATGGAAAAAAAAAATTCTCGTGAAATCAGTATTGAATTAGTTAATCAGTATTGAATAGTTAATTCATAATGAAATGAACTTTTTTTTATTTCCTATGAGCTGCACAATCAGTCTTCCCGATGAGCAGACCTAGTGCGTTCTCCAGAAGTGGTGTCCACTCTTTCAGGACCACCACAATGGGTGGGATACCATTGGCCATGTAAATTTTGCCACTCGTTTTAAGACTTGATATTCAAACCGAAGTAATAAACGCTTTAAATACTAATTGGCAGACATAATGGAGCACAGAAATAAAGAAACTGAAGCACAGAAATAATAAAACCACTAATTTCCCTTTTAAAATCCTTAATTGCTGCAGAAAAATTAAAGTCCTAATAAACAGATTACGTATAGGTCATACAAGACTAACACATAGACGCATCTTACTGAACGAACCAGCACCTGTTTGTTCCAGTTGCAAAGAACCATTAACCATAATTAACATCTTAACTCAGTGTTCCAGTTTTAAAGCTAAGAGATACTCTAACAGTGAATATCCTAAATAATCGACTTTAATTGGAGACTATCCACAACCTTCTTGAATATCTTAAAGACACTTCTAAGACTTTTAATTTTGACCAACTGTTGAGCGCGCCTTCTTTGGCTCTTGTGCAAAAGATTTAAGCTAAAACTTAGATTCTTTACAGCGTGATCAGGATTTAGTTATCTCGTAGCTATTGCAGTGTCATCCGCGTAAAAAGAAATAAAATCGTTTCTAATATCATCAATGATGAAAAAGGTGATAGATTGGTAGAACATCGGTCACAAAATGCTTTCCTGTGGGACACGCGCCTTTTTAAAATTTCTAAAATATATTTTTCTTGAAATTAGAGAGTCAGACAAACAGTTTAAAAAAAAGAGACACCGGTGTCCCATCTGCGTCATAGCGTTAAAAGTGGCATATTTAAACATTATAAGAACGTATAGTCTCAATCAGCTGCCACAAAGAATCATAATTAGAAATACACGTTAACGTAAAAATATAAGTCTGTATGTATCTCTGTTAATGCAATGACCCAGGCGTCCTGGTAATTACCACTCGTTTCTGGGTTGGTCATTACTCTCAAGTTAACAATTGATTGATCCCTCGGCAGCTACCCAAAGGGGTTGCTCGCATACCGAGGCACCGATAAATTGCAGTAGTGTAAATACTGTGCATGTGAATAAAAGAATTAATTTGAAATTAGTTCGAGTAAATTCTGAAAAACGTAAAGAAACAGTGCCAGAACACATTAAGGAAGAAAAACAGTTATTATACTGTAGTTAGTGTTAACGTCATTAAATTCAATCTCAAGCAGTTGATTTAAGTAGCTGGTATGCTTTGTCGTAGATCTTACTAATAAATTTGTTGATAGATGTGTCCGCTCTGATGTTGCTGCATTATATAAGGCGTTCCATGAATTATACTTCCAAAGCATCTGGAGAGCTGATATAGCAAGGCTGGTGTGTGAAAAAGTTTAATTCTACGCAGTAGTTTTTGGTTGGTGCCCTTTTAAATATGGAGAGCAATAAGCAGCATTTTCGTCATATTTTACTTTTTTACTATAAAAAAGGTAAGAGTGCTGTTCATGCCAGAAAGAAATTAACCGATATGTATGGAGAAGATCTGTTGACAGTACGCCAGTGCCAGAACTGGTTTGCAAAATTTCGATCCGGCAATTTTGATGTCGAGATGCACCACGTTCTGGAAGGCCGGTTGAAGCTAATAAGACACGATAAAGGCATTATTTGATGCAAATCGGCGAATAACAACACGTGAGATCGGTGAGAGGTGAAATTTATCGAATTCAACTGCTTATGACCACTTGAAAGGCTTGGGTTTAACTTCGATGCTCGATATATGGATTCTTCATATTCTCACGGAGAGAAATTTGTGTCGTCGCGCGGATGTCTCTGATTCACTTCTCAAAAGTCACGAAAGTTATCCATTTTTGAAGAGCATCATTACTGGGGACGAAAAATTAGTTGCTCGTAACAATGTCAAACACAAGAGATCATGGAGCAAAAACGATGAACCGGCTTAAAGCATTTCGAAAACCAATATCCTACAAAAAATGATGCTGTCTGTTTGGTGAGATTTTAAAGGAATATTTTTTTTTCTTTTTTGGAGCTTTTACCGGATATCACAACAATTAATTCGGAAGTCTACTGTCGTCAGCTGGACAAACGGGAAGATTCACTTCAACAGAAAAGGCCAGAATTAGTCAACAGAAAAGGTACAGTGTTCCACCAAGAAAATGCGAGATCTCATACAAGTTTGGTCAAAGTAACGCCAAAAGCTTTTACAGCTTGAATGAGATGCACTGCCACACCAACCATATTCTCCAGATCTGGCGTCTTCGGATTGTTATTTGTTCCGGTCATTTCAAAATTGTTTGAACTGTAGAACATTTACTTCAAATGAAGAGGTCAAAAATCACCTGAATCAGTTATTTGTTACTCTATGACTTTCAATCCACTTCCTTCCCATTTTGTTTTATTTGATCTACGGTGTTTAGTTTCTTTCCATTTTATCGCCTGGATATCCTTCTAGTTTTTCTCGGAAGCATCCTCTCTTCTTCCTTACGATTTTCGCAGTCCTTGTTCTATCTCTATATTTATTCAGTCCAGTTCTTTCAGTAAAAATTTGTTTAGTTATCGGTCTTAGAACTTTAACTTGTTGATTTGTTCCAAAAATCAATTGTATTATCTGATGCCAATTATTGTTCGTTTTGAATTGAAAAAAAAAGTTTCCTAGAAATGTACTAAAGATTATCAAAAATATATACATAGTTCGTTCACCAGGAGTTGGCACTTGGCTCCACCTCCTCCGACTCAGAGTTCATGTTAGCGAGGGAGTGAGAGGGGAAACATCTCCGCTCTTGAAATTAATACAACCCTTAATGCGTCCCAAGCACAAACAGTGAATTCTTTTTCAGTCACTTACTTTGATTTATCATCTACTATTTTAGCTTTCATTACTCTAGATAATTAAATATATTTAGAATTTAAAAATGTCTATATTCCCAGCAAAATGTCTCAAAAAGGACAAACTATTCACTCAAAAGAGAGAAATATCATCAAAGTTATGATACATTTAATGTTAAAGAAATGAACATAAGATAACGAAATAAATATTTTTGTCATTCGATCGCCTTGTCAAATTTGGCTGTGTCGAAGTTCATTCTTTTTTTAACTTTTGGGTGTATTCTAAGCATTAATTTCAAATAAGACGAAATAAGAAATTTGCACTGGTCTCCTCACTCTAAAACATCTTTCATTGGGCCGAAGAATTTTCTTCTGCTTGCAGTGTGGTCTATTTGTTTCCTGTGCACCAGGTGATACCCAGTGAATATCTTTGTGTTTAAACTAACTTCCACCAATAACAAATTCGTTCATTTCACAAAAGGATACAAAAAGTTTTCGTTTCTTCAATAGCTTCATTTCCCACATAGCATTGGCTTTCTGACAATCTTTTTCGAATTTTTGCATTAAGATCTCCCATTAAGATTTTTACATCTTGTTTCGGTAACTTATTTACTACACATTGCAATTGCTCGTAAAATCGTTCTTTTTCCTCATCTTCACAATCCTTTGTCTGAGAATAAACTTGTAAGACTGATAATTTGAACTACAGTAGACACCGCTTAATGTGATCACGGTTAATGTTATCAAACGTTTAATGTTATCAAAATCGCTTAGTCCCGTCTGCTTATATCAAAATACATTGAAAAATCATCGTTTATTGTAATCAAATGTTCGTTTATTGTTATCAGTTTATAGGTACATTTATTTTCCTGAAATCAATAAAGACAAGAAGGAAAACGTTTTTTTGTGTTTTGTGAAGTGTTTCCTGAAACTTACCAAAAGTCCAAACGGGGCTCATATATTATCTTTTAAACACGTGTTATTATGAGGGGGGGGGGGTATTTTGCCATTTTCGATCAAGCATTGTAAATTTCCGTAGCACTGTGCGATTTGAAATTCCCGGAAATCCTAAATAAGGAGAAAAGAAGACCTGCCAGTAACGAGTCAATGTTTGTCACGAGCCCCTTTTTAGAAGAACTAAACAATGTGACAGATGATATGTCCCAGCCACTATGGGAAGGGGGTAAGGGGTGACCTTCAAAAGAGAACATTGTTTAGGGTATGCCACTTGATCTGGGCGGGTCGCTTAGCCAGTCACTATTGGTCAAACAATAAAATTGGGGGGGGGGTAGTGGTCAAACAATAAAGCCTCATCTAAGTGCTTAAAAGACGCATTTAGAAGAAGATCAGCATAAATTTTCACTTTACCATAGTTCCTACGGTTTGTAACCTGATTTGTTTTTTATAATGGAAAGGAAACGGAGAGATCTTACTGTGAAAGAAAAGGTTGACATTTTAAATCGCTACGATAAATTGCCGAAAATGAGCCAAAGGAATGCTGCTGTTCAATTGAAAGTTTCGCAGCCGCTTTTGTGCAAAATTTTAAAAAATCGTGAAGATATCGAAAAAAAGTGCACTTTAAACGAAAATCTGAATTGTAAAAGAAATCGAGATGGAAAAGACAAAGAGGTTGAATCTGCATTAAAACTTTGGTTCACAAACGTTCGTGAGAGGGACGCTCGTGTTAATGGTCCAATTTTGCGCCAAAAAGCTGAAGATTTGGCTGCAAAATTGGGTAAAGGAAACTTCGTAGTCACAGAAGGATGGTTCCACCGCTGGAAAAAGAGGCAGAACATACTCTTCCGAAGGACACATGGTGAGCAAAAAGATGCCGATAATGTAGCCGCAGACCAGTGGATTAAAGAAGAATGGCCTAAACTTATTGCCACATATTCACTTGAGGATGTTATATAACGCTGATGAAACTGGCCTATATTTTCGTGCGCTGCCTGAACACACCTACATGTTTCAGAAGGAAAGTACGCAAGGATGTAAAACCTCCAAGGAACGCCTAATTGTGCTATGTTGCGCTAGTATGGCCGGCACTAAACAAAAACTTATAGTGATTGGAAAAAGTAAGAAGCCCCACTGTTTTAAAGGTGTGAAAAATCTGCCCGTCGATTATTTTGCCAACAAAACGACATGGATGACTACCACCATCTTTAACGAATGGCTGTTGAAATGGGACAAGCGTCTAAAACGGAACATACTCCTGCTCATAGACAACTGCACTGCTCATGATGTAACTGTTTCATTAAAAAAGATAAATATCGTGTTCCTACCACCAAACACCACTTCTTTAATTCAACCGTGTGACCAGGGAATTATCCGCACCTTGAAGGATCTTAGAAAATATGGAAGACCAAGACGCTGAAGATCTTAATGCGAACGCTCTAGCCAAAAAAACAAATGTTTTGGATGCCATACATTTGTTAACAATGTCATAGAATAATGTCTCGGAAAAAACAATTCGAAATTGTTTTAGTCATGGAGGATTTTGTCAACCAGAGGACAACAATGCTGCTGTAATGAAAGAAATGGAAGACGTTTTCAATCCCCCGCCCGATATGAATGCTGAGGATTTTGAAGCATGGATGGAGATCGACGAGAAGGTTGAGACTTCTACTTCGTTAACTGATGAGGACATTTGCGAAGCCGTATGTGTCAAAGATCCAGCTTCGTCACAAGATTCTGATGCCGATGATGAACCCGAAAGTGCTATCGAGGACAAAATTCCGACGCCTGCTCAGATGAGGGAGGCACTTCGAGTCTTACGGCTAGGTGTGCAAAACAAAGCCGACGCGGAACACTTTCATAAGCATTATGATTATGAGCGATTCGTAAATGACTTGCTTCGAAAGAATGCTAAACAATCGACAATTGATGATTTCTTTTTCAGTTAATAATTAACCTTTTGTATTTTGTATCGTTTTCTGCAGTTCATCATTAAATATGTAACTATACTAACTAATTCTTTTTCTTTAGTGAAAATTAATTTCTATTAAATACTTTAGAGTTTCACAGCAACAACTCCGAATTTAAAATAATTTTTATTTTAATACGTATGTAAAAAAATCATTTTTATACCTTAAATTTTTTTTGTTTATTGTAATCAATCGGTTATTGTTATCAAATCATGCTCGTCCCGATGTGATCACATTAAGCGGCATCCACTGTATTTGGAATAAAATCTTGATCTACTATCACTAATTGGTTCCCATTCAATTAAGCTTTTCTTAGTATGTATCCAACACCTTTTCCATGTCTTTAATCAGTACCCGAATAAAGGACTGCATTGCCGTTTCCTGTCTTGAATTTTCCAAATTCTTTCTATCCAAGAATATCTTGGTTATATCACTCCACTTCTATGACTACCTTATTTCGTCTTTCCATACTGATACAAAGCTTTTACATTCCTTGGTCCGACACGATGTTTAGTTTTTTGCATCATCAGTGAGCTCTTCCCCTGCAATTTAAAATTGGTTTTAAAAATATTGCTTTCAAAATTCGAAGAAAAAAAATTCACAAGATATGAGCATTTAAATTAGTTTTATTTGTACTGAGCATGCGTGGAAAAATTTTAAAATTATGCCTTCATTATTTTGTAGTGAATTGTATTTTGCAACTAATGGAAGAAATCTGATATAAATATTTTAAAAGCAGGATAAAGTTTCAAGCAATTTTCTTAGTAGATTTTGTACTTCCTAAAAGACACCTCGAAATATTCAGGACTTTTTACGTAGAATTGCAAATTTCACTACCTCAGAATAAATGGACAGCAATGGTGAAATTTAATATAAGAAAAATCCCTTATCGTTTTGAACTTTCTTTAAAAAACTGCAAACACTACTATGAAAATTGCTTCAAACTTTCTACATTTTCGAAGTATTAAAATTAAACTCTCTTTTCGTACTTATTTATTCTTTCTTCTGGTTGTTCATTTTGACATCAAGTCAAGCAAGATTAAATAAAACGAAGATTTTGAGTGAGGTGAATACTTTTTTACAACAATAGATAATTGTAAAGTAAAGAAAAAGGGAAATGAATTTGGGGGAAAAAAACAGTTAATTGAAATAATTTTCAAATAAAACTAATTTTTGAAAAAAAATTGCACTCAATTCAAAAAGGAAAATAAACCATTCAGCACGTCAAATTTTAACACTAAAGTTGCGGACATTGAAAAGAACTTAAAGTTTTAACCAAATGATCGAAAAACTCTGCATTTTTTTACAGCAAATTTAATGGTTGATAATTCTCGGACTAACTTTCTTTTATTGCTTAGCACTCCTTGTACATTTGTTAAGTTTTCTTATTTTTTTATTAGTTAATTCGCAGCAAGTTCAAACTTAAAGTTAGGTGGAACATCTAAAACAACGGTGACAGTAGCTGTCCCGATATTTTTAATATAAAAGATACTTGTAGTGAACTATTTTTTCTCTCACTTTATGTCATTAAACAGCACACTAGATGGCAAATGTAATAATTTTTCAGTTGTTACAGTTTTTAAAAATCGGGTATAGTTTTTAAAAACAGCTGAACATACTTAAATAATGCTATAATAATTGAAATAGCTTAGTATAACTGAAATATCATGGTTACATATATGGATCTTTCAGTTTCTAGTTCTTTAGTCCAATGACGAAAGTTTCTGATGATAAAACATAATCCGTATTTATATCGGCTTTAATTACAATATTTACAATATTGTAATTACAATATTTATCAATTTACAATATTTTTCAATATCAGAACATTTTTGGAGCAGGAGGCACATACCAGATTACTATAAAAAAGAAAGCATATTCTGCTTTAGTTAAGTTTAATGAAAGCAAATTTTATACCAAAAGAATAATAAAAACAATTTTGAATTTCAGAATAAATTTGTTTAGAACAGAAAGTTTATATAGTTTCCAGTAAAAATCAGATAAATTATTGGAGGATCACTGAGCAAAATTTATAATAGTTTAAGATAAATATACATAAAAAAATTATGATAGTATTGTTGTATTAAAAAAGTAGTTAGGAAAGAGGCGATAAAATGAATTAATATTCCCCTTTTTCAAAATTTGTAATAGAGTTTACTTTAAAATAATTTGATTTGTGAAATTTTAATGTGTTAATGACCTCAAAACGAAAACACAGTAAATATGCTACTTTATCATTTGTAAAAATATAATTTAGTTATATAATTACTAAAAGGTAGATTGAAATTTGTCATTTTTAAAATCAGATGAATCAATAATTATGAAAGCGCAAAATTCCACCATGGAAGTGTGCATTTCAGAAAATAATAAGTAGGCATTTTTAAAATCAGATGAATCAATAATTATAAAATCACAAAATTCCAGCATGGAAGTGTGCGTTTCAGTAAATAATAAGTAAACATATCTCCCTTGAACTCATCACTATAAAATTTGATTTTGTAAAATATTTAAATTTCCTTTCACATAAAATGACTGAATTCTCAAAAATTTTGAAGCAATGAATCTTGGGAGTAAGGTTGTTTATCTAAATCATGCTTATAATTAGTAGACAGTCGCCAAGTTTGATCGATCAAATTTTGTGATCTAGCATTACCAATCAAGATAAAAAAAAATCCAAATCTTTCAATTCTTAAAATAAATTATTTTAATATACGCATTACAGAAATGGTATATTCTGCAGATACAAAAAAAAGTCAGGAATAACAAAATCTTAAAAGCAGGAGAAATGAGGAAAAAATACTTTTCATCAGGAAAATGATGAATCCTGATTTATATCTTTCATACAAAATATGCTTTTAAATAACTCACTATACATACCTGAGAAACAAATTTTTCTATAGTAAAAAATCTAATGTTTAAGTAAGGGGGGAGGGGTAGGTTTAAGTCATCATTTACAATTCAATTATTTCTAAGCCATTCTTAGTTTCAGCACAATTACTTCAATTATAACCACTTACTAGGTCAGCAGCACCGCCTTTTACAGCAGATTTTATGAAGATTCCGATCTTGCCAGCGTCAGAGGGAGCCTATAAGAATAAATACCATACATCATTTCTTAGTATGTGTATGCTTCAACATATGTAAATTTTAAAAACATATAAATTTAACAAGGCTAGAATGTTGTAGACATTTATATTTCTTGGTATTTAACTCGAATTATTACGGCATATCCTAAAACAATGCTTCGGATACAATGTTAATTAGAGAAAATATTTTAATAAATTCTAAAATTATAATTACATTTATTATAAAATAATTATATTTTATTATATTTATTATATTAATTCTAAAATATAAAACTTTATTATATTAAACATTTATTATGTAAGTGTCACCTAAATATATTTTAAAATATATTTGCAGGATACATTTTAATCAACTTTTTAAGCTTTTAAAAAATATTAATAAATAATTAAAACTAAACAGTTACAAAAATTGTAAATTCTAAGAGAATAATAAATAAAAAATGCTTAATGCTCAGAACTGCACCGTATGTGGAAATCCCAACAGAACAACTAATTAATGGAGCAGAACTGTTAGAATAAGCAACTATAAAAGTGAAGAAAATTTTATATGCTGTTATCAAGTTTTGTTCTGTTACGTAAGCAATTATACATAATTTGGTATTTCTAATTAAGGCCTACAAATTTAGTTTGCAAAACAATGTTATTCGTCACTAAAAAAGAGTAGTAATAATTTTATTAATGTGATTCTCAAGTCTTGACGTAAAATGTTCAACATAATTCTGCTCCTAGGGAAAATTTTAGGAATACTTTAAAAATTACAATATTATTAAGACTACAATTAAAAATTTACATTTTAGTTAAAAATAATATTTTTAATATAAATTTTAAATTAATGATTGAATTTAAAAAATGCAAAGATATTTCAAAACTGAGAATTCTTTTTTTTTTCTTGTATTTTGCAGTTAAACAATTTTTTATAACAAGGAAAGAAATTAAATGTTTACCCCAGCAGCAATAATGCTCAGACCGATGCCATTATTACTTTTCTGTAAGCGGATTGTATCTACTTCTGCTTCTTGGTTTTTCCAGCTGCTGCTATCATCAACATGACTGTGTAAACTTGGACTACGAGCCTAGAAATTAAATTACAATTTAATTCTAACATTTCTCAAATACGTGTTATTAGATTTTTTAAAGACAAAGTCGTTACTTTTTAAAAGTGGCACACTTTCTAAAAAGTACTTTAAAAAGTAATCTTACGTATTCACAGAATAAATAAGAATAATAAATAAATTAAGACGGTAAAGAAAATGTCTCTTAAAACACAACAGAACAAATACAGACAAGTTTTCACACATGACCACATGAATCAATAATTGGGGATGACCTAGAAAAAAATAAGGTCCATTTAAGGACCATTTTATTATAGAACCTTTCACAAAAATCACAATACTGAAAAAAAAAGACAAGACTTTTCAAAAACTTAACTGTTCATCAAACTTATCTTTTAAAAACATGAGCACTTTTATATGGATAATTGACAAATAAAAATTAAAATCCTCCTGGAAAACTTTTAAATAAATTGGTGATGCAATTTTTTTAACAACCAAATAGTGGACAAATTAGTTTTTATTTCTTAGTATTTAAATGCTCATGTAGTCATATATAATTGTGGTTTTTGCAAAAATATGTATCACTTGAGATTACAATCTTAGTTTTGAACAAAATCATTTACAAATTTAATATTGTTTTCACAAAATTCCAAAAGAATTGAATCTGGTAATGAATCCTGGATTGACGATAAATTATATTAGGTACACAGGAAAATTTCTTTTGGCGCACCTCATTAAACAAAGATGCAAACTGTGCCTTAAAAAAATGGTAGGGTGTTTATCCTTAAATGTATACATTAGGGTTATCACTTAGCTCTGCTGGATACTTTCGATACAAGTGAGAATATGTATGCACATTCCTTTTTTCTGCCATATACCTGTGTCTCTGTAAGCTAGAACATAACAATTGAGTTATAGGACAAATACCCTACCACTTTCTTTCATAAAATAACCTTAACATTAATATAAAATAAGGCATGCATTTTCGTGAACAAAACTTTCCATTCAACTTAACAGAAAGTAAGTTATAACTCAAAATCTTCCAATAGTTAGTATTTATTGTAAAAAACTCTTTTCAAATTTATGTGAACTTTTTTTCATCCTGGTAGAAGAATTAACATACTATTTTGAAACATTAGTGACAAAATTATTGATATACATCTCTCACAGTAAGCAAATTTAGTGTCATGTGTCCTTTAATATCAATGGAAATTTCATTAAATAATTATTATTTTAGGATATAGAATATCAGTTTAAAGAGTGTTCAAAAAATAAATTTTAATGAATATGTTGATTTCACTTAAAATATTAAAAACATAGTGAAGTCAGAATTTTTTTACAAATGTTAATAGTTTATCAAAATAAAACAGTTATTTCTTTTTCAGTTTTTTAAAGCTAGACTTTAAGTATAAAACTCACATATTTTAACTCAGTAGTATATTTATGAATGACATAATAAATATATAAAAAATCTCACACACATTTACTTAAAGTGTTTAATACATAGATTAATTTTCAAGCAATTTCTCAGAACAATTGAAAGAAACAATATCAAAATAAAATTAACTATTTGAATGTAATACATAAATTTTAATTACCCCAGAAGGCAACCTGCCAATATCTTGATCAGACATGTAAATAGTCCAATACCCAGAAGATGTAGGCTGAATTGTAAGACGACAAAGACCTTTAACAAAATATTTAACATGTTATAAACAACACTCCTGGTAATATATTTAAGTAAAATAAGTTATTAATAAAAGCTACTACATTAATGAATTCAAAAATACTTTAATTCTAATCAAAAATACTTTAATTCTAATCATACATTAAAAAAAGTCCGAATAAACAAATTTCACCTTTTACGAATAACTTTAAAAAGGGAGAAGGATGTGGCTCTAATAATTATAATAAAAAGCAGGGGGGAAAAAACTATAGCTACAATGACATTTAGTATGCTGACAACAATGTAACACATGACATCAGAAAATATTCAACATTAATTTAAATCACATAATTAGTAAATAAATGTTAGTCATGTTTTTTAAAAGTTGTTAAAGCTTAAAGTGAAACCCATTTCCAATTAACTGAATTATAGTTTTTGCTTAACAATCATATATATCAATCATATATATCAAAGTAAGCTGAGTGTATAATGTTTAACTGAGGCTTTAAAAATATGAAATATTTGTAGTTGTGTTTTTAGGTAAATGAGGACTTCTAAAGAGTTCTAACTGTGAGAACACTTTCATGACAGCAATTTATTTCTTAAGGTAAAAATTATTAGTTTCGATTTATAATGGATAATTATTCAAAACTATTCTACCAAAATTTACTCTACATTTCCATCAAAATGTGATAAAAATTTTTTTTAAACTGATCATAACAGAATATTGAAAAAGGTAATAAAACAATAAATAACATTAAAATCTATGCTTAATTCAGAATTATTAAATTTTAGCAGTTCTCAATTTTAACACATTAAATATTTTTTCTTTTTTAATTTACTTACATACGTAATATTCTTTACATTGATAAATAAAATGGAGGTTGGATTAGTTGCATAAGTTATTATTTTCAAGTATTAAATAATAATTTTCAAAATCAATTTAAAAGTGAAAAAGATTTTGATGGCAAATTGAAACATCTTTTAATTTTTTTTTTCAATTTTATTTAAAAATCAGAAACTCATCTACCAAGGAAATATTATAGTTATAAATAATGATTTTAATTATGTTATTGAAAATTTAGTTTTAAGTCACGAAAGAAAATAGTTTTCATTTAAATATTTAAATTTAATTTTCAATATTCACTTGTATAGCAATTTTAAATAAATATAAAATAGCAAATTAAAAATATTTGTACATCAATAATGAAGCAATTGTTTTACCTGCTAGAATAAGTGGTTGCAAAAATTCTTGCAATCCAGCTTGAACTCCTCAAACAATATCACAAGAATAACCATCCTCAGGCAACAAGAAAGGCAATTGTGAATCAGAGTCTTCTTCGAGTTTAATATCTCTGCCTTCACTTCTAGCTTGTTCATCAGCAGTATTTTCAGCAACCTAAAATAAAAAAAAACTATTATCTAAAAAGCTCTCTAGGTATAGCTGTAGACAGTGATTTCCTTTTAATATTATTGATTCCATCCATAAAAAATTCAATTTGATATCTACCAAAATTTCGAATCAGATTTTGACAATTTGATTGTTTTACCTTATTATCTGAAAATCAGTTCCCAAATTGCTATGATTTTGAATAAATTTCAGTTTTAAAATAGTTTCTTCCCCATTTCATAAATTAAATTTCACCAACCTTCAAGAACCTATAGCTGATATTAAAAGCTGGTGTATTTATCAAATTTGGTGTCACTGTAGTCTTGCATATATTGGATAAACTAAACATACCCTTAAACTTCAACTTAAAAAAAAAGAAAAAAGAGAAAGCTATGACCAAAGTCAGGACATTAATCGATCTTTCATTGCTCTACATAGTTGGAATTTTAATCACATGTTTGAGTTTTATTCTGCTAAAATCATTTAATACTGTGCTCTTCATCTACCGAATTCAATTTTTGGTTGTCCTTCCATACTTTGAAAAATTATAATAATTTACTTAATGACCTTTCTGCATCCCACTGTTTTTCAATATTTGGAAGTGTACTCTAATTTAATCTGTTGTCCCCTGGAGCTCTCCTCAGATCCCCTCACGCATTTTTTCATATCTTATTTTTTATTATATTATTCAAACCTGTTCCTCTGTCTCTATTGGCTAAACCATTTAGCATGTGTTTGTCTCTTTACTTTGCTACCATCATTTTGGTATCCAGACACCGAGGAAGGTTCTTAAACTGAAACTGTAGTACGTCCATTTCAGAACTTTCAGTTGAGAATTATTCACTTTTTCCCTCTTCCTTTTTTGCTTTGAAAGTTTATTCCTTATATTTATAAGAAAGTTTGGGTACAGTAGTTTACAATATAAAGTTAGTCATGGATCTAATAACAGCTAACTATTCAGTGAAAGAACTCTGTCAGGTTACTACAAATACATAACACATACCTTTACAATACTTTCAATAAATTCCTGAGGTATATGAGGTTCATCATCTGAAGGTAGATAGCTTTCTAAGAGTGTTTGTAACTGCAGTGAGTTCAGTTTAAAACAAAGAGAACTAATGGAAGCCAGGTCTTCAGAATTGCTTTTTGGAGCTTGCAGTAAATGAGCAGCCTAAAACACATTTAAATTTAAGCACTATTATAATCAACATAAAATATGTTGGGTACAAAAAACAAGCATCAGTTTACATATTCTAAATTTTTATTAAAAAATATCTTTAGGCAAAAAAAACAATTTACTTAACTATAAAATTGAGCTTTGTTTTATTTTAGCTATAAGTTTACATTTAAATTTTAAAAAGTTTCAAGGTTTTAAATGCAAACCATACATATTATAAGAAAATGTAAAGAAAAATTAAATTCTTTCTCACATAACTTCTCAGCATTATTAAGATTTTATTAATATAAAATTAATCTTAAAATATTTCTTACACCATAAAAGGAACATCTTATCTTCAACACAAAATTCTAAAGATAGATATAGACTATTAACTGGGATACTTTGTCTGAAAGTGGATTTTAATGGAAGTGATGAAAAATTAAAAATTTTCCTTATTTCCAAAAAGATCCCATATAAAATCTTTAAACAAATTTCAAAAATTATTGCATGCAATTAATTCACAAGCCAGTAGTGGGAAAATAAAACAAGATAGAAATCCTTTCCATATAAATTAGTTTAAAATGTTTGAATACGTAGAAAATGTTTTAAAGATTTTTAAAATTTTAGTATAACTTTTTAGTTAAATTTTAGTTATCATATAGTACAGTTAGTTATCATATAGTACCTGCGGCTCCAAGCCACATGCGGCTCTTTGAAGGATTATTTGTGGCTCTCGATAGATGTACCCGAGTTCCCTTTTCATTTTTGTGCTATTATATTTAAAAAAATTATTATCGTTCCGTATGTGTTTCAAAGATTTGCCTTTGGAGAATTAAGTGAGAAAACTCACCTATGTCAAAGCCCTAAAGTAGTATATTAGATATACTATAGCACCACATTAGCTCAGTAGGTCAAAAAGACAAGAGTGGTGCGCATTTTCTGGACATGATTATATTTCTGAAGAATGGCTACCCTACTTGATATATCTCAATCCCATAGATTTCAGTGCATGGCCCATTCTAGATTCTTCAGTTTATGGCTAGTCGAGAGTCTGTACTAAACCACACAAAAGTTTGTAAATCTTCTTTATTATTAAGTCATATTAAAAAAAATTGTGGCGTTTTCTGTAGCATCCTTTATTAGATGTATTTATGAAATAAAGAGTTCAAGTAATGGTTCAGGCTCAAATTTGTTTGTAATAAACATTTATTGTAACTTAGACAGCATTTATAACTTTTAAAGTGACAATTTTTATATATTTATTTGGTACATTTTTTATTGGGATTCATAAATTATCTTACAAATATGACACTTTAAGAGCATGTAAAGCAATTGCAGATCACTTAGTTACCTTTTTCAAGAACCATAGGAAAAAACTATTAGTTTTTATAGATACTATATAATATGAATTATAAATAAAATTTATATAACACATGGAATTTTGATTATGTCAAATAGTTTGTAAGAACTATGCTAAAGACATAAAATTTTCACAAGAATAAAAAGGAGAAAAGAATTTTTCTGCAAAACAAAGGAGTAAGAAATCAATACATTCATTCAATTTTTTTTTCCTACATTAACTAGTAACTGGTAATGGAAAACATTTAAATGTGTCTATTAATAAAAATCCATTAATGCGAAAATTTAGAAGATAATAAAAAAGTTTAAAAGCATAATAAATCATTATAAAAAAAAACTTACCACCATGTTCACCATTATATAGACGAGAAATCGACACCAATTTGTCTGTAATCAAATCATTAACAGAAATATAACAATATCAGCAGCTTTCGAGAAATAGTTGATAAATCCATTGGTTGCTGCAAATGAAAATAAGTACTTAAATTAATATCACCAATATTAAGAAAACGTAAATTAAATCTGTGAACATTAAAAGTTTAAATATCTGACTATGATGTGGAATTTATGTTAGATTAAACAAAATTCTGAAAATATTATTCCCTATCATGTTTTGAAGGAGCCACCGGCAGCTATGTACAGTGCAAAAAAAAACGTGAACACGCTGAACGACTTTTGATCAGATTTTTCACATAAATGGAACTATAGATTATTATTGTTTAATTTAACACATATATTAAACAAAAATTGCAAAAATAAGATACTTATAAATCTTAATAATTTAAATTAAATTTGAATTGCATATGATATTCAGAAAATTTGAAATAAATTCTTATAAAACTTTATAATTGAGTAGCTGAAAAAAAAATTTCTTTACTTTTCGCTCTTTGTGGTGTTCTCTCAACTTAGCCTTATAATTTTGATTAGAAACCAGTTTAGCTTATGTCTGATTAAATTGTAAAATAAAATTTAAAATAATTGGCAGATGCTGAGATAACCCACAACTTCCAGTGGGGGCTGGAAGATTTCTGCAATTAGAAAAACCATTAAATTTGCTATTAAACTTATTAGCAGCTAATCAGCAGCTCTGAACAAATTTTGAATCATAACAAATTAGGACATTAAATATTGTTTACTTAACACACCTCACATCTAAAACCAGAGAATCAACATCAAAATATTACGACGAAAAATCATCAATAATCAGACAAACCTATAGAGAGGCTGATAATCTTGAACATAATTATAATGTGTTGTATCATCAGAACATTCTGAAATTTCTTCATCAAAGTATTTTAAACTTTTCCTAACCATCAGAGTGGACACTTCACTTGTTCTATCTGAAAGCATGAAAAAAAATACAGTCAAACTCGTCTTTAATGTGAATCCTCTGAATGAGAAATATGAAAATATGTGATTGGTACAAAGTAAAAATCTATTAGATTATAGCTAACTTTTAACGAGCAAACCCAGGGTTGCCACTGATATCTGTAAAAAAAATTCCCTGTGTTTTCCCTGAACATATGATAACCAATATATTAAGAGGAAACTCACTGCACTCTGGTAAACTATATTAAGATAAAAATGCTAGTTTTAGTTGCTGGAAAAACTTTAACAGCTCAACATAAAACAAATAATACTATAATAAATTAAATAATATAATATAGCTGATCTTTAAATATCTCATAGATTGCAATTTGTGAGCATTTTTTAAAAAAACAAAAATAAGAAATAAAATCCCATGCTTTTTCTTTGCTATTTTAGCTGATTTTTAAATTCCCTGTATTTTCCAGGTTTTCCCTATTCTCCCTCTGGAGTGACAGCCTTGTGTGACCGATGAAGACAATTTCAAAAATTGATTAAAGAAGATTTATTGATCTAAACTGACACTTATGTTATCACTCCCAAGAAACTTATTCTTGAGAACATTGTAGTTGAAGCTATAGAAAATGAAAAAAATAATGAAAGCAATAACTAACAGATGTGAAGAATTTCAAGTTAAGTATATTAAGAGGAAACCCACAATCACTGTACTCTGTGAGTGTGAGCTATATTAGGCTAACTATACTAGTTTTAATTGCTGGAAAAACTTAAAGAAATAGCTTAACAATCTAAAAACAAATAATGCTACAGTAAGTAAAATAGTTTGGTATAGCAGAAATATGCACCTTAAATATCTCTTAGGAGTCTGCTTTGAGTGGTCACCACTTTTTAAAAAACAAAAACAAGAAATATGTTTCTTGTATTTTCTCAGTTTGTAAGGAAAGACTCAAAGTTCCCTTGCCTTCCCCTGTTATTTTTAGGTGATTTTTAAATACCCTGTATTTTCCAGGTTTTTCCCTATTCTCCCTGTGGAGTGACCTATAACTTAATAAGTATGCATGATCTCAAATGATTTTTTCATGAAAATATTTCTCACAAACACTCGACGAGCAAATATTGTGTTCCGTTAATGTTCGTTACAAGCAACCCTATAGAAACTAACATTAAAGAATACCACAATCGGCAATTGAAATAAAAACTATGAGCATAAAAAGGTTACTTGAACAAATTATATTTAGGCAATAATACTCTAATCTCAATCAAAAAAAAAGTTAATAATTAAAATTGTACTTACGATTCCTTTATTCACACCGATGTGCTATTTTTAAGTTATCTTTAACATTATTCTATCAATCGAATTTCTAGTCATGACTTATAGTCTGAAATAAAAAAAAAATAATATAACACAAATTTACATTAGCACAAAATAATAATTTTGCAGACCCATTTTTTCCTTAAAAACTACAATTCTAGCAAAAAATGAATGTTTAAATTTTAAATATGAACAAATTTTACAAATCATGCTGTTAAGCAATTTTTAACAAGCAATTAAAGATTAATTTTTTTTAAACAAAATTTGTTTATTCAATTATTAATAAGAGATATATGAATAAAATACGGATTTTTCATGAGTATCCTAGAATGATATTATTTGTTTGGTGATGCATAGCATGAACTAAATACATATTTGTGAAGAAAATTGTACTAAACAATATGTTTGGATGTAATAATCTGATCAAGCAAACGTAAAAAAACAAACTACATACACATCTGATCAAACCTTTTTTTTTAGTACCTTTTCTAGAGAAATTATTCATTCAGAGCACATAAGAAATTAGCCAAAGTAATGTGTTATATTTTAACGATCCTTATAATAGCAACTTTTAAGAGATTTTTAAAAATACCTTTTCTTGGTATATTTCTTTCAGAGCAGGTAAGAAATTAGCTTGTATAACTTCAAACAAAGATGTCTCGCACTTTGTGTTACTATCCTCAAACTTGTCTACAAAATTAGTCTAATCCCCCAGTGTATTGCATGCAACAGACCACATATATATTTCATCCGCATTCAAAATTTCACTCTGATCAACATTATCTTCAAGATCACTGTAAAAGAATGACTTTTTAAAATCCAATTACAGAAAATATTAAGAAGTATTCAGATCAATTATAAAAAAAATAATATATTTTCATTATCAAATCTCTAACGTGTAACTTAGTTAACGTGAAAAATTAATCAAACAAAATCTTGCTTTATAATTAAAAACATGATTTTAAAAGAAAAGGAAACAAGAAAGAAAAGACAAATTAAAATCAAAATTTTTCAAAAAAAAGAATTAATTAAGTAAATAAATAAGAAATAAGCTAAAACAGAAATAACATTTGCTACAGTATACATGTACCAGATAGCTTTTAAAAAGAGCAAATGACAAAATATAAACATGCTGTGCTTGAGTACTAATGACAAATATTTGCAAAAAATAATAAACTACAATAAAAAACTACAATAAACTTCAATAACAGTCAATTAAAAGAATTCAATCAAAAAATGAAAAACAGTTGAAACATAAACTTATTTCTATCTATATTATTTTTTATTAATATTCTAAACACTTACATCCTTAGTTTTAGAGTCTCACTCTTATGAAACTAATGGGAATATAATTCTATGTACACAAAAAAATGCATTTAAAAAAATTTATGCATACCTAATAACTTAAGAAGTTTTAAAAAAAGAAATTTTAAAGTTATGATAAATTTAAATTTTAAATTTTGAGGCTATTTAAATTCTTAGAAACATAAATAAGCAAAAATTTGAAATTCAAGATAGGTATGAATTTATTTCATAATCTATGGGTTACTCATCGTTTCATTGAATTTTGAGAGAGGTTATTTTCCATGTTTGTTGCAAGGGTTTCCCTAGCTTTGGTTTGAAAATATAAAGTTCCTTTTTTGCTTAAATTAACATCGTAGACAATTATAGGTTTTCCCAGCTATGTGGAAATCTCAAGACAGCATGAACGTTTTAGCAGATTTTGGTTACTCGTGATGTACGTAGAAAGAAAAATATATTTATTTCAGGATAAAATAAGTTTTTTGTATGAAAATATTCTGCAGCTGTGTATTTAAGAGATAAGCTTTAAATTCTCAGAAATTAAGATTATTTTTCCTCTTTAAAAAACAGTTGTACTAAGAAATTCCAATTTTGAACATTTTTTTTAATTTTAAACTTTTACTTTTTTTATTAATATTAATGTTTTTCTGATGATGTTAGTAAATATTCTTAGATGTTACTAAGAGATGTACATGATATTCAAAGCGATATAAACATTACTCTAACTTCAAGAGCTGAGAGAAAACTTCTTAAAAAATATGTAGCACCACCAATATGTGTGTATTTTTAAGTAAAGAAAATACAAATAGCAAGTAGTACAGAGCAGATAGGAAAAAAACGGAAAACTCCGAATAACTTTTGATCAAATGACCAGATTTACATGTTATAGGACTTTAACGATCATGAACGATTCATGAGTGAAATTTATCAGAACGCCATAGCACGGGAGATCATAATTCTTTTTCACTTTCATAACTAATTCAAAATTTGAAGTATAGAAAAAGTGAGTTCAGACATAACCTGGAGGAAACCACGAAACTTCGAAATTCTTAAAATACCAGAATGAAAGTAAAGGAGAAAATAACTTAGAATTACGGAAATTCTCTTCCAATAATTTGTTTGAATTTTGAAATTTTTCAAATTTTTCAGAGATTGGAATAATTACTCTAGGTTTCCCAGAAAACACTATCTTTTAAACTTTAAATTAGTTATAGTACTAAATATACTCGTTTATAGGTACAAAGCATTTTAAGTAAATTTGGTGCCGAGTACAATTGCACCAATATTGTACATTTTTATAATACAATTAGATACATAAGATAGATAAGTGCAGGAAAAAGTAGCTTCACTGTGGAATATTTTAAATATCCTGAGTTGCCTTGAGCAACGCATTATGCCAAATAATACGGATTACAGTTAATCTTTAATAGAATGAACTAGTAAAAATGTGTTTTGCTTTATCTAACAATGAAAAGCCATCAGGTAGGACGACAACAAATCTATACATACAATAAAATAAAGAATTTGTGTGTGTGTGTGTGTGTGTGTATACTGGATTTCGAGTATAACGTATGCTCTAAAAATACAAGATTCAAAATGAATCTAAATAAGTGAAATTAGAAACAAATTATAATTAAATTTTAATTAGTGCTAACTTTTAAGTTACAAAATCAGACACAAAAACGTATTTTCTGCCATTTAACTTAATTTCGATTGACCCACAAAATAGGAGGGTAGACAAAATGCTAAAGAGATTGAATCATAAATTGTGGGAGGGAGTTAAGAGGTTAGGCGAAAGTCCCAAAAAAACTTGCCTCGCAAAATCGAGCCTCAAAGGAATAATTTAAGATAATCCAGACTAATTCTAGAGAGCAATAACTAACTTTACTCCGTTGCTAAGCAACCAAGTTCAGGCAAGAGGAAAAAATTAAATCATTGATATAATTGATCGGATAAACCTAACAAAGAAAATCAAAACAGGATACAAAAACTTAACTGACCAGAGAAGATAATAACCACCGGGATAAGACAAGCAGCAGGATGATCAGATCCGAGGGTCTGATCAGCACATCCCCTTATATGAAACCGCCTTCCGTCGTTTTCTTAACCTTGGTTTTATTTCCATCATTCGAGCCACAGATATTTTCACTCCAATCTCTTCTGTATATTCCCTTAGTCTTTCAGCTTCACTCTTTCTTCTCCCCTTTCTGTCTGATTTCACTGAGCTCTGATAGGTATCGGAGGACTCAGAGGAGCTAACACAGGGCTCGGGGGAGCTCACGGAGTACTCGGGGGAGCTGTCGGAGGATTCGGAAGAACTTGTGGAGAAATCAGAAGTGTTGACAGAAAACATAGACTCGCTGTCACCTATAAAAGAAAAATTAAACGAGATGATAAATAACAGGGTAAAGAGGGGAGAGTGGCAGGGTAAAGATCAGCTTATTATAACCAGGTAGAAAAATATTATTTCAAATTATTGATATTATATCATTAGAAAGATGCAATTATAATACTGCCATGCTAGAAAATGCTAGACTCATGAATCCCATCTTCTAATATTAGAACTAATGTAATATAGCATTAAATTGTATTCAATCTAACATTCGAGCTTATAAAGTTATCCATTTCATTACTTATGGTCCAGTGACATTTTTTGCGAAAGGGTTACCCCATATTATTAATAAACAGACATTTATTTATGGAAGAAAATAAATTAAATATTACTTAAAACATCATTTTCAGCCAATGCCATTTTAGCCAGAAGATATCATGAGAAGACATCCAGAAAATAACCTAATGAGTTGGTGACCAATATCAATAGGTTCACAAAAATTCCATTTAAGACAGTTAAAAGTCACATTTTGGAAACTTATATTTTACTTTGATTAAATCATATTTTTTGAAAAAAATTTCAATTAGAAATAATCTAAGGTTGTAAAAATTTAATGAAACCATAAAAATAATAAATATGTGAAAACATTTAATTAAGCATACTGACTGAATTGTTTTTTGATTCCTGTGTGGCGCTACTGAGATTTTTTGAAGCAGGTATCGACACCGGGTATTACCTATTGAGTTTCATTGTAAAGGATATTACAATTTTTAAAAAAAACATTTTCGAACTAAATAATTTAAGTTTCTAATAAATATTCACCGTTTCATAATTTTAAATTTGGATTTTTTTCGTTGAAAAGTATAATTTATTTTCTTTTTCAATTTCAGCAATAGCTCTTCATTTTCAAGAAAATCAACTATGAAGAAACTATTTGTTTTTAACTACAGAAAGTTCTCTGGGCTGACTCATTTTTGAGAAGGGCAGCTGGACACTGAAAATGGAAATTGCACAATCTAATGAAAAGCTGGGAGGATATTTAACAAGGTTCACTTTAAATCTGGCATGGCGGAAAGTCCTTACATTGATTATGGTGCTAAAGTTTGAAGAAAGTGGGTAATCTGAGATATTCATCCCGGTTTTGTGTGGTACACAAATTATTAACTGTTGCTCAACTTTAATGTCTGGTTGGAAATTAATTTCAAATACGCAAAGAATTTCAATCGGAGGAATAAACTCAAACTGTATCAAAAAGTCATGAAAAAAAATTAATAACAGTTATATATTTTAACTCATGTTTTACCAAACTGTAAACCATTTATTTTAAACAGTGAAGGTAATGTATTGCATTTATAGTGTGTTTTGTTTCAAAATAAAATTATTTCGCTGTGAAATAGTTGTAATGTTTATCATGTTTTGAATGAAATTTTATTTATTTTGAAAAATGGTTTTATTAGAACACTTTTCCGGATACTTAAAAATTCTTCGGTTTTTTTTTACACAAAACGCAATGACTTTTACTCCGCAACATTCATTTTGCGAACACTACTGACTATGCCAATTGGCATATAGGAACACTTACTTAAACCTGTTTAGAAGAAACCGTTAACGGACCCTTCACAAAATATTTTAACTTAGAAACGGACTCTTCACAAATTTGTTTATCTTCATTATTATTTTATTGATCGAATAAACCCTTTCAAGAACAGAAAACAAGAAAGATGGATGTAAACGAATTAAGTTTTGTCTTCGGCAGACGATTCTTCCATTATTCGTCCGAAATTAATATTCTGCGTTCAGCAGTATAGGCTAAATACCAAATATTTGCATGTTGCATCTTTAATTTAGAAGCAGCAGTTGCTTATTTTTTGAAATTTAATTTTTTTTAATTATAATTTTACAGTGTTGAACATAATCTTGTATGTCTTTACAATTTAAAAACTCATTGAAAAAGGTTTTTTTTTGCAATAACGGACCCTATTTGCACAAATTCATAAAAGCGGACCCTGGTTGAAAGAATGTGAGTAATTTTTTCACAATTTCCCGAAAAACGAACCTTTCACAAAATGTCTGGACAGACCCCTGCTTAAACTTGCACACTTAGGAACACTTACTCAGAATGAATCTGGGTCCCGCTCTAGCTGGGGATGGAGGAGCAGAAACGGGTTCATCCCGAGAAGGTTCATCATGAGGAGAAACGTCATCAGAATCATCTGACACAAGAGGAGGAGGTGGAGATGCCTGTGAGGAAAATGAAAATTTCTAATTTACTACTCTCAAAAGCATTCATTTATGACTAAACATATTTAATACAGCCAAATAGTATATTTTGCTATTAAACCTTTACAGGGCTATTTTTTCTAGAAATGTTATGTTAAGCTTGTCTGGATAGATATTTATTTATGAAACAAAATCCATTCAGCATAAAATTACATTTTTTTAATTATTTTTTTTAATTAGAAAGTGGTTGGGAAATTTTACCTACTGTAAAGAATTATCAAAGAAACCAAATTTACAAATTGAACCTAGATTAAATTAAACTAAATTTATAAATGCTAGGGTTGTAACCACAGATGAATTTCATGAGAGATGATTAAAAGAACAAACGCACTTGACAGAAGAGAAAATAGATGCTAACTCGCTTCCTCTCGCTAACGTCTACTTTTTTAAAACATAATTCTTCTATTGTCCATAATTCTTCTACTTCTTTTATGTTTTTTTAAGAAATTGTAAAAGCTATAAGTAAGTCCCAATTCAGACCATTTGTGAAAAATTTCTCCCACTCTACATTTGAGAACTAAGAAAATGTGTGGGAAGTATATTTCACATTGCCTCATAAAGGAGTTAATCTGCTTATAAATGGTTAATCGGCTTATAAAGGCGAACTAAGGTAGACAACGTTAAAGAGCACAAAAAAAATTTTTTTTGTGCTTTTGCTTGCTTTTAATAATTTTTTTGTGCTCTTTATCGTTGTCTACCTTAGTTCGTATTTTAGCACAAAGGTCGCCCACTTGTGTATTACGGCTTATAAAGGGTTTAGTAAATATTTATACTACTAAATATTTACTAAAACTTATTTTTTGCATGGAATTTTCTTAGGAAAAACGAATTTTATACTTGCATGCAAATCAGTTTCAATTCACTTAAAAAAAAATTTATGAAAGACGCAGAAAGTAAAATTACCATTTAGGAGACCAGATTTTTGACCATTCTCCTGATCAAACTATTGGGAATATATTTTTCATATGGCGTCAGCTCTTAAATTTTGGGGATCAAAAATCCGCCAAGAGAAAGTCAGGTTTGTTTATTCAGAGAAAGTGCGATTTTTGGTGTCTTTGAATTTGGTGTATTTTGAAATTTTATTTACAAAAATTTATAAACATATTTGAAATCATCTCCTCGAAGCATTAAGATTGAGTCCTAAAACTTATGAGTCCTAAAATTGAGTCCTAAAATCCGATAATTGGGGAAAAAAGTTATTCTTTTCACTCAGTGCTTGCGCTCATTTCACATAAGCAATAAAATATTTAAGATTATTAAGAAGCTATCGTAAACTCTCAATGAAACTAATTTTGGATTAAACTGAATTATCTGCTAGCAGAACTATGCTATTGTTGAAAAAATTCAAAAGTAGCTTAAGATAAATTAAATGCTATCTTGCTCTTCCCTCTCAAAGCTATTCGAATATTGAAATTGCAGATCAATTTTTTTCCAGTCTCATTAGCTTTATAGGCAAATACTAATTCAATGCATATTTTTCAGAATATTTCCGAACTAAAATAAGTTTTGTTTTTAAGCAAATAGCTCGCTCAATGGTCAGAAAATTCGAAACCAGTTCCCGATGTTGCAATATGGACAGCAAGCTAGATCAGCTAATGGGAAGAATCAGGTCGAACGCGATTACTCAGGGGATAGAGCGCTCGCCTTCCAATGAGGTGAACCGGTTTCGATCCCGGAAGGTTTCGGTCCGAAGACAAATTTCTCCTAATACTTGATCCAGGAGTTCCCTTGTCTTTTGGATTGGATTCAAAATTACAAGTCTACGGAGTTTAACATTAGTAGTCGTTACCCGGGCGGGATGGGGTTAGCTTTGATTAGTAGTCGTAAACCCGAAATCGAGTCGGCTGTTCAACGACGGTCATAAAATAAATAAAAAATCAAGACGAAGAATACCCGTGTATTAAATGGTGACTGATGCACGTTAAATCTGTCGAGTCACAAAGTCCTCCATGTTCCCATTACAAATTATACCTCTGGGGGTACTGATCCAGGAATTTCTTTGTCATCTGGATTGGTTCAAAATTACAAGGCTACGAAATTGAACATTATCGTAACCCCGAAATTGTGCCGGCTGTTCAACGACGGTTATAAAAAACAAAAAAAATCCCACCTCAATTGTAATTAACTCTAAGATATCGATTGGTCGAAGATGGAAAACTGAAACTACTGATTAAAAACTACAAAAAAGATGCTAAACAGAACAGAAAATAATAAAAGTGATCAGTTAGAAGAATGAACTCACTTCTTCAGAGGATGTTTCATTATCTCTCGAAGAGCTAAGTCTGCGTCGTTTCGACAGGCCAACTGGTCGGATGCTAATAGATGAATCATCATCTTCATCATCTTCATCATCGCCATCGTCATCTTCATCATCCTGAAAGCAGAAAAATAAATAAATGCACAATCCTTCAAAGTAAAAGAGTGGAAAACTATTTTAAAACCGAACGAAAACATTTTTTACTCACGATTAGGAGTGAGCGATGTAGGAAATTTTATATCGTGATACATCGTCTGTTAGACAACGCGATATAGCAGTGTATCGCGAATTAGCATAGGCTCAAAAATTTTCCATCAGAAATCTTTAAATCAATCAAAAATAGATAAAGGGAATAAATCTATTACGAAAAAAAGTCTTAATTCTAAAAAAATGTTTCTTCTAAAAAATCTTTAATTTTAAAAAAAGCATCAAAAGCATTACTAAGGTAAACAACGTTATAAATATTTTTGTGCTCTTAAACGTTGTTTACCTTACTTTGTATTTTAGCACAAAGGTTGCCCACGTGTGTATTTATCAAAAGCATTGCTTAATTTTTTCAATTAAAATAATAAAGATGTCTTAAAGTAATAACAAACACAAGCTTTATTTTAGTTTCTTTTAAGATTAAAAATGACTTCAAATTTATTGGTTTAAAAATAATAATAAAATCGTAACAAAATATTTTACAATCATGCATTATAATTAAATGGAAAAAAACGAAAGTTAAAAACAAACCAAAGAAATGTTCAGTTTAGTGAAAAAAATTTTAAATTATTTTTGAAAAAAGAACGTGCTTTTGAAACCTTAGACCTTGTTATTTATTTACTAAAAATAATAAAGTTACATTACTAATGGTCAAATTCTATGCTTAATAAGTGTAAAAATAAATTTCAGTTTGTTATTTATGTATCATTATTTTCTTTTTTGAAAATAAAATCGACTAAGATTTATTTGTTTAGAAACAATACTGACTATCTAACAAATTTTCAAAAAAGAAAAAAAAAGAAAAAAAAACAAGTATTGAAAGAATTTTAAGAAAAATTAAATGAAATTTTTTTTTAAGTACAATTGTTAAATTATCAAAACGAGTCAAAACATTTCTTAACTTTTTATTTTAATTAATAAAAATTATTTGTTTTAACTAATAGCCAATTTTTTTTAACAAAAAATAACACAAAATTTGCTTTAATTTTCTCAAAAATCAAAGCAAATTAAATAAATGTAGGCTCTGCTTTATTTTTTTTTCATAATTAAAAATGACTGAAGATTTATTGGTTTAAAAATAATCAAATTTTATCAAATAAATTTTTAAAAAAAAAATGAACTTTTTATAACAAAGCTAAAAATAAAATACCCTTATTAAATTGTAACGCTTAAAGTGAAAAACAATAATTAAAAAAATCAATGAAAAATCTTTTTCTTTTCTTAAATAGATTGAGTTCAGAACTGAAAGTAACAGTAGGTCTAGTAAAAATAATTGACAAGAATCGTTAAATCCCGACACATTAAAAAAGCTGAAAAAGAACAGAAAAAAATGTAATGCGCTTACTTAAGGAAGTTATTCTTAATTTAAAAAGTTTGACACATTCTCAGTCTGATTCCTTTCAAAAATTAAAACAAAAAGAATGTGTTCTCTAACATTTGAGATTTTTTGTAATATTTAATTATTTCTTTTGTTATACTATAATACTTATACTTCTTAAAATTAAATATTGAACAAAGAGAAGAATTTTTTCTCTGCTTTTATCGAAATGCGTGATTAGGTTTTGCAATTGCATTTTCAAGTTTGTAAATTAGCTAAGTTGTGAAGTGTTTGAAAGTTAAATGAAGATAAATCAAATTCTCTTATAAGTATAATCTTATGAAATTTAGATTATTGGTTTGATAGGTTATTTTTCTACACAATAATTATACTATTTGATCTAATACAATTTGATCTGGGCCTGTAGCATGATCAGAGAAGCACTTGCCAGAATTAATAGGAAAACTCCCAAGTTCACATCGCCTTAATTTGTTTGAATACCTGCATAAATGATAAAGCTCTTTTTTGCTTTGTTTTTTTTTTTTACAGATTTATTGATTTACATTTTGTTCTCGAAAGTAATAGAAACAATACTACTTAATTCTCATAAAAAAAGAATTTTTATTAGGAATTAAAAGTTAAATAAAGTAGTATAAAAAGGCATTAGATAAGTGGTTTATGATACTTACAGGAGATGGAATAAAGATGGATGCATGGGATGGGCCAGGTTCCTGGAAATCAGCCTAAAAAGTTTTTTTTAAAAAAAATACATAAAAGATAATAATAAAAGCTAGTAGTATTTATATTACTGCAATTATTTAATTACAATTATGATAGATTTTGATGTACAATGTTGTCTCAAATGACCGGTTGTGGTCGGTAGACGACAAGTAGTATTCGAAGCAAACAAAATGTATAGAAAAAATAATTATTAACTGTATATAAAAAAGAAAGATTTTGTTAGAAAAAGTCATGAAGTCAAATGTGCAAAAACGATAAGCGCATTTTCGATGCCAAAGTTCTTGAACGGTCATTTGACACGTTGAGTGTTGGTCCCCTTTCCGAATTCTTTAAGAAATTTCTTCGGAAATTGTATTTGAAGTGTTTATAACTGAGTCTAGATATGCAAAACCATCCACGATAGCACATTAAAACATTCACTGTAGTTCCTGGTAATATTAGTTTTTTTTTCTTCATATATATTATTTTTTGTTCATTAAGTAAAGCATGCTACTGTTTGTTGATGCAATTAAATCATTTAAAATTTTCACCTAATATTGTTATGTCATCAGCAGAGGCACAAATTGCGAGTCGTTTTACTGGTAATTAAGTCTTTGATATCTAATTTTCTAATGAAGGATTCAAGTATAGGGAACCGATTATCCGGAACGATCGGGACCATCGCTATTCCGGATAACTGATTTTTCCGGTTTTCTGAATCGCTACAAAAAGTCGTTTTTTTTACCGTTAAACCCAACTAAAAAAAAAAAAAAATTGAAAATAATCTTAAAAAGAACAAAAAACGATAAAGTAATACACTAATGATTATTTCCAAAATGATGGTAAGGTAAAGATCTTTCAAAATAGAAAGAAAAATCCTAAAATCCTATGAGGAAAAATTTTTTTTTTGTTTGAAAAATGGCAGGAAAATTTATCGAATTTCGTTCCGGTTTTCCGGTTTTTTGATTTCCGGATAACGAGTTCTGTACTGTACTAAATAGAAAATTAGAGGCTATAGTGCTATCTATCGAACACCCATATTGATGTCGAAAGTCTCTGAAAAATCATTCTGCGCAAGAAGAAGGGTACTTAGATCCAAATTAATTTGAAATTTTGGCTGAGGTAAAGATACCAATCAAATTAATCCAAATTACTTAATTTACTATTTAAATTTAATATCTATGCAACGTTTTCCGGGGTCTCATTCGGGAGGGTGCATCCAATGGTAAACATTTAATTTTAAAAAAAAAATTACCTGCAACCTTGACCTTTCCTGTTGTATGGCTTCGAGAATGGCAGATCTTTTTCCTCTGCCCCAGTATCTTTGGTGCATGATCCCCATGTGTACGCCAAAAGCGCCCCTGAAAAGATCATGTTTTGTTAAAATGCATGTTTTCAATAATAAATGAAATTTAAAATTATAATGCTCGAGTACATTGTATTATCAGGGATGAGATTGACCAAAAGGGAAAAAAACTGATTTTTCACGAGAGTAAATCTTACGTGATTTATAGCAAAAATATCAGAAACATATTCTCATCCAGCTTCTTGTAATGCCTATATATAGCAATAATCGTCGACAGAAAAACTGCCACATTTATAGTAACTAATTCAAGAAAAAAACTTACTTTTTACAAGAATCGCGATAACGGAATTTAAAATTGCATGAATATAAATCACGATATTGAAATCACTTGAATGAAACTCGATATTGGATTTCAAAAATGTGAATATACAAATCATGATGCGTAACTTTAAGATCGCGTAAATAAAAATTACGATGCATATTTTCTAAATGGCGCGAATACGAAATCAAGGCCTAATTTTTAAATCACATGTAAATACGAAACCAGATGTTGGATATTACAACGGCAAAAATGAATCACGACATTGGTTAAACTCGCGTGAATACGAATCGTTGCATAGAATTTTAAAAACGCCTGTATACAAATCGCGGAACTGAATTTTTAAATTTCGTAAATAAGAATTGCAATGAACAATATTAAAATCGCGAGAATAGGAATTGCAACGCGCAACTTTTAAATCAGGTAAATACGAAAATCGATGTTTGACATTAAAATGCAGCAAGCAACGTCTGGATTACGAAAATACGAGCTATCTAGCGGACGGGTAAAAATGAGGAAATCTTATTTTCTGATCGTAAAAGCTAATAACTAAAATAAGTAGATATGTGGAAGGATTGGCAGTTACGTAGTTTGAATTTTCTATATATCCTTCGATATATTATATCTATATATCAAATCGGAAATAAGTGTAATTATTTTATTTCAACGGCTGAATTTTCAGAAAAAGCGGAATATTTATATTAAAAAAAACTTGAACTTTTAGAGAATCTGAGTTTTTGATAAAAGGGCTGAAATTCGAGACAAAAGCGAAAAAGGCGGAAATCCGGTAAAAAGCGGGAAAATCTCATCCCTGTATTATAAACTTAATAAAATTGAACTCAATAAGGGTGTCAAAACACAAACGATAATACAAGAGATTCAAATATGACAATATTTCTCCAAAACATTTGAGTTTAAAAATAAAGAAAAATATTAAGTTTACTTTAAAAACTTTTGAAATAAATGTCGAATGAGCAGCAGTCAAAACAAAGATCGGTTGAAAAGCTTCTCAAGAACATTTTCAGCATTAAAATATTAATAATAAAACTACTTACAGATCTTCGTGTTCCCACTTCGATCGTTTCATCTTTCTTTCCTGAAAATTAAATTGAATTTATATTAGAAAATTAAGTAAATAGATTATTTTTCACTGCTGAAAAAGAAAACTGAACACATTGCTTTCGAGAAGTTCATTTAGTTGTTGCAATATATTCACGTGCTCTTGAATAAAGTTATAAAATTATTTTTGGTAGAATCACAGTTAATTAAACAGTAATCAATGCATATATAGATGAAGGGGATACATGAAAGCTGATTCGGAAAAAAACCGAACATCAGCCCGGCCCATCTTAAATTTGTAATAACTCTCGGAGAGAACCACTTTTCCACGTTATAAATTTCCTCATCCAGAGTTGTAAGAGAAACAATTCTTTTGAATGGTAAAAGGAGAAACTAACGTGAGGCAAACGAATGACAAATTTGTATTAATTGTAGTTTCATATTGTAATAAAGTTTAAATCACAGTTTTTAAGTCTCATTTGATTACAGTCAGGGATTGCGTAACGAAAAAGGATAATTTGGAAGCCTCTTTTCGAAATAAATATAATTTAATGAATAAAGCGAGGATGTAAAGAATATTGCAAAAAAATAATAATAATGCTGTTTAAAAACTATATTTAAAGCCATATAAAACTATATTGTTGTATTAAACTGCTGTTTGTAGAAAATGCAACACCATGAAGGAATCATCAGAATCAAATGAAATTCGCAGCAAATGTCAATTATAGGATATTATGCAAATTAATAAAGTTTCAGAGCCATCGCGCGTGCGTGGCGCGCGCAGCGCCCTCTGAATTGATGCTGAAAGCGTATAAATAAAGTGCTGTAGCGGGACGTTGAAAATAGTCTATGATTATTTGTTAGTGGCAAACGTTTAGTGAGACCTGAGTATGCCTCCACGACGGAAGAATAAGAAATTCAAGCAACTTACGGAGTTTGAACGAGGGAGGATAATCGACCTTCGAGAAGGAGGATTTTCCTATCGCGCAATAGCAGCTCGTATGCAGCGGAACAGTTCCACAGTGATGCGAGTTTGGAAGCAGTGGACCGACGAGCACCGAACAACTCGAAAAACAGGCACTGGACGACAGAAGGTGACGTCAGAGCGCGATGATCGACACCTGCTCCGCATGGCGGTGAATGATCGCACAGCTTCCTCCAGGCAACTGGCAGCACATTGGTCTACTGCTACAGGTGTACAATTGTCGGCTTCGTCAATTCGTCGTCGTCTGCTGCGCCGTGGATTGCGTGCAAGGGTGCCATTATACAGGATTCCCCTCACGGCGGATCATCGACGGCTGCGTCGGCAGTGGGCTCTTGAGCACAGAGACTGGCGAGCTGATTGGCACCAAGTTGTCTTTTCAGATGAATCACGCTTCAATTTGTGGACCCATGATGGCCGTGTTCGTGTTAGACGTTATGCCGGTCAACGCTGCCTTCCTGAGTGTATTATTGAACGACATAGTGGTCGAACACCCGGAGTTATGGTCTGGGGTGCGATTTCGTATCATGGACGATCCAATTTGATACGAATTGAGGGTAATCTCAATAGCAACAGATACGTCCGTGAAGTGCTACAGCCCGAAGTCGTTCCTTTCCTTCAAGGCATCCCTGGAGCTATCTTTCAGCAGGATAATGCACGCCCACATGTTGCGCGGACTGTTAGAGACTTCTGTTCAGCACAACGCATGCAACTTCTTCCTTGGCCTGCTTATTCGCCGGATATGTCGCCTATTGAGCACGTGTGGGATATGGTTGGTCGGCGTCTCACTCGTGATCCGCGTCCTGCAGTTTCCAAAGACGAACTTTGGTTGCGCATACAAGCGATATGGAATTCTCTTCCTCAAGCAGATATTCAACATCTGTTTGACTCCATGCCACGTCGTATAGCAGCACTTATTGCAGCGCGTGGTGGCTGCACCAAATACTGATTTCGGACGCTTAATTTGTTTCTTTTGTTTTGAAAATTTCATCATTTATTTGTATCAGTACAAGTCGTTTCTGCATTAAATTTCATTTGATTCTGATGATTCTTTCATGGTGTTGCATTTTCTACAAACAGCAGTTTATATTTTTCAACCATTTTTCAAATAGTGGTAGAGTGTATACATAAAAAATAATGAATTTGAGAAGAAAAAAAAAGAACTAATAATATTTTGCATGAAAGTTTCAAAAATTAAGTTTTCTCACTAGCGTAAAGTTATTTAAAACTATACCATATCATAAACTGCATTCATCCCCAATTTTGTTGAAAATAAAAACAAATTCAACGCAATTAAAACCAAGCAACTTAAAATACACAAAGAAACCAAAACAAAGTTTTAAATATATATAATAACTAAGTTTTCGCTGCAAATTTGCAGAAATGTCAACTAATTCTTTCCGAAGACTTATACATAGGAAAGTGTAAACTTTCAATTAGTTTTTCCTATTAAAACCTTTATTCAATTTAAAAATATTAAATGTTAAAATACTTTCAGTGTTGAGCGTCAGTGATTCCAAGTACTTTTAGGTCGATAAATTGAGAGCCCTCAAGAGAGGTTATTAATCGCAGATTATTTACTATTATTATTATTATACTTATCATTATTTTATATCAAATTGCATTCTGAGTTATATGAGGCTTAAAGGAAGTTTTATTCAAATTAAAGGAAGAGATAATTTTAAAGCCATCTCGAAAATACAATAGATTCTACTATAACACTTTCTTTTAAAATTCCTCAAACCATTAAAAGTTTCCATAATTATTTTGCTTTACAGTGCAGAAATAAAAGGATTTAAACAGAATATAAAAAATCTCTAAGCTCGATTCAAATACCATTCTGATAGTGCGTGGTTTTATTAAAGAAAAGTATAATTTTGCTCTTATAACAAATGCATCTGACATTTCCATTTAGATAAATGAAGTATTGTATTCTGTGTACATTTGTACTCTCATTAGAATTGAGGTTAAACACGATTCATTGGAAGCATCAGTTTAATATTTGCAAAAATTTTTATGTAAAAATGAGACAATTTAGCATTTTTTTTTTTTAAAAAATGCTTTTTTGACTAGTAATTAACCAGACCCCGTCAGCAAGATGGGCCAAATAAGTTTTGATAATGAGAACATTCGCTTAGGATGCTTTCATGGAATAAAATTGGAATAGTTAAAAAAAAAATTGAATTTCAATAATTCAATTAATTTATCAAATGTCATTCATTGACGAATTTGGGATATGTTTTCCTGAACTCTAATGCGAAAATTATTATCTAATTTAATATCCATTTAGTTTCTGTAACAAACAGCTCTTTTGCAATGACAGAATTTCTAGGACCACTAAACAAACAGCATGTTTGAAGAGACACTTATTTCTAAAAGTCTGGCTTCCCAATTTACTTACAAATAAAGACAACTCCAAGATAACGATTTAATATTTTTTTTCTCCAATGGCAGGCACTGAACTTCATTCGTTTCGCCTTAGAAGATGCCAGAGTTGTAACTCATTTCACGTTACCCAGTGGGCTCCTGTGAACCAAAGTCACGAAGGCGAATAACGCCACACTGCCAGGCGAGTAACGTTGCCCACGCCACAAACCCGTTTATAGGGTGGGCCACATTCATACATCACACACAACAGAGGACAACACAAGAGAGAGAAACATCCATGCCCAGAGCAGGATTCAAACCCGCAGCCATTGGCTGGCCGGCTATCGATTTAATATAGATAGTGACTTTGCGAGCACTAATTATTCAGACAAGTATCCAACACTCAGTTACAATGACGCATTCTATTAACCACTTTCCTAATAAATCCGAATTAACTCTGGTATATTGCGAATATTTATTATCTCGAGAAAATTCGGACGTAGCAGAATTCGGTTTGTTTTCTTGTCTTAAATTATAATAATAATCAGCTGTGATTTGATCTTTGTCAAGTTTTTATTTAGGTGTTTTACTGTTGGATTGTAGGACACGTGTTTTGTGCGATTGTATTTACGATGGTTGCTGAATTTACATCGACAAAAAAAAAAAAAAAAAAAAAAAAAAAAAAAAAAAATGGCGTATCACTTCACAGGAAAGTATCATTTTATGTTGTCCCTTTTTTAAAAAACTATCATACAAAGATTAATATTTAACTTTTTTTCCTTTTACCAGAGATAATTCGGAATTGAACACTGATGGTAAATTAAATGTTGTTTTTCTTACACATAAAAAAATTAAAATTTCATCTTAAAACTTGTGTATTAATTTTGTTTTAGTTCTTTATATTTATTTACAAAATAAAAAATAGGTTGATTTTTTTTTATTCAAAAAAGAAAAAATTGATAAAAAAAAAAGTGCAGAAAACATTAAAAGTGATTCCATTATAATTCAAAAGACTAAACTCACAGCCTCAGGGAGGTTGTCATCATCGCTGGAAGAACGACGACGCTTCCGGCCCACACAACAAGAGCAGGTTGGTAGCACCAGCTCGCTAAAAGAACAAAAATATTTATATAAATATCGTGCATGCCAATCAGTAGAGTAGCTTTAAAAGCCTTTTTTATTTCATTACCAATGCAGACCCATTCATTCACTGTAATCGAAAACATTTATAACTCTTTATTCTTCTTACCTCAAATATGTTTCAGTTACTCTTGTTGGCGATCGCCAAGGTATTTTTCAAACCTAATATTGATTAAGGGGTCTTATTTTGGACTATGCTATTTTTCGATAAATCCCCGAAAATTATTTTTCGATAACTGTCTGTTGGGGTCCCGCAGTGGACTGATCGTTAAGACACGGTTCCCAGCAGATCACCGAAGTCAAGCATCACTGGCTACGGTCAGCGTGCGGGTGGGTGACCACTTGGATCAGTCTGAGTAGGGACCGAGGGTGTGCGGTATGGGTCCTCGTTAAACTGTGCTACCGTAAAGTGCTCGATTTCACGCGCAGGTCATCGGGCTACCGAAGCGGGGGTGCCATCCCCTCCGCAGAGGATCAAAATTGTGATGGCATGTCTTCGGATCATCCTCCGAGATGTTTCCCAGACCGTCGCCAATAGCCCATTGTGCAGCTCTAGTGCGACGTAAATTAACAACAACTGTCTGTTGGGAACAATTCAATTACTATTTAATTTGGCTTTTGATTAGACAGGTCATGTGGGATTCACATCAATTGTCCTTTATTAGTATTATTGTGTAATATAACTTAAAAAGTCTTATGTATAAAATTAATAATAATTTGTATCAACTATTAAATAAAAGTTTTATTAATTATGTTTTCATCTTCAACTATTATTTTCATCAAAATCTTCAATGAGTCAATTATACCCTCCAACCAGGCCTAATTTCCTTGACAGCAAACGATGTTCAATGAAGTACTCACGAAAAGGACTTCTCTCTAAACTCTGATGGTGAAAAATACATAACCTATCAAACTATTAAGACCCATTTTAAAAAGTCTAGAAATAAAAATTTAAAATCTTTAGAAAAATATTAACTTTAGTTTATTAAACTTGAAGTTATTTTTTGCGAATGAAATATATTTAGGAAATCAGCATTGAAAACATAAAAATATATTCTTTCATGCGTTAAATCTTACAATAATAATAATTATAAATCACTACTTACTCTTCATGACGCTTCTTCAAGCGTTTAGCTCCCTTCTTCTGAAAAATTTAATTGAATTTTTATTAGAAAATTATCTTTATTTTTTAAATGGATTATTTTTCACTACTGAAAAAAAAAAGAAAACGAAAATTAAGCATGCGAAAATAAGCAAAATTAAGCATAGAAATTAAGTACATTTTATTCTCTTGTTACATGGTGCTACTGTATGTTGCTTTCCACTTGCACTTGAATAAAACTTAAAAGTTATTATAAATTTATTTTTGTTAGAATTAGTTTATTAAATATTATAACCGCAGTTGAACAACCGGGTTGTTCAACCAATTAGGGTTTACTACTACTAATATTCAACTCCGTAGTATTGTAATTTCGAACCCAATCCAAAAGACGAGGGAACTCCTGGATCAAATATTGAGAGAAATTTAGTCTTCGTGGAGTTTTTTTATCGAACTAAACCGCATTTGTGTTACATAGGGAGGGAAAACATGATATCATTCCACGGTTCGCCTGATGGCAAGGGGACTCCTGATCTTCTGAGCCACAATGGCTCGGCCTGATCAATAACAAAAAATGGTTGCTTATAAAATATAATTTCATTGAGATGATGATGAAAAGTTAGCTGGAATCCTATTACCGCCAAGCAATCTGAAATCCATTTTTGTGGCTTTCCTTTGCGTATAAAGCTAAAGTTGATAATCTTAAGTTCAATTTAATCTTGGTTAAAATAAATTTTATAAATATTGTTTTACACTGACACTTAAATTGCGATTTATTTTTATTTTTGTGCTGAATTAAATATTTCGAAAAATATGAAGATCATCTGGTTATACTCACAAAGATGATTTTTGGGTTTACGACTACTAATGTTAAACTCTGCAGCCTTGTAATTTTGAACCCAATCCAGAAGACAACGGAAGTCCTGGATCAAGTATTAGGAGAAATGTGCCTTCGTGGAGGACTTTTTTATGGAACTAACCCGCATTTGCCTTAAATGGAGAAGAAGACCACGAGAACCTCCCTCGGTTAGCCTGACAGCAAGGGGACTAACCTATGATCCGTCTACCACTGAGGGTACCACATAAGCACTGTGATCGATACGAGCCGGGTGGGGTATTCGAACCCGGTTCACCTCATTGGAAAGCGAACGCTCAATTCCGCGAGCCACCATGGCTGTAACAGTAATTTATGAAATAATAATAATAATAATTGTTACGAATTAATTCTTTTTGGCGGCGTCAATTCGTCGCCAATCAAATTATATTTATTTTTAGTTGTTCTCGATACACTCATGCCCAGTGTTGCCAGATTGGGCTACAAGTAGCGGATTGGGCTACTTTTAGAACTGCCCGCTACACAAAATCGAATTTGGGCTACCCACTACTTTTTGGGCTACTTATTATTTTTCAGAAGCTACAAATCTTAAAAATACGCTACTAAGAGAATTTCATGCTACTTATCTCACAGAAATACTTTTATAAAAAAAAAAATCCCTTTCCTGTTTTAAAATGAGAGATTCTGTAAAGTCTGCAGTTTCTTTATCTTTTTAAAAAATATTTTCTTTTATTTCTGAAAACGCATCAGCTTTAGTTTTGGATTCTTGTTTTGTTTTGCAGCGCAGAATCAAATCATAGACTCGTGAAAATGCAAAGACATATATGGAAAAATGCACGGCTAGTACGATGGGGGAAAAAAGCATTAACTCCGACCATTATTAATCACTTATCATATGGAAAAATCGCGTGACCTGTAATCTGAGCTAAAACGAAATATTGAATTATGGCAAAATTATGAACGTAGCTCATCGAAATTTAAGTCCCTCAGTGGACTGATCGTTAAGACATTGAAGTCAAACATCACTGACAGAATGTTAGTGGTGAATTAATTGACAAATGGATAATATGGTGCGATGAAATTAATGAACTTCAGAACTTGAATATTCCTCGATATTATTTTCCCGAATTAAATTTAGTAGACATGCAACTACACGTATTTTCCGATGCTTCACTGAAGTCTTTTGGTGCTGTAGCATACTTCAGGTACAAAACATCTAGAAGTACTTTTAGTACTAGTTTTGTAATTTCCAAGTCCAGACTAGCACCCCTTAAGAAATTAACTCTACCCAGATTGGAGCTAATGAGAGCTATCATAGCCGCAAGAATGGTGAAACATCTCAAGGAACTATTTAAAAATCTTGATAATATATCTTTGTGGTCTGACTCGACAATTGACCTTTCTTGTTTAGATGGGGAAAAAAGACATTATCAAATTACACCCTGCTTTATTGCCACTTATTTGAAGAAAAAAAAATAATAATTACAAATTGCTCTCTTAACCTATTAAGCAGGGAGGATGCACCCCAAATTTAATTTATTCATAAGCTAGTGAAAAGTATTGTTGCCAGAAATAATCACGAGTTGGCAGAAATTTGCCTTCGTGGAGGACTTTTTGGTGGAACTAACACGCGCTACATGGAGAGGAAAAACACGAAAACCTCCCACTGTTAGACTCACGGCAACGTGAATCACACACCATGATCCGTCCAGACATTTTGTGAAAAGGTCCCGTTTTTCGTGAAATTGTGAAAAAATTACTCACATTCTTTCAACCAGGGTCCGCTTTTATGAATTTGTGCAAATAGGGTCCGCTATTGCAAAAAAAAAACTTTTTCAAGGAGTTCTTAAATTGTAAAGATATACAAGACTATGCTCAACACTGTAAAATTATAATTAAAAAAATTAAATTTTAAAAAATAAACAACAATTGCTGCTTCTAAATTAGAGATGCAACATACAAATATTTGGTATTAAGCCTATACTGCTGAACGCAGAATATTAATTTCGGACGAATAATGGAAGAATCGTCTGCCGAAGACAAAACTTAATTCGTTTACATCCATCTTTCTTGTTTTCTGCCCTGGAAAGGGTTTATTCGATTAACAAAATAATAATGAAGATAAACAAATTTGTGAAGGGTCCGATTAAAAGAAAAATCATTTTGTGAAGGGTCCGTTTTTAAGTTAAAATATTTTGTGAAGGGTCCGTTTTAATGAAAAGATATTTTGTGAAGGGTCCGTTAACGGACGCAAATTTCTTCTAAACAGACCCCTGATGATTCCTCTACCATTAAGTATATTTTACGTCAGCACTGTAGTCGGTGCAAGCCGGATGCGGACTTCGTATCGCGACTAGCAAACCCGATTCACCTCATTAGATGGCCCCAGAACCATCATCGCTCAATTAACTAAATAGTAATCAAGTTAATCAATCTAATTAAATATCTAATCAATTTTGATATCTAATTAATAATCTAATTAAATTAACTTAACTGAAGATCATAGTGGAAAAACAATGCCTAAGAAAGCTGATTTATTTAAGAAAGCTAATTCGAGGAAAAACCAAACCCCAGCACAGCAGCAAGCCCACCCACGTCATAAATTTGTCAAACTTAGAAATCTTCGTTATTTTTCTGAAAAACGGGCATTAACTATTCCCCCCCCCTTCATTTTATGTTCTTTCATCCATGCGACCTCCCTTTCTGTAAAAGAAGGTTTTGTCTGAGTTGTAAGAGAAACAATTCTTTTGAATTGTAATAGGAAAATATAATGCGAGGTGAACAATGGAAAAATTTATATTCATTGTAGTCTCATATTGTAATTTTTCCAATCACAGTTTGGTGTCTTTATGTCTAGCAGTCAAGGCCCGTGTAACAATAAGAGCTAAACTAAACCCGGTAGCCAGACAGCCCATAGAGGGCCAAGGCCTACAGTGCCCATCTCAATTTTCTTGACCTTATGCTCTGGGGTGCAGAAGCAGTTGTTCTGGTTAGGTGATCAGCCGAACGCGAAACCCCCAGTGTTTAGTTCCCAAGCATTCTTGGTGCTCATTTATCAACCCACTGAAGGGATGAAAGGCTGAGTCAACCTTGCCCAATCCGAGGATCGAACCCAGAACCTAGCGCTCCCGTCCCACAGGTCCTAGCATCTCGTCATCCTGAGAGCATCTCTTCAAATTCTTTATATCAGCTTAAATCTACGTAAAGCTTTTTATGTCCATTTTATGATAAGCTTCATTTTATTTACATCTAATTTTAAAAAAAAATAATTATTTAAAAAAAAATTATGTTGATTGTAAAATATATTACCAAGTAAAAAAAAAAGGGGGGGGGGAAAGATAGCACGGTTTGAACCAAATTTCGGTACACTACATATTTTTAAATACTTGTAAAATAGGCGAATCGTTAATTTATAAAAAATAATGAATTTGAGCAATTAAAAGAACTTTTAAAATACTTTGGTTTTATTAATTAAAAGTTCACTCAGTGATGACACAATATTTCCTAGCTTTTAAAATTTCTTTAATAACTTAAACTTATTTACTAATCATTATTAATTATATTATATTTAAATTAAATCAACTAGTTAGTTTTTATAAAAATTTAACATAAAATATTTTATTCTTTTCGTATCGATCAAAGTAATGGCTAACTGTTTATTACTCACTGTCACGCCTAATGGAAAACAAAAATCTACTTATAACTCTTTATTATTAATTTCTTACCACAAATATTTTTCCGTTTCAGGGTTATACTAATTCTCAGTCTTGTTGGCGATTCGTGACAAATTAAGTTGCCTGTTTTATTTAACGAAGTTTTAAAATGCTTCTTAAAATTTTTTAATGAAACTCATTTATGAACCTTTAATTCAGAGTTGTATGCATGTATATGTTACCTGGGCAAAGTATGAAACATTCCGTGACATTGCATGAAATGCTAGTCCTTTTTTTTGGGGGGGGGGCAAAGTACGAAATATGAGAATTATTACATACTTTCCCTAGACACTATATGTAATAGACACTATATGTATTTCCATAGACACTATATGTAATTTGCCATTCTATAGAATGACAAATGATATTAGGCAAAGTAAGAAAAAAAGGTTGTGATAAGGCTATTTTGTAAATTAAAATTCCGTGCATTCCTCAAAAATTCAAATGCTATTAAGAAAAAATAATGAGAGCGCCATTAAAAAAATGTATTCAAAATGCGTAGGGAAAGTTGGATAAAACAAAATTTAGGCTTTGAAGAATTCATGCCTTATACAAGAAAACAAAATGTTCATATACAAATGAAGAAATTAATTTACATGCTGTAATATGGTAAGCTTCAATGACGTTTGAATTACATTTCATTACTTTCGAAACGAATTGGAAATGCATTTTATACTTTTCAGGTTTTTTATTATATGGAATGCTTAGGAAATGTGTGAAATATGAATAGTTTCAGGCATTGCCTGCAAGTTTTAGGCGTTCCAATTAACTGGTTAATTTAGGTAACTGGTTAGTTAGGCCTTTAAGGTGTTTTAAAAAACAAAAATCGAAAAGAAGCAGCACTTTTTAAAAATGCTACTGCTGAATTGTTTAAAAAATCGCTTCATTCAGCCAGATGGTCTTCTTTGGACAAAGATGATTTTCAAATAGCACCCTAATGTTTTGATACATTCTGAAACTTTTTTTCGCAAACTCACCATAAAATGTCACACAACATGTTCTTCAATTACGATAAGTTACATTCATTACACCGCTACTATGATTTCTTTTTCTTACATATAGCTGATACGATACAGAATTTGTAAAGCTCTTAAGATACTGAAATGGAGGCACAAAAACTTAAAATATTTAATTTCTTTAACTCAAAATTTCTGGTCTCAAAATTTTAATTTTAAAGTTAAAGATAACTTTTATAGTTACAATACTGATGCTACGGATCTCTTACGTTCTTAAAGACCACATGAATCCTGTTAAAATATTAAAATGCATATATATTTACTTTTACGAGCAATGCTTTTCAAAATAATGCTCAATATCCAAATGAAAAACAGTATTTTCAAACCTAATACTGATTATGAGGTGCTGCCCTTTCCTATTATTTTTGAATTATGGCCATTTTCAATAATCAATTTTTCTTAAATGATTTTATTTATTTCTCTGAGACAATTTATCATATTTTTACATCCAAATCACACGTAACGGCCAAAGGTCAATGATGATATTTCAACTACCACTAAAATATTATTAATGGGATTAATGCCATCATATTCACTCCAGCTTAAAGCTGTTTAAAACTGTCGTAAACCATATTGTAAACTACCAAAAAATTTAATTATCTCCTATTTCGCAAAAAATAAAAACAAATTCAACACTTTTAAATAAGTTTAAAATTTATTAGCAAACCATAATTCTAAATTTAAAAGAATAACTTACAAGAAACAAGTTTTCGTTTCAGATTTGCGTAAATATCATATACAATTTTTTTTTTGAAAAAAATTATGGGCAGGAAAAAGTTTTTTAAATTTTAATTTAATGGTAACTATATGGTAGTCCTGTTTGAAGGATTTTAAAGCAAAATTATTTGTCTTAGAATTGCAGCTCTAATTTAATATTTAAATGATTAAGATAGCTTCAACTGTTCATGTTTTTACTGATTTATGCTATTATAGCAAAAAAAAAAAAAAAAAAAAAACTTCTAGTATACCGGTTTATAACTGATAGCATTTTAAAAAAGTAGTGCTTAGTATTGTTATTATTTATTGTTTTATAAAATATACGGAACACACATTTAAGAAATTGCGCTATTTATCTTTTATACTTTATTTAAATTTGGATTTTATGATTTATTATTTTGCTTAGACATGGTAAATATATTAATTTGACATCATGCCGTATTTTAATTTAATCGTTAAAAATGAATACTGTGTTATATTAAAGTAGCATAATTTTTTAAAACAAAAAATTTTGTACATATTAAAACGCACTGAGTTTTTGAAAGTTTATAATTTAATTTTTCATTTATATTTTTTCAGAATATAAAACTTAAAAACACATTCTTAGCAAATATTCCTTAACTACAAATCTACAAAAAAGATGCTAAACAGAACAGAACATAATAAAAGTGTGGTCAGTTAGAAGAATGAACTCACCTGAGGAGAGAAGCTTTCATCTTCGCTCGAGGAAGAACAAAGGCGGCGTTTCTTACAAAGGCCTACTGGCCGGACTCTAAAAAAACAAAAATATTAAAATCATGCGTGGCAAATCAGTATTATCTTCAAAGTAATCAATACGCGTCAAGTGACAAAACGCACAGAATTTCAGTAGTCAATTTTTAATAAAAAGAAATTTCTTGCACTAGTATATGGGCACGTAGCTATATGCAAAGATTAAATTAAACATCTTTAGACCAAAAGAGCATTTAAAACTCTTTTATAATGCAATGAAGGTAGAGATCAATTTAAAAACTAAATGAGAGAAAGTATTGAAGTAACAGTTTAAGGGATTTTGGAATATCAGACAGAAGATAATTTCTGAATGTCACTTGGAATTTTCTTCCACCGAAATGACAAGAATATGACTTAATAAAGTGTAGGAAAATGTTGCAAGGCAGACGAAAAAAAATTATCCCTTCAATTTTTATTTTTTAACTTAGCGAGTTGCTTCCAAACATGCAATTTCTGCGAAAATTATAGAAATTTTAAAAACTTTTTTTTGTGATTTCTTTTAACAGATTGACTATTTTTCTATTCCTGTAAAAAAATCATTTTTATATGTCTTGATCTGTCGCTTACACGATCGAAATTAAGTTGATAACATTTACATTGCAACTTTAAAAAATAAAAAAAAAATGCCTACAACAGAGGTAAAGAGCCTGGTTTTTCTATTAAATATCGATGACTAACTTTTCAAATCCATTTTGTAGCAATTTAGATATTGACAAAATGTCCTTCAAAACATTTTCTTTTTATCTTTTTAAATATTTAATAAAATCGCATCCTTTTTTTAAACATTTTTAATATCAAACATAACATATTTTTCAATGTTTTTAAAAATAATTTTCCTTTTTCAAAAAGTTGCTTTTTTTCCCTAAAAATATTCTTTTCACAAAAATATTTTTTACAAAACTTGACAAAAAAATACATAATATTTTTTTTAATATTTTATTTATTGTTGGGAGAAAAAAAATTGTGTTATAGTATAAAAAAATATTTTAAATCTGTGATTCTAAATGACGAAGTAAAAAATTTAAACACAATAAATAAGCAAAATAGTTTCCAAGTTGTGAAATTTCAAAAATGGCGTTTTTAAATTTTCATTCCCCAAAACTGATTTTTCCTACAAACTGGTATTTTGTAATTTAAAATTACCTAATTAAAAATGATTTCAAAATCTGTATGACTAACAGCTCAATTTTTTAGACTAATACGACATATTTGACTGTAAGTCACATGTTACCCTATGAAGAACTGCATAATTCAAGTCAGGTAAAAGTTTACTTACTTTTGTTCTTCATCGGAAGAAACTTCTTCTTCCTGAAAGTAAAAAAATAAATAAATAAATGCACAATCCTTCAAAGTAATAACAGAGTCTAAAACTATTTTAAAACCAAACGAAAAAACTTTTACTCACAATTTTGAATTCATTTTCTTATAAATTTAGGGGTTTATCTTTTAAGTTTCAGAAGATGTGATATTTGCTTGATTAATTTTTTTTTACTATTATTGAGTAATATAATAAAAATAATTTATTTGAAATTAATTTTTACATGGAATTATCGTATACGAATTTTATATATCTTAAAAAAAAGAAAGAAAGTAAAGAAAATAGAAATCTATTTTTTTGTTAACTCGACAAATTGTGACATAATAGGCAAAAAGTGAAATGGATATTCCGTATCTGTCTCGCCAAAAACAATCGCTATAATCGATAAATCAGGTGTGATTGTGAGCCCAACTCGAAAATCCTGAAAATTTCTTGAGTAAAATCATGAATGACGCCTTTCAAGAAATTAATGTCCTGATGATAAATTTAAATTAATGATATTTTCAAAACAATGAAATGCTAAACAATTTATAAACAGCATAATTTAAATGAATAATTATGTATAAGTTCACTTTTATCTCTCATCACATTTATTATTCCATCAGAGAAAAATATTTAGAAATGAAAGAGATGCCAAGCATGAATTCTAGTTCTGATATTTTTAAATAAAATATACAAAAATTTTTATGCATAAATGTGATCGGTGATTTCTTGAAACTTCTGGATCTTGTATTTCCGGATCGCGGTGAGAGAAAAATCCGGATTTTTTCCGGAGCACAATCATCTCCGATAAATAGATTTTAAGCTTTTAAATTTAAAAAACACGCACATTGATAACAGGGTGCGTAGCCAAATTATTCAACAAAAAATAAGCACTTTTAAAGAACTCAAAAGATATTTTTAAGTACTTTAAAAAAAATATCATAATTAGGCAGGGTTGGAAAAGTTTTTGACAATTGACGATTTTATCTTGTTTTAACCGTCATTTAAAAAAAAAACTTTTGGCATTGTTTTTGACAACTGTCAAAAATCATGAAATTTTGAATCGTGTAAAACGAATGGCATTCTCATACGCTACGGACTGACAATACGCCGAAATAGATTGGGGTTGAATGAGTTGGGAAAACGTTGAACAGAACAATGTGAGCTGCGTCTTTTTTCACAATTCGTAGGGAAAATCAACATGGTAAAGAAAAAATTTCATTTTGAAAAAGGAAAACTAAGCCCTTTTTAAAAACACCCAATGAAAAAAGCACCTTTAAGGGCTTTTAAAAAACGAAAATCGAAAATGAGCACCATTAAGCACTTTTTAAAAACGCTACGCACCCTGTATAATTGCCCGGAGGTGGCTATGACCCTTTCCTATGAACCTTTAGACACCTTTCGAGTTGGATTCTTTCTGTTTTTTTTTTTTTTTTTCTGCCAATTTCTAGCTGCCCGCTGCCCGGAAGTTGCCATTACTCTGACACAGATCACGATACGGAAATTTCCCCAGCAAAATTATCATTTTCGGGACTTCCGACCTTTATCTTCATTAAACTATTGAGAATATATTCTGATGTTGGAGATTTCAGGAGTCCTCATATTCCGAAGGTTTAGAACCCAAGTTATACACACTAGCTGCATCTATTTCTGTAGAACTTTTTAGTAAAAAAAAAAAATAATGATAAATAAAGTAATAAATCAAGCCAAATTAAACGAAACAAAATATGTCTCTTTGATAACCGCTTTCCATGTATAAAAATATGAAGGATTAATAGGGTTTTGTTTTAAATTTAAATTTCAGACTTCCAAATCTCTTTTTAGTTTTCATTTCAATGAAAACAAAAAATGACGAATTTCAACGATTCATAGATGATTTACTAACTGTGCTGGCGCGCTGTCAGACTATATATCTAAACAATGATCCTCATTTTTTTTTAATGACTATGAATTTTGATGCATTTATCACGAAATGAATCAAAATTCACATAAATTTCGTGATAATTACTGCATAATGTATTAAATATTTACAAGTTAGGAATTTTTATGTTCATCTAAATAGAAAAACTCGAATATTTTCCTGTTATGAGTTCACGTAGAGCATATCTGAGATGTTATGTATAATGTTTTCTCATAATTTTGAATATTAATAGACATTTAATTCATCAAAGATAGTTAAAATACAGGGTGTTTATAAAGTTGAACCATTTTGATGTATGATAGTTGACTCATAAAATAATAAAGATAGATTAAAATTAATAACATAAATGGTTAGATAGACTCAAAAAGTTTCATGACCCTTGTCAATGAACTTCAACGTATGCCCCCCTTCGTCGGAAGGAGAATATTAAGTCGATAGTCAATTTCACGCCAGGTAGCGGCAAGCATCCTTTCATGTTTCTAGCATTGTTAATCGCCATAATCTGTGCATATGGGGATCGGAAAACCCCCATGAATACCGTGAGACACAAAGGGATTCTAATGTGTGGTGTGGACTAATGCACGATCAAGTCATTGGGCCTTTCTTTTTTACAGAAAAGACGGTCTCATCAGTCGTATACTTAGACATGTTGGAAAACTTCGTATTTCCACAACTAAAAGAGCTTCAGCCACATGTCTTTTCGCAACAAGATGGTGCACCACCTCATTGGGGTATCATCGTTCGCAGTACTTTGAATGACCATTTTCCAGGAGGATGGATTGGGCGAGGAGGTCCAATTACTTGGCCACCCAGATCACCTGATATAACGCCACTCGACTTTTTTCTTTGGGTATTTATAAAGGACAATGTTTACAGGAGGATCGTGTCGAATATTGATGACCTAAAGGCCAGAATTACAACCGCAATTGCCTCTGTGGATGCCGACATGCTTGCCGCTACCTGGCGTGAAATTGACTATCTATCGACTTGATATTCTCCTTGCGACGAAAGGGGCACACGTGGAAGTTCATTGGCAAGGGTCATGAAACTTTTTGAGTCTATCTAACCATTTGTGTCATTAATTTTAATCTATCTTTATTATTTTATGAGTTTATTAAACATCAAAATGGGTCCGGGACTTTATAAACACCCTGTATTTTTTTAATTTATTTAAAAAGGGAGTTTTGAAGAAAAATGAACTTAACATTTTAGAACAAAAAATTTTTTTAATTAATCTTTATAAATGAGGTTCGCTTACGTATGTATATTTTCCTTTTTTTTTGTAGCTTGATAGTGAAATATCCAGAAGAAACATTCTAATTAATCATTTACATTAACTAAAAATGTAAATTATTAATAGGTGTTTACAAGACAATAGGTATGAACTTATATGTTGCAATTCGTTTCAAGTTAGGACACCAAGAAATATATAAAATTTTCATTTTCGTGCGAAGAATTAATGTTGGAAAATAAAGATACTTAGTTTTAATAATCGCTGCACAATCATCTCTGGTATATTGAACGGAAAATACATAACAAATTATAATTATAAAAATTAAAAAATTCTTTGAAAAATATAATTTCTAAAAACGTAGGTAACTTATGAAGTCATAATATAGAATAATAAAAAGTTATTAAAACTGATATTAACATAATAAAAAGTTAACTCGAATTCAACAATAATTACACAAATTGTAATGATTTGATTTTGCAATGCTTTGATTTTGCAAACTTTTTAATATGCTCTTTAATAGTAGCCGCTAAGAGAAAAGGGCTACAGTTGATACCAAATAGTACGCGGCAAAATCTATAAATTACTGTAGACGAATCATTATCGGGGTCATCTGATCAAAGAAATCTTGTGACATCTCGATCTTCTACATTAATCTCTATTTGTAAGAAAGCTTGTTGAACGTCCCCTATAAAAGCAATCTTGTTTTCCCGAAACGCTAGCATAAGTTCATATATATCTGGGTATAAATTTGGCCCAATATACTAACAGTCGTTAAGAGACAATTCATTTTTTTTATGCGCGGAACCGTCAAATACAATCCTTAGTTTGCTAGTTATTTTATCGTTTCTTATAACCGCCCTATGAGGTAAATAACATTATGATTTGGGGGATCCGTGTTTTTAACTTTCTCAATTATCCCTTCATTTTCGTAAGTTTTTATAACTTTTTTATATTCTTCAAACAAGGATTTATCATTTTTAAATCTCCTTTTTAATTTGTCAAACCTCTCTGAAGCCAGCTCAAAGTTATCATTTAACAAATGTTTTGTATTTGGTCTCCAGAGAAGTCGCACACTATACCTATTATTTTCAAAATGCAAATCAGAATTAAAACCTTTTAACAATTCACTTTTATTATCAACATTTATTTATTCCAAATCATTCAAGGTTCCAAAACAAAGAATTAAATTTATCAATTTTTTTAAGACTCTCATTACTATGTATAGCTATTCCAAAAACTGTGCCACTCACAGGCATCACCAAGAAATCTGTTTATCTCCAATTTAGGTAATTTAGCGTTAGCAACGTGCGAAATACTTCCATAAGTTATATTTTCTTGTAAATTATTGTTACCACTATTAACCGTTACTTCCTGTCTTGTAGTCTGGGATTTCAGTAAATATCTTTCAATTTTACCTTTATAAGCCACTACTCGATCTTGATACTCTTGACTTTGTATAATATCACTATCAAATTCCTCGCTGTTTTTAAAATAATTTTCAAATTAAGAGCCTTTAAAGCTTCGTTTTTTTTCATTTAACTGATTTAGATAATCATACAAAGTATCGTCAGGAAGTATTTCTAATAACAATTTTATTTATTAATTTTGTAATCAGCTGTCTGATTACAGCTCGTTTGGACTTTCATTTTTCAAAATCATCCATTATAAACAGCTCGCACGTTACTATAGTAAATACAATACAATTAATACAATAAAATATCAAAATAAATTACCGACTTAAGGGAGACCAAAACAAAACAAATGTTAACTTACATTTCATGCAGGTGGCCTATTTTTCGGCCGGTGTAGCACCATAACTCGAATTCAATAATAATTACACAAATTGTAATGATTCAAATTATTTTATTCCATTGTGGTTCAGTAGGTTAAATCTAAACTGAAACTTAAGAAGTGCAAAAGTGCATGATCAAATCTTTTCAGTTTTTTAAAATTTTTTAGATGTTTATCTTTTTCATTTCTAGAAGATAACTAGATTACCGATATTTCAACTCCATTCATAATTTAAAAATTATAGTAAAAAAAAGTAAATACACAGAAACTTAGAGAAAACTATTAAGTTTCAAATGCTATAAGAAAAAATTACTTGCAAATGAATCTCCCATAGAAAAAGAATTAGGCATTGAGAGGAGAAGTACACAATAATTATCAAATGCAAAAATTATGTCTATTATTTTAACCACAACTTACCCTTTTTTTCTTCATTGGCATTACCTTCCTTCGTGCCATCTTATAATATTCTGGAAATTAAAAAAAATTAAAATTCCCTGCACATAACATCTTTTTACAGTTCAAATAATCAAGAAGCTTATTAATGATTCCTTTTTAAGGATTGTTGCATTCTTTTTTAATTTTTACATAGCGATCGTTTGCTTTATGATTTAGACTTCTTTTTTAAAATTCCATTTTGTAAACTAGCTTTTCAGTCTTAGATGATGAAATCGAAAACGCAACTCAGCTTTCTGACTAACTAGAGTAGAATGATTTTAAATCCTAATAATAGCCATAGGTGTACCTAGACATTTCACCATGGTAGAGCCATAATAGTAATGAACGCTTTCACAGTTATGAGATTTCAAGAAGTTAAGACTTTTTCGAAGACTAAGGTGGGTTTTTTCGAGAAATCTAATTGAACTTTGAAATTGGGTGATTTAAATTTGAATTGGTGGGAATATTATACCTCAGGAAGGTTTGCGTCAGTATTCATATTATTAATAATATAATTAGATATGATATATATAATATATATGTTATTAAATCTGTGCATAGTTTTTAACTACAATTTTTAAATTATATTATTTCATGTCCATATTTTAAAAAGTAATTTTCACTCCTTATTTAAATGAGAGAAAAATTTTTGTTCATAAATATTAATTAAATGCATGCTACGAGACAATTTCTGTGCATACATTTTTTTTCCTCCAAAAGAAAGTAAACTAAAAAAATTTATTTTTTGAAAAGCAGCTTAAAAAATTCTTTCTATATTTTTATGCTGAAAATCATTAGAAAAGGAACATTAGAAGGTGAATTTTTTTAAAAGATAGAAGCAGGTATTTATTTTAAAAAATTTAAAATCACTCAAAAAATGTATTAACACATTTTTTGAGTGAATTGATTCTATGAGAAAAAAGAAAAATATTATAAAAATTTAACTATTTGAGAAGAATCCGAACAATGTAACAATAAGCCCATAACAAGGTCCATTTTTGTAAAATTGTAAAAAAATGACTCGTAATTTTTGGATATAAAATAAACGTTAAGTCGCATTCTTTCAACCAGGCTCCGCTTTTGTGAATTTGTGCAAATAGGTGCCGTTATTGCAAAAAAACTTTTTCAAGGAGTTTTTAAATTGTAAAGATATACAAGATTATACTCAACACTGTAAAATTATAATTTAAAAAATTAAATTTTAAAAAATAAACAGCAATTGCTGCTACTAATTTAGAGATGCAACATACGAATATTTGGTATTTAGCCTATACTGCTGAACGCAGAATATTTATTTCGGACGAATAAAGAAAGGAACTTCTGCCGAAGACAAAACTTAGTTCGTTTGCATTTGTCTTCTCCCCCCTTCCTGGGCAGGATTTATTCGATAAACAAAACAATGAAGATAAACAAATTTGTGAAGGGACCGTTTTTAAGTTAAAATATTTTGTGAAGGGGTTAATGGATCCAAATTTCTTCTAAGAAGACCCCTGCATAAACACAAATAATTTTTCTGCGTAATTATTATTTAAACAGTTAATTTATTTTTCTTAAAAATGGAATGTAAATAAAAAGACAAGTGTTTTCTTTCATGGGATAACGTCCTGTTTTTTTTTTTTTTTTTTTTTTTTTCAAATAGGGCAATGAGGGAGCATTTATAGGGATGAAGCAGGGTGGGGAGCATTTTTTAAAGTGCTTAGGGGAGCACTGGTCAAGGTATGTATCTTTAGTGAACTTATAATAAAATAAGATGGGATTAAAAATAATTTTTGTAACCTTAATGACCAATAAACGAGATTAGCTAAGAAAATAATGTAACATTAGACATGCTGTGAAGCAAATTTTCAAACAAAAAATATTTTAAAAATATTTTAAAGCACTTTGAAATAAATTAAAAATCATAATTATATGTACAATAAGAAAAGCTTACAGACTTTAAAATAATGATAAAAACATATACAAATCTTTGAATCAAAAATAAGCACTTTTTAAAAACTTTTCAAGCACTTTACAAAAATTTTTAAGCACTCAAAAAATCCATATTCAATCAGTGATATTATTGAAAAACAAAAACTTTGCATAAACAGTTTTAGCGTTAAAAAAAAAACCCAAAAAGATACGAGCGTAAATGGAAACAATCAGTACTTTCCCACGTCACCGAGTGAATTCAACTTGACCCTGAACTCAGAACAAAAGTTCCCTTACCCCCTACGTCAAAAAAAGTGTTAGAAGTAAAATAAAATAAACAAGAATAAAATTAAAATAAATTAAAAAGAAAAACATTTCATAAGGATCCCCCCCCCCCAAAAAAATATTTTAAGCACAATTTTAAATATGCTTTATATAAAGTTGAGCATTGTTTTTTTTAAATTAATAACTACATTACAAAATTATGAAAAAAAATTATATCTAAATTTTAACAAAAACTTATAGCATTAATTATGAGTGTATACTTAAAAATCATATACAAGATTATAATATGTATTGATCACCAATACTGAATCGATAAAAATGAGTGAAGAAATTAGAAAAATAGGAAAGTAGCAAAGTTAAGAAAAATCAAAATGAATTCATACTGCAAATGTAAATTAGCAAACGGCCTGCCTTTTTTGTCTAACATTCAAAAACTGACACATGAAAAAAAAAACATTCTAGCACAATAAAACAACTGATTTTATGAATTGGCAAAAATTAAAATGCATTTATCATTTATGTAACTACTTTTCAATATACAAATCAGCTAAGTTCATTTGATTTAGTAATATAACTTAAAGATGCTGCAGTTATTTTTCCTTATTTCATTACAATTTTTAAAATATTTTGTAGTTTTTTTTACATTTCCGAAATTTTAAGTGAAAGAGCTTAATTAAGCATTCTTATCAGCTAAAATACAATTTTTAGTTCAACAGGTGTCAGTGCATCAATAAGTACAGTGCGAGACCAGTGCTTAAATGACAAAAATCCCTGAATTCAATAAAACCAATTTAATAAAATAATTTATTTTAGAATATAAGTTTAGGCGATTGCGACTAATACAAATTATATTAAATTTAAAGAGAAAACTAAATTTCAATATTCATTTCGGAAAATCGTTTTCTTCTCATAATTTTTTAAATTGTGAATAGAAAAAGAAATCAATTGATATGTATTAAAATACATTCACACACACATATATATATTTAGTTCAAAATGTAGAGAAAACATGGAAAAAGTACAGAAAAAAGGGTAAAAGAAAATTAATAATAATAAAAAAAAATAACGACGGATATAAAATAAATACTTAGAAAAAATTATACCATAGTTCATAAAAAGCCATTATTCATATAACCATTATTTCGTAAAAAGAAATATTGAAAAAGACTGCAAATATTAGTAGAAATGAATGCTGTTAATACAATTTAAATAAAAAAAAAACTTTTTGCGTAATCTTAAAATAATATTTCCCTTACATTAAGAAAAATGCGATTTTTTCCCCCTTCAAAAACGAAAAAAAAAAGAACAAAATGATTTTATTCTTTTGAGTGATAGAAATTCAATGAAACAAATTATCTCTTTTTTGAAAGATGAAACTAGTTGACATTTGAGAAAATGGGTGAAATGCCAAATTCTTAATCAACGACCCTTCTACCCCTTAGAGCGATATTCAATTCACCTACTTATACCAACACCCACGAGTTAGTATATGGAACAAATATACCATAAGGCTAGTATAATTGAAAACATCACTTAACCCCTTAACTATCGGTTAATTTTCAAGAAAACGGTCATAAAAGTGCCCATTTTTTTGGCTTTTGTATTTGTATTACGTATTTGATTATCGCTGCAACTAGTTTAAAATAAACTAACTATCTACAATTACCTTAAAAATATCCTGCTGTTGCTATCAGGTGTGTAAAATGAGAAATAAAATTTTTTTCGGACAAAAGAAATGAATTACTTTTATTCTTATTGGAGCGTTACTACTGAACACTCCAGCCCGACAATATCACGGGAGCGAGAAATAGCGGGCGAAAACTCACCCCGTCATTTTCACGAGAGCGAGAAGGAAGGGGTTAAGTCTTCAGAATTGCTAAACTAACTGTTAATTTTGTCAAACTTATCCAAATTTAGATAGTTGACACAATAATTAGAGTAATTATAATAATAATAGAGTAATAGAGTAACAATAATAGAGTAAACAATAATTATATTTACAACTAGCATTCTTTTCGGGATAAAGTGTTTTTTTAAAATTCACAGCTTTCATATTAAACGCATTCATTGCAATTTTCTATTAGCGTGTTTTTCACGAGATTCAACTTAAAGGAAAAAAAGATGCGATTCTGAAAATACGAATTTCTAAATTCTTGCTTGGCTGTTATTTTTGTCTTACGTTTTTGCAAACGTTATTCCAACCAGGCTATCCCCCCCCGACCATTTTATTGAAAACTTTAAAAATAATGAATAAGAGGGCCGGGATAGTCTAGGGCACTGGGTCCGATTAAAAGAGAAATTATTTTGTGAAGGGTCCGTTTTTATGAAAAGACATTTTGTGAAGGGTCCGTTAATGGATCAAATTTCTTCTAAACAGACCACTGACTTAAAGAACTGAAACCGAACTTAAAACCATATGGTTCGGTACGAAATGTATAGAACGAATTTGTAATTAACAGATTTAGGACACGGATAAAACATAATTTATTTACCTTCAAGTTAAACTTGATTTTTTGTTACGAAAAAGACCTTAGCAATAAATTTTTTTCTTTTTTGTAAAAACCAAAATACGATTTTCGCTTTCAAACTTAATTACATAATTAAACATTTCAACTAATCTACATGAAAATGAGTTGCTAAAACGAGTTCTGAAATAAGTAAAATTTTTCGTGTTTGATTTAGCAAGTATTGGAGTAAATGCAGCTGAAAGTAAAATACAAATTGCCAACAAAATGCGAACTTGTCTCAAGAATTTTTAACGTATTTTAAAACTAATGTACTAATAA